>NC_059113.1:97425464-97725464 GCF_020740685.1 Jaculus jaculus | reverse complement strand
CACTTGCTTGAGAAGGTCAAGTAAAATAGATGTTACCTCTGCTTTGTTATCATCCAAATACATAGAGAAAAATTAAGAGATTCTATTTTTAAAATATTTTGTTTATTTATTTATTTGGCAGAGAAAGAGGGGGAGAGAGACAGAAAGAGAGAGAAACAACGGGCACACCAGGTCCTCCAGCCACTGCAAATGAACTCCCGACACAAGTGCCCCCTTGTGCATCTGGCTAATGTGGGTCCTGGGGAATTGAACCTGGGTCCTTTGGCTTTGCAGGCAAATGCCTTAACTGCTAAGCCATCCCTCCAGCCCAAGAGATTCTATTTTTCCCATCATATAGATTTTGTTTCTCTGATAGATAACCTTGATGTGTTTTCTTATCCATTGCTAAAATGTAAATTCATCCATCTGAAAGCTTCAGAGATCTTGTGTCCCTGAATATATTAGGTTAGACATTTATAACTTTTTTCTTTGAATGAAAAGGTATGGTTTTCAAATTATGCTAGAATTGTTATGAGTTAAGAATCATAGGTGTTTGGTAAAAAAATATGGGAAACAGAATTTAAAACCTGCTTCTTATAGAATATATAATAGAAATAAAATAATAAAATAGAAGTATAGAAAAAAACAACTAGAATCTAACATAATTTTCCTGAATTTTTTCTTTTCTAATTATCTTTCCATTTTCCACATTGATAATTACATGTCAGGAACATAAAGAGACAGCTATGGTGGTTGCAGTCTGTAACAGTGATTCTCAACTGTTGATCCCACCCTAGGCAATCCAAGACTGTGTCTATGACGCTTGAGGAAAACATTTACAATTACTACAGTTTGATTTTCATCCTATTATGTCAATTGCTATGAAATGCCCTGTTACATAATTGCCATAAAATGTTTACAAAGGGGCTTTCAAAAAAAATGAGAGAAAATAAAGGTTCCATGTAATTAATTGGTTGTTAAGTGTAGGACCTGAAAAAAGAGAAAAAATTTGCTCCATTGTTAATTCATGCCAAGTTTATTTATATATTCAGTATAAAATCTAAGTATCAATTTAGATCTATCAACTGTAAATCTAAGAAATAACAATCTAAGTATCAACTGGTTTGGGGTTATTTTGGAGGGATGCAAGTTATTGGTTGTGTGTGTGCCTCTGCCTCTAAGATGTTAGAATTATAGGTGTGAACCACCATGCCTACTCTGTTTTTATTTTGGTAGAACCCTTTGTTTGCCAAATTGGTAAGCTCCAGGTTTAATGAGGAAGATTGTCTCAAACAATAAGGTGGAGAACATATGACATTGACCTGTGGCCACCACACACACATGTGAACATGTATGCACACATGTACATATGCACCATATATACACATGCACACATAAAACGGAATCCTCTCGGTGAACCAGATCATATTTTGAAGGGAATTTATTTGCTAGATATCAAGAATTGTTAGAGCTGGGGAAATTGCTCAGTGGTTAAAGGTGCTTGCTTGCAAAGCCTGCTGGCCCAGGTTGGATTTCCTAGTACCGACGTAAATCGTTTGCAGAAGCAGGAGGCCCTAGTACACCCATACTCACCGCTCTCTGTCTGGCTCTCTCCCCCCAATTCTTTGTCCTCTCTGTTTCTCATTCTGTGTGTTCTCTCTCTCTCAAATAAATAAAGGTTTTTCTTTTTTAAAAAAAGAATTTTTATATGGTCAGATAATTAGAGCCATAAAGGAGAAACAGGCTAAGGCAAATGAACAGAGGACCTAGAAGCAGGACATAAAGTCCATCTTGTTAAGAGTTCACATTTCAGATCTACAGGGTAAATAAGGACTTTACAATTTAGAGTGCTTAGGTAGTTAATTTTGTTATACAACAGCGATTGATTTTCTTATAGTCCGGGAGACTAAAGATCCAAGCTCAGGGATCAGCCGGGAGGTTCCTTCTGAAAGCTTGGGGAAGGGACCTGTCCAGGCCTTTCTTGTTTTTACATACATGACTATGTTCCTTTCGTGTCTCCTCAAAAATTCTCTTTCTATGCATGTCTCCATGTCTAATATTTTCTGTTTATATAAGTAGAGTTTAGGGATCCACATTACTTCAATATGATATACCTTAAACTATCTGTAAAAACCCTGTTTGCACATAAAATCACATCCTGAGCTACTGTGAAATTGAAGTTCCAGTATAGGAATTTGGACAGGACACAGTTCAGCCTATAAGAGGGACATGAACAAAAGTGAAATTAGAAGCTACTCTTTTACTACAGACAAGATGAAAGTATGTTAAAGCTTTATGAGTGAACTTTTAGGTGATAATGCAGAGAACTTTGAGGCATTGAAAGCACAGTTTCTCAAACAAAAAAACAAATACTAAAATGTGACAGATTGTATGAAATGGTCTCTAATTGCTAAAACAATCTTGCATTCCTTCATTTTTAGATTATATAATCATTTCCTTTTCTTTTACTCCACTATTTGTGTATCGATGTATGTATGCGTGTGCATGTGCGTGCACAAGTGTGTAGAGGCCAGAGGACCATATCAGGTGTCATCCTCCATGCCATCACCTTCTCCTGAAATAGGGAACTTATTGTGTGGGGCCCACAACTATCCAGTTAGGCTACACTGTCTGGCCACTGAGCCCCACATTATTGCTGCTTTTTCTGTAATTTCTGCCATCTTTTTTCCTTGCTTTTGCTAAAGGTTTGTCAGTTTTGTTCATCTTTTCAAAACTTCACCTTTGCATTTTCTAGTTTTTTTTTTATTGCGTGTCTCTTCTTTCTCAATGAGTTTTTACTGCGGGGCTTGTCTGTCTGTCTGTTTTTTCTTTCCCTCTCTCTCTGTCTTCATGCTTGCTGTACATTTAGTTTGTTCTTTTGCTTGGTTGTTAAACTGGAAAACTAGATGACCTTTTCTAAGGCTGTGTTTTTCCTCCACTGGCATAGCATAGCACAGCTCTTTCAATCGCTTGTTTCTTTTATGCACAATTTTAGCAGCATTTTATAAATGTGGGTGTTGCAGAGTTCTTACTCTCCTTCACCTATAACATTTACTGATAATTTTGTAAGCTTTTTTTTTTAATTTTTATGACCCATAGATGATTTTTTTAAGCATGGTGCTTAGTTTCCAAGTTTTTTTGGACCTTTCAAAATTTGTTTTTATTTATTTGAGAGCAACAGACAGAGGGAGAAAGAGGCAGATATGTGGAGAGAAATTGGCCTGCAAGGGCCTCCGTCCAGCTACCGCAAACGTACTCCAGACGTGTGCGCCCCCTTGTGCATCTGGTTTATGTGCATCCTGGGGAATTGAGCCTTGAACCAGGCTCCTTAGGCTTCATAGGCAAGTGCTTAACAGCTAAGCCATCTCTCCAGCCCAACTCTGTCGAACTCTTCTATATCTTTGCCAGTTTTCTGTCTTATTCCAGCCATTTTTGCTAATGGCATATTGACATCTCTAAGCATCAGTTACCTCCTGTCCTGTCCGTTTTTACTTTTTACAGGTACTGGGTTATGTTGTTATGTATGGGTGTCACACTGGTCTCTGGCTGTGTGGACAAGTTACTACAAGCATTTTGTATTTAAAAGATTTTATTTATTTGTAAGCAGAGAGATCTAGAAGAGACAGAAAGAGAAAGGGTACACCAGGGCCTCTAGCCACTGCAAAACAACTCCAGATGCATGTCCCACTTTGTGCATCTGGCTTTACATGGGTACTGGGGAATAGAACTCTGGTCATCAGGCTCTGCAGGCAAGTGCCTCGTCTCCTCAGCCCTATTTTGTGTTTTAAAACAGCAGAAATTTATTGTTCTAGAGCCCAAAAGTCTGAAATCAGTATCACTTCCCTCCGGAAGATACTTGCCTCAGTATTCACATTGCTTCCTCCTGTAGTGAAATCACCCACCCTCCTTCTCTCTCTCAGTACTCTCGCTCTCCTCCCTTATCTCTCCTTCATTGGGATTGCATTTAGGGTCCTTCTTTACACCCCAGAAGAATCTCCTATCTCAGGAGCCACTATGTGCATTGCAAAGACCTATTTCCCATGTAAGAGAACATATATAGGTTCTAATAATTAAGACCTGATTACGTTCAAGGGAGGAGTGTGTTTCAGCCTACTACAGTGCATATGTGCTCAGAATTGATATACCTTCCTGGTGAATTAACTACTGTTGTGTCATAAGTTGTCATCTTTGTTTTCAAACATGTGTGGCTATTTTTACCAATATTACAGAGCCACTCCTGGTCTATCTTGATTGTTGCTATCTGCATTATATACTTTTCTCTAGTCAGTCTTTCCTTCTTTCTTTTTCCTATTACTTACACCCTATTTTTTTGGCCTTAATTCTAAAGCATATCATTTATGGATATCATATACTTAGATCACACTGTTTGTCTGGATGGAAACCTCCGGTACTTGGTTGGTATAGTTACTCCCTTCACATCTACTGCTACTGTTTTGCTAAGTCTGGTCTTCAGTCTTTGATCTTTTTCTTTCTCTGTTCCTTCGTCATCTTTTGTATTATGTATTTATAGTCTACCAGATCTTAATTCATCAATTGTCTTTTGTCTGATGAGACTGGATCTTGATTTGTTGGTCTTGATATGATCCTCCTGGGACTACAGTTGTGGGCTGCTGGGCCTGACTGTGTGTCTTGGAAGCCTCGTTCTACTACAGGCAGTCCTGTGAGGTAAATGGGTTTGGTATGGTCGCATTCATGTGGGTGAGTGCCCTGCTCTCTATTCTGTGGGTGCTTCCCTGCTCCTGTGTTGACTTTCTTACTTCTGTTAAGACTTTCATGAAACAGGGCATGATAGTTTCAAACCAACTACAATACTTGTAAACTTTACCCCAATCACTGTCATTGGAACTTGGAGATAATTCTCAAGTTATATTTTGGATTTTTTTTTTTTTTTTGCATGGCTGGGTGATCTAATTAATTTCAACACAATTTTATCTCTTTCATTAAATTTTGAAGCTCCTTGTTGGATTGACACCAGGAAAAGGAGATAAAACCTCGTGTGTGTTAACATAGCTCTTATGGACAGTAAATGAAATTCTCTAAAGGTTAGAAGTAAAAACAGAGATAGAAGAAAGATGAAAGGAGAACTACTCTTTATTACTAAGAGCAAAGGCTAGAAAGTCTACCCTCTACTGTTTCATTCTTAATCTACATGTAAATTATAACAGAAATGTGTTGCCAGTGACAGCTGGAAGTCCTTGTTCCTTCCAGGAGCTGGTGATAATAGCTAGAGATGAGAAGAGAGATTAATGGCCTCCCAAGGTGAGATGGAAAGTTCAGTTCACAGAGGAATGCTTGCTCCCACCACTACTTCCAACGGTGCTCTGTGGGGCCAGAGAGAAGCTACCTCTGGTGTGTGCCTACACACGCACGCACGGACACACACACCCTTGTTCCTGGCACTGAGCCACGTCACCTGCAGAAGCAGCGTGTCTGACAAGCAGCAGTGCTGCTGTGCTTTGCTTCTGCTCTGGATGATTTCACGGGGCTCCACTTAGTGTTGCCCAGTAAGTGGCACTTACTGTGGCACTTATGCCTGTGTAAATTGCCTATGACTGGTATATACCCAACAAACATTTTTCAGCAAATAATTGTGAGTATATTGTGAAATTTCCTTGAGTGTAGTAACCAGAGACATTTTAAAAAAGAAAAAGAGGACTTGAGAGATGACTTAGTGGTTAAAGCTCTTGCCTGCAAAGTCTAAGGACCCCAGTTCAATTCCCCAGTACCTACTGTAAGCCAGACACACTAATTGGCACATGCGTCTGGAGTTCACTTGCAGCAGCTAGAGGCCATGATACACCCTTTCTCCCTCCCTCTCTCTCCCTCTCTCTCTCTCTCTCTCTCTCTCTCTCTCAATATATATATGTATGTGTATATATATATGCCTGTCTCTCTCTCTCTGTTTCTAACACACACACAGACACACACACACGTACACACACATAAATAAATAAAATATTTTTTAATTTTTTTTTAAATTTTTTATTTTTGAGAGAAGGAGAGTAAAAGAGGCAGGGAAAGAGAATGGTCACGCCAGGGCCTTCAGCCACTATGAAAGAACTGCAGACATGTTGTGCCCCCTTTTGTGGCATGTGTGTGACATTGCATGCTTGCTTCACTGTGTCTTGCTTCATGGGACTTGGAGATTCAAACTTGAGCTCTTGGTCTTTGCAGGCAAGTGCCTTAACTGCTAAATCATTTCTTCAGACCTAAAATATTTTTTAAAATAAAAGAAAAAGAGAATTTCCACATGACCTACTTATTGTGATATGCACTTGGTTTTTTTAAATTGTTTTTAAATTAGTTTTGTACTCAGCGAATACAGTCAAGTTGGTACCATTGTTAGGCTCGTTCATTTTGGGTCTGCTTCAGTGATGAGGTGTTAAGGGCCTCTTGATCTCTGGATCTCTGATTTGGTGGGAGTTGATTGTTCTCTGTGCTGCTCTCCTTCACCCTTATGCTGGTACCCAGTTCACTAACAAAACAGCACCCTTGCTTGTTTCTCCAATTGTTCTTAGTTTCAGCTGGGGCCCTTTTGAGGTATGATGGGGTGGTTCTTTCCTTAGGATCTGTGTCTATCTGAAACAGAGAAGCAGATTCTCTAATGGAGAATAAAGTTAGCACCAGACAAATGGGATAACCCTTATTTTGATATGCACTTTGTGCTCCTGGCATCACATGGGTACTGGGGCATTGAACCCAGGCTGGCAGGCTTTGAAAGCAAGTGCCTTTAACTGCTAAACCATCTTCTATCCCACATTTTAAATTACCCCATTTTAGTATTTGAGTTTTCTTCCTTTCTTTCTCTCTTCTTCCCTCTCTCCTCTTTTGTGGATGTTCATGTGTATACACACATGGTATACACAGATACAGATTTTTACAGAAATCTTTTAGGTATAAGTTAAGTGCTTCATGGTCTTTAGCTCTAAATGTTTTAGCATGTATATCCTGGAACTAATGGTATTTTCCTGTGTAACTACAGTTTAACTATCCATTTCTTCAGTTTACGTTGATCCAACACTCTTGTCTACTCTTGTCCCTAGATACGTTTTTTTTGTTGTTGTTGTTGTTTTTAACTGGGAAAATCATAGTAATTCACATAACAATGCAGTATGTATTTTATAGTAAGATATTGCTTTCAGTTGACATGTAAGTTCTTAGGAGCTATTATCTCTATTTCTATGAGGTTCTTGGGGGCTTCAGTAACAGAGTACTACAAATTAGGTTACTTATACAATAGGAGCGTGTCAAATGCTAGCTCTCAAGGCTGAAGTCTGAAATCAAAGTATATGCAAGGCTGTTTCTCCAGCCTTGCTTTGAGGTCTTAATTGAATTTATATGTGGCAGAATATGTTGAAATTTTCAAAAACAACATTGAAAAATTACTCCTGATAAATGCTTCTGAATGAATATTTTCCTCTATTACTATAGGAAATATATCTTAATTACTTAGAAGTATAAGATAGTTTTTCATATGAAGTATGTTTTATTCCAATCACAATAAATGATTTCCTTTTTTTGTTTGGTTTTTTTTTTTGAGGTAAGGTCTTGCTCTAGTCCAGGCTGACCTGGAATTCACCATGCAGTCTTAGGATGGCCTCCCATTTGCTGGGATTAAAGGTGTACACCACATACCTGGCCTTAACAATTATTTTCTAATAACAGCAAAATTAGTTTCTTGGCCTGGTGATACAGGCCTGTAATTCTAGCTACTTCAAAGTCTCAGGTAAAATTTCTACAAACTTAAGGCCTGCCTGAACTATAGAGTGAATTGAAAAACACCCTAAGCAGTTTAGTGAGACTGTATGTCAAAAGAAAAAATAGGGCTGGAGAGATGGCTTAGCAGTTTAAAGTACTTGCCTGCAAAGCCAACAGACCCAGGTTCAATTACCCAGTACCCACATAACACCAGGTATACAGTACGGTGCATGTGTATGGAGTTTGTTTGCAGTGGCTAGATGCCCTGGTGCACCCAGTCTCTCTGTCTGTCTGTCTTCTATCTCCCTCTGCTTGTAAATAAATAAAAATGTTTTAAAAAGAAAAAATAAACAGTTTGGAGTTCGCTAAGTGGTGGGGCCTTTGTCTGGCATGCATAAGGCCCAAGTTTCCATCAATCAACAGTGTCATGTAATAACAAATGAGGTTATTATTTGATAAAGCATCATACAAACACCAAGAGAAAATAAGACTCCTATTTGTGCAACAGAAACTGCTTTTTAAATTTTTTTAAATTTATTCACTTGAGAGAGAGACAAATTGAAAGAGGCAGACAGAGAGAGTGAGTATGGGTATACCAGGGCTTCCGGCTACTGCAAATGAACTCTAGACACAAGTGCTACTTTGTGTGTCTCGATTTACATGGGTACTAGTGAATTGAACCTGGGCCATCAGACTTTGCAAGCAAGTGCCTTTAACCACTGAGCCATCACTCCAGCCTTCCCCTCTTCTTAAAAATGAGGTCATTAAATGCACCTCTGCCAACTGGTTTATCTCGCTTCTCCCACCTGCCCCAGGTTCAAATTTCATATGAAATTTTTCAGTGTGTTTGTCTGTCTCAGATTACTCTTACCATGTAACAGATTTGTGACTGCTTTTTATTCCAAACAAAATTTCCCATAGATTGTAGTTTGTTAGGCCTATGTTCCTTTAAAGCTGTTGCTTTTACCATGTGACATATTTTTATCCTATTAAAGGAGCCCCTGTGTAGAAAAACAAAGTCTGCCAGTTAGTTTATCTTCCCTTATTTTCTTTAAAAAATTTTTTTTAATGAGAGAGAGAGAGAGAGAGAAAAAAAAAATTGGTATGCCAAGGCCTCCAGCCACTGAAATTGAACTGCAAACATGTGCTCATGTGCGACCTTGCGCTTCCATCACCTTGTGTGTGGCTTACGTGGTATATGGAGAGTTGAACATGGGTCCTTGTGTGTGGCTTACATGGTATATGGAGAGTTGAACATGGGTCCTTGTGTGTGGCTTACATGGTATATGGAGACTTGAATATGAGTCCTTATGGGTGGCTTACGTGGTATATGGAGAGTTGAACATTGGTCCTTGTGGGTGGCTTATGTGGTATATGGAGAGTTGAACATGGGTCCTTGTGTGTCTGGCTTACGTGGTATATGGAGAGCTGAACGTGGGTCCTTGTGCATTTGGCTTACATGGTATATGGAGAGTTGAACGTGGGTCCTTGTGTGTCTGGCTTACGTGGTATATGGAGAGTTGAACGTGGGTCCTTGTGTGTGTCTGGCTTACGTGGTATATGGAGAGTTGAACGTGGGTCCTTGTGTGTCTGGCTTATGTGGTATATGGAGAGTTGAACGTGGGTCCTTGTATGTCTGGCTTACGTGGTATATGGAGAGTTGAACGTGGGTCCTTGTGTGTCTGGCTTACGTGGTATATGGAGAGTTGAACATAGGTCCTTAGGCTTTGCAGTCAATCATCTTAACCACTGAGCCATCTGTCCAGCCCACCCCTCATTTTCTTCTTTTAAAACTTCCTTTTTGTTCCCTACGCTAAACAACATGATACAATGCATTTAATACATTTTATAACTTTTGAAATTGCCATTGTATATGTTCCATAATTAAAGTTTATTTTTATTTTGCTTGGTTTAATGAGATTTTGTTCATTAAAGCTTAATTTTTGGAACATTTAACATGCTGTAGACACTGTGGTGAGCAAGATATAGATTAATTCTTTTAATCCTCACAATAGTCCTCTGAGATAAGCTAATGTTTCCCCATGCTATGTCTTAGACAGCTGAAGCACAGAGCGTGTATGTAACTTGCAAAGATCACAAAACTAGTGATCATTAGACTATTGAGTAGGGATTCTAATGCCAAAAGACTATTAAGCATTATAGTGATGGTCATGAAATTGTATTACTTCATGTATTTGAAATAAATTGTAGTTGTGCTAATCAGATCATAGCTATTTGAAATTATTTTTATATCATATACACTGAATGAATCCATGAACTTAATGAATAGGAAAAAATTTATTGGTTTTCATCAGAAAAAAAAAAATCAAAATTTTGGGCTGGAGGGATGGCTTAGTAGTTAAGGCACTTGTCTGCAAAGCCAAAGGACCCAGGTTCGATTTCCCAGGAACCACGTAAACCAGGTGCACAAGGGAGCACACGTGTCTGTAGTTCTGTTGCGGGTACTCAAGGCCCTGGCATGCCCACATTCTCTCTCCCTCCCTGCGTCTCTCTCTATCTCTCTGTCAAATAAATATAAAATATTTTTTAAAAATCACAAATTTAAGGAAAAGATGAAGATTATAAAAGTAGGTGTAAGAGTGAGTGTGTAGGACATAAGTATAACACAATGCTTCAGGGAAACACCGACGTTTAGTAGTTGATGTTTGCATGACAGTTTTGCTTTATCCCCTTTCTTTGTTGCTCAGATTGTTATGAGTAGGTATTAGTTTTAATAATCTAAATAAGTAATAGGTTATCATTGGAAAATGATAACACGATATGTTCTCTATTAGAGAAAATGGTTAGTATTTGTGCTAACATGAGGTCTCAAGAGAAACCATGAAGAGAGTATGTGTATAAATGTCTTGAATTGACTCATGTGATTATGGAAGCCAAGAAGACTCACAAAGTGCTGGCTTCAGGGTGACTACCCAAGAAGCCAGTGGGGAATGCAGACCAGAAACCACAAGCTGAGACCAGGAGTCCACTGGTCTAACTGCCAGTCTAGCAGAAATCCTAAAAACCAGGATGTGCCTTGCTATAAGTCACAGCCTGAAGACCCGAGGATCAGGAGCTGTAATAACATGTCCAAGGGCAAGAGACGATGGCTGTCCCAAGTCAGGAGTGGAGGGAATTCAATCCCTCGTCTTTTTCTTCTGTTCTGGCCCTCAGTGGATTAGATGGGCCTGCTCACACTGGTGAGAGTAGATCTTCCTTAACTCAAATGCTAATATATTCCTGAAATAACTTCCAAGTCTCCCCAAAGCAACATTTTGCTAGCTATCTGGGTCCCCCAGTCAAGTTAATATATAAAATTAACCATCACAGTAGTTTACAAAGAAAATATGTTGAGGAGGAAATGCTTTCTTACTGAATGAAGACTAATTATTCACTTGTAACTCTTTCCCAGGCACTGGTATTTGACCACAAAAAAAGAGTCAGCTTTTAGCCATCAACATGGCATATGCCTATAGTCCCAGCACTCAAGATTCAGAGCCAGAGGGTTACAAGGTCAAGGTCAGCCTGGTGTTCATAGTGAGTTCCAAGCCAGTCTGGATACAGAATGAGACTCTGTTTCAATAAACCAAAACCAAAACAAAGCAACAAAAGCTAAACCAAACAAAACATACAGTGGTTAGGAGAATGACATTTTCACATGGCTGCAGAATAAGCATCCTGGGAAAGAATCCCTCGGTTCAGGCTTGAAAGAGACTGAGGCCTTTTCCATGATCTTCGTACTGTGATGGAATTGGTGCTTCCTCTTACAGAAAGTCAAGAACTACTAGGAGGCCATGGGAGGGATACGGTTACACTTCATTTATTCGTTAGGAAAATGTTAGTGTGAACTTGGACTGCATTCGGGAAACGGTTTGCAGGGAAACCAGTTAAGTGACTGGCTGGAGTTAAGGAATATGAACAGCTTTCAGGTGTCAACAGAGAAGGTATAGAGGAGATGGGATCCTGGAGATGTTCCATGTTGTAGATTTAGAGGACAGGGCTTCAGAGCAAGGTTGTTGGATGTACTAGACTATTAACAATTGAAGAAGGTATTACAGGAAGAGGAACAATTGGGCTTGTTATTGTCGTTGTTTCATTTGTTTGTTTTCCTTTTGTTTCAAACAGAGCATATAGTTCCTAGGCTGGCCTGGAACTCATGACCTTCTGCCTCATCTTCCCAAGTACTGGGATGATAGCCATGTGCCATCATACCTACCTATAAAATTGCCTTTTTGAAAAAGAGAAATTTAGTTTTTGAGCATGATATAGTTGACAGTGTATTTCAGTGATTTTTAGACTATCCTAAGGCCCATTGTCTTATACTAGCCCTGCTTATTTCATCTTTGGACTATGGCGGTAGCTTCGAATGTTCCTACCTCTTTGTACATTTAATACATAGGTGATAAGTTTTTCTTCCCATTGCGCAGGGTAACCTTCTTATTTTCTTGCATGTACATGATGATTGTAAGTTTGTAAGATGAAATAATTTTTACTGAGGTTCCTGGTCTTCAGTAGGAGTCTTTTTTGGTGGTGGCTGGGTGCTGGAACCCAGGGCCTTGCATATGCACAAATTCTCTCCTGCTGAGCCAACTCAGACCTGTAGGGTTCCATTTTCAGGAACCTACTACACACTATCATCAGGGTACTGGTATTCTTAGAAATAAAGCCTTTGGTATCTTGTGGCTGAAATTTTTTTTGTCTCCAATATTGTTTCAAATCTGTTACAGTGAGTGAGTTAGTGACATCTACTCCTTTGAGTGATTTATTCTTATTCTAAGCCTCCCCAAAAGCAGATTTAAATCTCACTGTAGTCCTAATATAGAAATATAGTAACTATGACTGCTAAGTCTTTTTATTTCTAGAAAATTTCAAATGTATTTTGTACTTCTCTTATGATTCTTTTACTCCATTTTACATTTACTTTTCACCCATATTATTTTATTATAATTACTCCTTATTACTTGTCCTCCACTTGTAATAGTGGCTTACATTAGTAAGATTACAGTGAGTTTAACTGATAGACTTTTACCTTCTTTCAAGTAAAGTAACATAAGTAGCATATCTAATGAATGTTGTCCATGTTACACTTAATATCAATTTTCTCAATAGTTTCATAAAATTGCATGATCTATGCACACATATGTATTAATTTATTATGTTTTTGGGTTCAGTATATTTAGAGATTAGTCCCAGATCTTCAACATTAGATAACTGTTGACCATGATTAAGTTACTTAACCTCTTGGCAGTAAGTAGATAGTGGATAGTGAATACAGGCAGTATGTTTTCAGCATGGTGACAGATTTAGAAGAGGTGTAATACTGAATGATCACATGGCTACTAAGGCCAGAGGATTGTTATGTAAAAGAAGATTAAATCTTCTTTACTGTGATAACATAAAGTAATGACTGGTAACACTTTCTATGTGGAAATACATTCAGAAGAGAAAATTAATAGGTGAGCCCTTGCTGAGTTTCTCACAAGGGCATCTGAAGTTATTTATTACTCTGGTAAAAACATGTTCAGCCTACTCTTTATGTAAAAGTGTCTGCAATTCATGAATTAAATGCTCATAATCTAGCACTGGTTGATAGACTATGTAACACCAAAAATTTAGTGGTTATAGAATCAGTAGTTTAGATCAATGATGCCATAAGTAAGCAAATTATGAGTTCAGGATCTGGAGTTATAAAAATAAAGAAGAAATTTAATCAGTCTATGAGTTGCAAGTAAATAAAAGCATTAAAAATTTGGGCATATTTTTCTGTCATTTTTTACAGAAGTCCACTGTTTCACTCAGCAATTTATGGTTCCTGTTGTTTGCCAAAGTGCTGTGCTCAGTCCTGGAAATGTGTAGGGAAGAATGTGATAGAATCACAACCCTGCAGGAGTTAGCCATCTAGTCACAGAGATAACCAGTGCAGAATGTGATACAGGTACATGGACAACAGAACAGCTAACTTTGTTTGGAGAATCAAAATACTTAGGAGACGTGTGAGCTGGGTATTAATTGAAGGACTGATTTGGCACCTGCTATGGACCTATATGTAGTTACATATTTCTTCAGTGTTACCCCCACATACACAATGTGATAATATTTGGAGATTGAGCTTTTGTGGAAGTATGTTTATATCAACATATACCAATGAGGTTCTCATGATTGCAGGAATGGTGCTCTCATAAGAAGGGAGTCTAGGGCTTGAGAGATGGCTTTCAATAGTTAAGGCATTTGCCTATAAAGCATAAGAACTCAGGTTCGATTCCCCAGTACCTATGTAAGCCAGATGCACAAGGTGGCACATGTCTCTGGTTTGCTTGCAGTGGCTAGAGGTCCATTCTCTCTCCCCCCCCTCTCTCTCTTTCTCTCCTCTCTCTCTCTCTATCTCTCTCTCTCTCTCTCTCTCTCTCTCTCACACACACACACACACACACACACACACACACACACACACACAAATAAATAAAATACAATAATTTTTAAAAGTAGATTTTTTTTTTCTGAGGTAGGGTCTCACTGTAGCTCAGGCTGACCTGGAATTCACTATGTAGTCTCAGGGTGGCCTCAAACTCACAGTGATCCTCCTATCTTTGTAGAAATAAATTTTTAAAAACCAGAATGGAATCTAGAGAGCTTGTGTTCTCTGGTCCCCTAATCCTAACTCTATCTCCTTTATACTCTTTCTTTCTCCCGTGACCTAGATGTCAGCCAGGAGGACAACCCTCATCAAAAATCAAACATGCTGGTACCGAATCTCAGAGTTCTGTCCCTCCCCTCCCCTCCCCTCCCCTCCCCTCCCCTCCCCTCCCCTCCCCTCCCCTCCCCTCCCCTTTCCTCTCCAGAAGCAGGTAGAGAGAATGGCCACACCAGGGCCTCTAGCCTCTGCAGACAGACTCCTGATGTATGTTCCACTTTGTACATCTGGCTTACATGGGTACTAGGAAGTCAAATGTGGCCAGGTCCTTAGGTTTCACAGGCAAACACCTTAACTGCTAAGCCATCTCTCTTAACCCCAAAGTTTTATTCTTTTTTTTAAAAATAAATACTCTCCTTAATTTTTAAAAATATTTTATTTTTATCTATTTATTTGAGAGAGAGAAAGAGGCAGAGGGAGAGAAAGAGAGAGAGAGAATGAGCACACCAGGGCTTCCAGCCACTGCAATCAAACTCCAGATGCATACACCTCCTTGTGCATATGGCTTTACATGAGTCCTGGGGAATCAAACCTGGTTCCTTAGGCTTTGCAGACAAGCACCTTAACCACTAAGGCATTTCTCCAGCCCAGAGTTCTATTCTTTAATCTACCAACATTACTGTATTTTGTTGTGGCAGCCTGAGCTAAGAGCATCCTATCATGCACATTTTAAACAAGAGCAAGAAGGTACAAGGGCATATTGTGTGAATGGTATACAGTTAGGTGCAGCTTAGATATATAGTGAAGTGACAAAAGAATAAGACTAGAAAAGCCATTTTAAAACTTGCCAAAGCACCTTGCTCAGCAATGAGAAGACATCTAAAATAGAAGCATAACCATTCATGGTGGTCAGGCATATGTGCACGGCAGCATAGGAGGGTGAGGCAGGAGGTTTGTGAGTTTGAGGCTAATGTGGGCTTTCAAGACCCTCTCCCAAATTAAAAGTAGCCATCAGGGGCTGGGGAGATGGCTTAATGATGAGGTGCTCGCCTGCAAAGCTTAAGGACCAAGTTTTGATTCCCCAGGACCCATGAAAGCCAGATGCGCAAAGTGGAGCATGCATCTGGTGTTCATTTGCAGTGGCTGGAGGCCTTGGTGCACCCATTCTCTCTGCAGCCATCATATTCTTATTGAAAGATTGGTCTATTACTTAGATGGCAACTAGTTGCAAGTAGGACTGCAGGGTAAGGAAACTTACTCAAGAGTGAGCTGAAATAATGATCTCTGAGAGCCTGAGCTAGAACAGTAACCATCAAGAAAGAGAAAGAGGAGGAAAACAGAAGGATTGAAGGTAAAAGTACCTAGCATACTATTGCCTGTCGTGTGGTAATAGGCTCACAGTAATGCTGACTGATACATTTTAGAGAAGCCCCTGTGGTTTAATCCCTTCCTTTACAGGACACGCAGCAAACAGAAGGGACTCATGCGCGTGTGGTTTGCTTTCTCCGCTTATGTCCAGAGCACAGCAGGAATGCAGGAACTTGTTGTTAAGTCAGAGCTGCCCTCTGGTCATCACCCTGTCTCACTGGGAGAAGCACATTTCACATACAAGTATAGTTGACCTTCAGGGCTTCCGTCTGACCTTGCTGCATGTTGGAGAATGCACACAGTGTTCTGTCATTCTAGCTAGAACTGTCTCTGCAGTCCTCAGAGGAGTCAGGTCCCTGTCTCGTTGTTGCTGTGCTGCCATTCAAGGTTAGTGTTGCTTATGCCGTCGTCTCAGGCTTACATTGCCATCTACAAAGAAGCAAGAGTGAGGGGAGGATGAGAAAGTTCTTTTTTTTTTTTTTTTTTTTTTAAGGATGTGACTTGGAAGTAGGGCATATCATTTCTGGCTCACTCGTAATTTCTTGAATTCTGTTGCATGGTGATTCTCCCCCACCTGGGAGCTTGGCAGTGTGATATAACATCAAATGTAAAATCGGTTTCCAAGTGCTGCTAGGCACAGTCATCTGTTACTCAAAGGAAGGAAGAAATAAATAATGGGAAAATTTGCGGTTTATGCCACAATAACAAACATGGGGGTTTATAGTACAGAATATGCATGAGGAAACTTCTGGGTCTGACTTGGAAGGCTTTTTTTAGAACAGTGGATTCAGCCTTGTCATCTTATTTTCCCTTTGTCGAGTTTTGCTGTTTTCTCCTGGAGCCACCTGAGAAGGATGAAAGTGTTAATAGATGAGAAAAATGACCACTCAGCAGTAGGAAGAGAGAAAACTTGAGCTCCATAGAAAAGGAATTATCTGTTTTATATCCCAGTACCTGGGGAAAAAGAAATACATGTGCAAAGAATGAAGGAAGGAAAGGAAGATGGGCCAGTGGTTCTGAGTAAGATCAGAAAGAACAGGTGGAGTGAGAGGATAGTAGAGGGCTGACCAGCATGTGACAGGTCCTGGGTTCAATCTGTAGTATGAAAATAAAGGAAGAGAAAAGAAAAGAGAGAGAGAGGAGGATGGAAGGAGGGTGAGGCCGACTCTCTGTTAGCAGTCAGTCATGTCTCAAGTGAGGTATAGCTGTAGACTCTGGGCAGTTAAGCAAGGAGCAGAGGCAGAGCAGATGGGGAGAAGTGTGGTGTAAGAGGTGGCGGGAAGAATGAGGCAGGGAGCAGGCAGATATTCCTGCAAGATAAGCTTCTGTTTAAGTCCTCAGTAAATGCCCAAAGTGTCAGTCAGCCCAGAGAAAGAACATTTGTGGTTTGGACTTATCAAGAAAATGGGGGTGGGTTGAGGGGTGGAGAGATTGCTTAGTGGTTAAGGTGCTTGCCTGCGAAGCCTAAAGATCCAGGTTCAAGTCGCTAGTACACACATAAGCCAGATAGATGCACAAGGTGGCACATACATCTGGAGTTCATAAAGTAAGTAAATCAAATACTGAAATCTTTAAAAAAAAAAAAAGACAATGAGAATGGACAGCTTAGGAAAGGAAAGTTTGGGGAAGCGTATTTGGCGGCTCTGTTCTTCAGCAGAGGCAGCTTTAGGGAAGATGTATGATCCTTTAATCTGAGAGTTGGGCAGACAGCTCAATGCCAGTGCAAAGAAGCGTCTTCACTTGATTTGCTTGGCGATCAAACAGATTAACCTTGCACTGATGTTGTAAACCGATGTCAGAGTATGAGGCAGAGTTGCCAGTCACGACGTCCTATCTTGGAACAGGAGTTGCACCTGTCAGTGTGCTTGTGCCATGTAGAAGTGCTTCTCCGAGGAAAGGGTGGTGTCAGGTGAAAGGAGTTGATCCATTGGCAAAAATGAGAGATTAAAGTAGAAATCCAAGCTGGGCGTGGTGGCGCACGTCTTTAATCCCAGCACTCAGGAGGCAGATGTAGGTGGATCACCATGAGTTTAACGCCAGCCTGAGACTACATAGTGAATTCCAGGTCAGCCTGGGCTAGAGTGAGACCCTACCTCAAAACAACAGCAACAAAATGTAGAAATCCATGTTTTTTGAAAAATATTTTATTTTCTTTATTTGACAGAGAGAAAGTGGGGGAGAGAGAGAGAGAGAGAGAGAGAGGGAGAGAGAATGGGTATGCCAGGGCCTCCAGCCACTGCAAACAAACTCCAGACACATGAGCCATCTTGTGCATCTGGCTAATGTGGGTCCCGGGGAATTGAACCTGGGTCCTTTGGCTTTGCAGGCAAATGTCTTAACTAAGCCATCCCTCCTAGCCCAAGAAACCCATATTTTAATATTTCATAATAGATTGCAGGCTGGCCACCCTGCCTTTGTCCAGCACTGGACACACGTACCTTTAGGTCTTGCATTATTGATGCTGCTGCCATGAAACCCGAGGAAGGCTGTTGGTACCTGGCAGTGAGGCTCCTAGACATGGGCATTGTATAACTAGGAGTTTGATTATGTTCTTGATTCAGGTTGTAAGAAAGTAAGACTGCACAGTGACTACTTTTTTTTTTGTTCATTTTTATTTATTTTATTATTTGAGAGTGACAGAGAGAGAAATAGGCAGAGAGAGAGAGAGAGAGAGAGAGAATGGGCACGCCAGGGCTTCCAGCCACTGCAAACGAACTCCAGACACATGCGCCCCCTTGTGCATCTGGCTAACGTGGGACCTGGGGAACCGAGCCTTGAACCGGGGTCCTTAGGCTTCACAGGCAAGCGCTTAACCGCTAAGCCATCTCTCCAGCCCCAGTGACTACTTTTTATCCTCCAAAAAATAGTGCTTAATTAATATTTTCCTAGTCTTAATTTACTGCCTTTAAGACAGCCAGTTGATTTGTTGGGATCTTTTATAAAGGTAAAACTAAAGCTCATTTTTGCACATATACTGTGGTTCTTTCTGAACCATGAATACTAATAGTTGATTATATTTGTTACATCAAGCAAGTATGGTGTCACATGCTCTAAAATAGAGTTTTTCACTTACATTTTCTATGGTAATGGAACTATTTGTTACAGCCATTAGCTCATGTGGCTGTGGAGCACTTGAAATGTGACTGGTATTCCTGAGAAACAGAGTGTTTAATTTCAATTAACTTAAAGTTAAATTTAAATAGCTGTGTTTGGCTAGTGACTATCATATTGGCAACACAGCTCTTATGTAATGGTGAAGATAAAGTGCCTGATTTCTGGGAGTTCAGCTTCTGCTATGATACCCATGAATTGTTGTGAGTACTTTCTTTCTTTCCTTCCCGCTTACACCTCTTTTTTTTTTTTTTTTTTTTTTTTTTTGAGTTAGGGTCTTACTCTAGTCCAGGTTGAATGTAATGTGTAGTCTCAGGGTGGCCTCAAGCTTAGAAATCCTCCTACCTCAGCTTCCCAGGTGTTGGGATTAAAGATGTGGCCCACCATGCCCTGCCAAGTGCTTTATTATAATCTCACTTAATCTTCCCAATAGTTGTTAAAAATTATATCACTGGGCTGGAGAGATGGCTTAGCGGTTAAGCGCTTGCCTGTGAAGCTTAAGTACCCCGGTCCGAGGCTTGGTTCCCCAGGTCCCACGTTAGCCAGATGCACAAGGGGGCGCACGCATCTGGAGTTCGTTTGCAGAGGCTGGAAGCCCTGGCGTGCCTATTCTCTCTCTCCCTCTATCTGTCTTTCTCTCTGTGTCTGTCACTCTCAAATAAATAAATAAAAATTTAAAAAAAAATTATATCACTGTCTCTTATTTCCTGTTTTTCCTTTTTAGTATGGGAATGTCTATCTTGTATCTACCCCATCACTGTATTACAAAGGTAATAGCTCGTTTCAGTTTACAGACTTACAACTGGAGGAACATTTTCCTTCACAAGAAATCATGCCTCATTTCATCCATAGCTGACTTCAGCTCATCTCTAGATAAGACTTTGTATTGTAGATTTAATGCTGATAGGGGAATGAGCTAAAACTGCTGAGGCTCTGGGAGCAAAGTGTGTTTTGTATCCTGTAAGAACATGACTTTGGGGGAGCTTAGAGGAAGGATGTTCTGTATTAGATTATGTTGTAAAAATTCATCTGTGATTGTATTGGAGACAAGTACTCTAAGATAAATGAGGTCATGAGTGGAGCCTTAATCCAGTAGCCCAAATGTGCCTGTAAAAACAACAGGGACACCAGAGATCTCTCTAGCCCATGGGAGAAGATGGGCATCTGAAGGTAGGAAGCCAGACCTTGCCAAAACCTCAATCTCGCAATTTCCACCTCTCAGATTAAATTGCTGTTGTTTAAGCCACTCAGTCACTGTGTGGCGATTTTACATTCTGGGCAGATTGAAACATCTCAGCCCAGCTATTCTATTTTAGTATTAAAATTCCTTACCCCACTACCTTCTATAGTCTAATTGTGATAGCTGTCAAAAATAACTTTCTGAAGATAGCTTTACATTAAACACTTGCTTTATTTCTACTTCTCCTCCGCCTCCTCCTTTTTCTTAACTTATTCTGTTTGCCTTTCAATTTTCTTTTGCATGTGTGTGCCTATGTACCCTGTGTGTGGTATGTGGATGGTTCTGGTGCACATTGATATGCACGTTGATATGTGGAGCCCAGAGACAAGCGGCAGGTGTCCTCAGTCACTCTCCACCTTGCTTTTATTTTATTTATTTATTTGAGAGAGAGAGAGAGAGAGGGAGGGAGGTAGGAAGGGAGGGAGAGAGAAGGGTAAAGAGAGAATGAGCATGCCAGGGCATCCAGCCACTGCAGACGACCTCCAGACGCACCACCTTGTGCAACTGGCTTATGTGGGTCCTGGAGAATCAAACCTGAGTCCTTTGGCTTTGCAGGCAAGTGCCTTAACTACTAAGCCACCTTGCTTTTTTTCTAGTCACTGACCCTAGAGCTCACTGACTCAGCTCGACTAAGCCCTTGGGCTTCCCATCTCCCTCTCCCAGCCCTGGGATTTTATGTTTTCACCTGGGCCGGCACTTCCTGTGGGTACTGAGAATCACACTCGGGTTATCACGTGTGCATGGCAGGTGCTTTACTCTCTTTTAAATATGTGTTGCTCCCATGCTGGATGTAGTGTAGGGATCATCTAAACGTTCCTCCGTGAGATGCTCTCTCCGCACTCTGCCCCTCCCTGCCCCCGGAATTCCCATGGAATTTCTTCTGTGCAGCACACACCTTCGTTGGTATTTGTTGTGTTTTAGTTTGATTTTTGTTAAGTGCTTGGAATTCTTCTAAGGGTAAGATTTATTCTGTTCTGTTTTTAAACGTGCCGATCTCAATTTTGTCTGGGTGCTGTGGAGTAAAGCCAGGGCTTTGCCGATGCTAGGCCCATGCTCTCCTGCTGACCGCTTCCCCCATGTGGGCACCATCTTGTCATTGTCCTCATCCTAGTGATGCTCATCCTGAAGAATAGGAGAAAAGTGGCTTATTCTGAGGCCAGTGAGATCTGTTGAGTCAGTTAGATATTGTAGTTTGTCAAATCTATCAACCCTTATAATGTAAAGAAGACATATTGCATTAGGTAAATCTTGTCTGTGGGTATTATGATAAGACACTAGAGCAGGTGCTTTAAAACAATAACTCTCATACTGGAGAGACAGCTCAGTGGTTAAGGCACTTGTCTGCAAAGCCTAATGACCCAGGTTCAGTTCCCCAGTACCCACATAAAGCCAGATGCACAAAGTGGCACATTTATCTGGAGTTTGTTTGCAGTGGCTAGAGGCCCTGGAGTACCCATTCTCTCTCTCTTTTTCCCTCTCTCCTTCAAAATAAAATAATTAATAAATAAACAAAATGACTCTCACTGTGCTATTTACCTTGTGTTCTAAAACTATGCAAATATGGTGCAGTCTAATGATATGTTCTCCTTTTTAATAATCTGCAAATGTATTATTTCAGATTTTTTCTATAAATTGAGGACACTGATATATACTATAAGAAATATTGATATATATTTCCTTATACTTTGTTACAGACTATGCTCTATAAATACTGTTTAGGAAGCCTTAATGGAACAGAGTTCTGGAAAAAAGATTTCTCAGTGCTCTTCTTTATTTTAATTATTTTGGAGTGCCACTGAGTAGCTGTGTGGAGTGCCGAGGTGGATTGCCATGGGAGTGTCTCCTCAGCAGAGTTCTGCTCCACCAAGTGAAATCCACACTTGATGTGATCTTGCTGTGCAGATTTCTTTGGACCCCATTTCCACTGTCCATCAGTAACCTGCTGGTAGGAGAAAGATGGCCGTGTTGTTTTCACGCGGTTGTTCTCTAACTGCTCAGGCAAGGCCCTAACACTGCTCGTTTCTGTGGTGCTCTCTGTACTTCTTGATCCCGTTATCCCGCTGCTGCCGCATCTGCCCTCTGCTCACAGGGTGGCCTGCTCAGCCTCCGCAGGCCGCTCTCAATGCTTCCTTTTTGCTCCGCTGGCCAGGAAAGGGATACACTTGGCATCGTCCCTCTCAAACCTCTCCTCCCTCTTTGTTTTCAACAGACAGCAGACACTTAAGTAGCACTTTCAGCCTCTGCCAGTTGTCAGTAGTAGCTTTCAACCCCTCATTTCAGGCCTGGTAACTCAGCACACTGTCCCATGAGAGCTTGGCTAAGCCAGTTTGCCCCTCTTCCCTCCTTTCTCTGTCTGTTCATCTTCCTCTTTACTTTCTCCTAATTGCTCCTTCTCTTTGACTTTTCTCTCCCCTTCTTCATCTTTCAAATATGTTTCTTTCTACGTTAGTTTGGTGGGTGCTGCAGAGTGGGCAAATCTTTGTAGTAGAAATAGAAACAAATTCAAAAAGTGAGCAAGTTTGTTCCATATTTTAACTGGTTAAATAAAAGGGGGCTAATTTCTAAGTCTTGGTCTTCTCGGCCCAGTGTGGCCATATTGCAGGTTCTACATAACGTTTATAGGTAGGCTGTATAAATGCGCAGATGTAGCTATTGTGCTTACACAGACCTACTTGTTCAAAGTATAGTATAAATGTTGGAGAAGTGACGAGTCTATTCTTATTTTTGTATCATGACTCACTTTACCCCCAGTGTATTATTTAATCTAATTGTAAAAGCTGTCAGGTCTAATTTTCTAAAGATAATGGGATATCATACAGTTGATTTACTTCTTATGTTTGTTCATTTATTGTTTTTAATGTTCAACTTTTAAATGTCTATTCTTAGTTTGATTTTTGCTTGGAATGGCTTGAAAATGCAGTTTAAATTATTTTTTTCAATCTCTATTGGATATTATGAGAATGTTTTTGATTTTTCAAGTAATGTTTTTCAAACTTTTAGAAATTTATAACCCCTCAAATTTGGAAGTGAGATAATAGCTTTGAATTTAGGGCTTCAACAATGGTGGCAGTACTCTACATGGTCCATCTTTAACTGTCACAGATGCCCACAAAGGAAGCGTGCAGAGCTCAGGTTGATGCTACAGATGCATTAGTCTCCTAAAACTGTGTCCCTTCCCACCCTCTCTCCCTGGCACTTGAATTCTTTTCTGTGGAAAGAAATGTGTGGTGATTGGTGATTGTGTCTCACACATCTAGCCACATGGGTACTCATAACAGCCTGACTTGACTAAAACAGATACCTAGTGCTATACCTCACAGATAGGTATTTCCTTTAAAGGCACAAAACAGTTCCATTATCAGAGTGCTCTGAATGAGTTCTTGTTTAGTTTGGGAGGTTTAATGCTGAGTTTCCAGCTAAAGGAAACTTAAGTTACATACTTCATAACCTAGCAAAAACTTTCACCAGGTCCTGATCCTTTGCAGAAGAGCAAGGGAGAAGGGAGAGGCAGCGAGGAGGGGAGAACCTACTCGTCACGTTCCTACGTAAATGTCCTCAAGAGTTTAAAAATCTTTAGAAAAGAATCTCTCAGACCTGAGTCTCCTAACATTTTCATAAGAGATTAAAAACTGCTTCATATTCCTTGTTGTTTGTGTCACAGAAATAGTAAACAAATGCATATAGTAAATTCAGTATGTTTTTTCTTTTAAATTTGAGGCAGTGTCTTACTCTAGCCCAGGCTGACCTCGAACTCATGCTGTATCCCAGACTGGCCTCAAACTCACAGTGATTCTCTTGCTTCCGCCTCCAGAATGCTAGGATTACAGGCATGATCCACCATGCCTGGCTTTCAGTACACTTTCTAGACCGACCACATCACAACCTTACCACACAGAAATCCCCACACATTCCTGCCACTTCCAAAACAGGGTGAATAGTTAGAAATTGATAAGAGTTTATTTGAATTGAAATCCATTTTTAATATTTCTGCTCTCAAGAAGCTAGCAATTGCTATGTTCATTCTGTTAAGCTTATCCGATGCTATAAGTACTGTGGACACAAGTAATGATCCCAATCTTTCATACACATCTTACTCATCTGTATTGCCCTGAAATGCATCTGTCATGTGAGTAGCTAATACCTAAACACAACATTTCATGCATTGTCTTGAGTACTGTATGTTTCCAAAATATTCTTGTTACATATAATAGTTAACTAATAAGTAATAATGTCGTTTTCTTTTCGTCATACAAGTCGGTATAGTTTGAAAGAGCGATGAATTTTTTTGGAAGCACGTTTAGTGTTCTTGTCGCATGTCTCCATGCAGAACTACCCTTCACTAACATTCCCACAGTCATCCAAGATAAGTGCTAACTCTGAGAAGGAATAGTAAGTATCTTTATATATAGCAAAATATCCCCCTACACTTGTAGACATAGAACACAGGGCCTTATACGTGGTGTGCAAGTGTCCGCTCTTTGATCCATATCCCAGCCCTGGTTCCTGTGTCCATCAGCATACGATACATGATGTGATGTGATTTCTTCTTTTTTTGCTTAGATATTTTGTTTTTTGTTTGTTTGTTTGTAGCCCTGGCTAGGCTCAAACTCACTCTGTAGGAAAAGATGATCATGAATTTTTGCTTTTTCTGCCCATTTGTCTCCAAAGTGCTAGGATTATAGACATGTACCACTAAGTCTGGCTTTAAAAACTTACTTAATTTTAATATTTAATATTAATTTATTGCTGAACTTAGAGATCTATTTTTGCCCATGGCATGCTCTTTTCTCAGTATGAAAGTGGTTGGGCTGTGTGGGATTGAACCTTTAGAATCTGACACTTACTGTTGCCATCATCTAAATACGTTTCATTCAGCTAATAATTTTTCTAACATAAGCTTTATCTTTGTCTTCTCATGATGGATAGATTAATAAGAATTATTTTAAGAAACCCTTATTAGTGTAGAAGTAGTAAGATTAGTTCAGGTATCACTTTAGTGATTTTATCCTCCTCCTTATTTTAGTTACTTGGGAGAGGAAGTGAGAGAGAATGAGTGCACTAAGGCCTCTTGCTGCCTCATGTATGTGCATCTGGCTTTACATGGGTGCAGGGGAATTGAACCCAGACTAATAGGCTTTGCAAGCAAGCACCTTTAGCCCCTGAGCCATCTCCCTAGCACATGTATTTATATGCTTCATTCAGCACCTTTCTATTTCCCAAATAATTGTAACGTACTTGGTGATCATAGTTTTCACAGCATTATCATTCTTTTTAGAGATATTTATGTGGTTGTTTCCATCATACAGCTGTGCCAGGTTTTCATAGATTATGTCTTTGTTAAACTTATCTTCGGCTGGAGGCAGTACATTACGTTGACCAGAACTGTGTCAGCTTTCTTTCTCATCTGTGTGTAAGGCGGTCTCACATCTTTGCTCTGTCTCCTGTCTGTGACAGTCACACACAAGCTGCCTTGTCTGCTCCCAGCGTTGCCCAGCATTCCACATCTTGATGTTGTTTTGAAGTACGGACTTCCTTTTTAGAACACTGATCTGGAGAGTTTACATCCAGTTCCATCTTTGACAGTTAAGATCTTTGAAATTAAAGCACTTTAAAGAATAATAAAAGCCATCAAAAAAAAGTACTTTTCATGTTCCCCTGCAAGCATGACGCTTTTCCAGGTACATACAACACAGAGGCTGTGATAAAAAGCAGTTGTTACTGTGTACCTTCTAGGGATTGTTGCTCCGTCAAGTTGAGAACCAGTAAATGAGAAGAAAATCAGAATATTCCCTATCTTGATGTGCAGGTCAGTGCTCAGTGGTGTACAAGATCAAATTAGGCAGGTCATCAGGCTAGTATCAATTACTCATGCATCAGAACTATGGGCTAATGTTAATAGCAAAATGTTTTGTTAACTTCTAATGATCGACATTTTTTGGTTTGGGTTTTGTTTTTCAAGGTAGAGTCTTGCTTTAACCCAGGCTGACCTGGAATTCACTATGCAGTCTGAGGTTGGCGTCAGACACACAGTGATCCTTCTACCTCTGCCTTCTGAGTGCTGGGATTAAAGGTATGCATCACCATGCTGGGATGACATTATTTTTAATACTATTAAACTGACGAAATATGGGAAATTTAGGAAGATATGTACTTAACAATTTTTTTGTCAGCTGAGATTTAAGTTCCAAAATATAAGTTTAACTGGGTGTGTACATGGGAATCATGAAATAGGTACTTTGGAACTGGTATAGAACAAACATTTAAATGAATGTGGTAGAATCCATGCTCACATAAAAGGAGCATTTACTTACACTCCTGATTAATTACTCATGTTAGTTATAATGTCTTATACTATAAAATCTGACCTATGATCTCCTGCATGGGCAGGTGTCTGATAGGGACTGGCAGTTGTTTGTTTAGTTGAGGGCTATGACTTTTTTCCTCTCCCACTTCTAGAATGCAAACATTTCTCTGTTCCTAAGGATTCTTAATCAAGTCCAAGTTTGTTTCAGCTTCTACACAGAACAGGGGTTCTTTAATTTACTTGGTAGACATGTTTACTCTACATGATATTATGAGTGTTACAATAAGTTCTTCACCATGGGCCCAAGCTTCCACATGTAAAATGTTTTATGACATAATACAGTTGCAATGTCATTAATGCATTGACAGAATGTATTCGGACAAACATATCACTTTAAGGTGTCTAAAACACTTTCACAAAAATTAGCAATGTTTCTGCCTAAAACTTGGCATACTTCCTGTTCACTGTACTATGAGTTGATCTGCCACACTCTCCCTGCATGATGGAGTGCAATCTCTAAAACCATGAGCAAAACAGATCTTTCCTCATTCAAGCCATTTGTTGGGTATTCTGTCACAGTGCTGCAACAGTGACTAATATGCTATGTGGCCTTGAACAGCCAGCCAAAGCTTGAACAGCCTCCATCTCCATTTCCCTTCCCTTTCCTGCTCCAGATCCTGCTGTGGAAAGTTAGATATCTTTTTAACATTGGATAATTATTCTTTTAGGAGGTGAACAAAATGGCTCTATGTAACATATCTTTTATGCTCTGTTAACCACACACTGAAAGACGTTATCACCGAATCATGTGTATTGTATATTCCCAAACCTGTCTCACAACTCTTGTCTTCTCAAAATAGAGTCCCTGTGTGATGTAAGCTAGCCATGGATATGCAGCACTGCTGGTTTCATTCCCAGTATGTTACCAGAATAAAGTCATGATTTTAAATCACAGAGGAAGTAAAATTGTGTATATTTTGAAGTGAAATTAAACCACAAGTCACATATTAATTTTTTAATAAAAGGACATAATGAAAATGCTATTATTTTTACTTGGTGGACTTCTTCTTAGCCCAGGGAAGGTGGGATAATAGTGTTTAGGCCATCAGTTAAAGGAAGCCTGAGCACCATGCTATCTGAAATTTCCCTGAGGGGTGATTATCTGGTTCCTGTTGGCATACTTAGTTGACAGGTATGTGAGTGTGTTGGGAAAAGTGGAAGAAAGAGCTGGCAGCATTTCTTCACACAGCCAAGAACTGGATGTGACGAGTTCGTTCCCCTTCCCCAGCTGCTCCCTCCTCCTTACTGCTGCAGCATAGGAAAGTGACATACTGGAGACCTTCAGTGGGGGTCTGAGAACAAACATTGTGATTGGATTCTTGCAAAAATGGAACCTGCACAGAGACACTAAAGAGAGATTTTATTTTAGATGAATTCCTTATACTTAACAAACCACAAGGGTACTTTGAGGTCAGACATTGTTAATGCCATGTTACAGAGTTGGAGGCTGTAAGAAGTTTGGGTAAAGAGTAGAAGGACTACAGTTCCGACTTAGGAAGTGAATTCTAGCGGCACCGCGAAGTTGAACAGAGCAGGTACAGTTGGAATTGTGCAATCAGCCTAGGAGACGTTTTCACAGTCCATGTAATGTGAACTTGAAGAAGTGTTGTGGTGTGGAGCCTCGGCAAAGAACACAAGCAGCTACATTTTGTCAGGTCTTTGTGTTTGAATAGAAGTTAAATGCCACTCTGAAGGTGTGACTGGAGGGTAGTGGTTAACTTAACATAAGTAGGAGGGCTGAAGGACTTAGAAGTGCATAGCCACCCATTCATCTTTGGACAGAAACAGTGTAGTGGTTCCGCACATCTATGTTGGAGACATTAGATTGTTTGAAAATGGATTGTTATGATTTATAAAAATTATCACAGTACTCAAATAGGTAAGCCAATTCTTGCTGGCTATTTTTTTAATAATGTATTTATTTGAGAGTAAAAGAGACAGAGAGGGGGGAGGAGAATATGGCGATGCCAGGGCCTCCAGCCATTGTAAACAAACTCCAGACACGTGTATCACGTTGGGCATCTGGTTTACATGGGTCCTGTGAAATTGAACTGGGATCCTTTGGCTTTATAGGCAACACCTTAGCCACTAAGCCATCTCTCCAGCCCCTTACTGGCTATTTTTATTGTCATACAATCTTTGTACTTTAAGAACTAAAAGAAGTCACAAGATGTAGGAATCAAGAGCATGTTTGACAGAAAAATTAACTGGCACAATAAGAAGCTGTGGTTATTTGGGGACATTTGGAATTAAATCACAGTCATCAACATAAGAAGCATGTAAATGCTTACGGGTGATGACAATGAGAAGAAAGGGGAACCATTAAAGTGAAGGCGGCCGGCGTGGTAGTGCACACCTTTAATCCCAGCACTCAGGAGGCAGAGGTCGGAGGATTGCAGTCACTTCGAGGCCACCCTGAGACTCCATAGCGAATTCCAGGTCATCCTGGGCTAAAGTGAGACCCCACCTAAGAAAAAAAAAAAAAAAGTGAAGGCTGGAGCCAGCAGGGAGATAGGGAATATGACTGTGAACCCCAGACTTAAGTAATTGAGGAAAATAGTTATGCTCCATAAAAGCAGTTTATAATTTTTGTAAGGATAATTTGGTAAAAAAAATTTTAGGATGATAATATAGATAGCATATTTAAATTCTAAACTTTATGGTACTTTGAGTATTAACACTTGTACAAGCCACCTTAACACTTATAAGCCACATTTTTACCTCACAAGTACATAAACAGAAGATTTAGTATGAATTATACATGCACGTGCAACTTTATAAAATATTAACTACACTTGCTTTGTGTTTTCAGATTTTTTAATGGGTTTATAAACATGATTGGTTTGCTATCTGTCTTCGTCCAGTTCTGCTGCAGTAGCAGACTACGACAGACTGAGTAAATGATACATAAACAGGAAAAGTTGGTTTGGCTCATGTTTCTGGTGGCAGGGAAGTTCAAGGGCATAGCATAAGCATCCAGCAGGGGCCTGTGTCCTGCACCACCCATGGTGGAAGCCAAAGGCAAGCAAGGACTAGAAGGAGAAAGATGGCAGTGCCCTCCCACAGTAATAGGAAGCAGAGCTCATGGCCTGGTGCATTGAGATTTCAACATGAGAGTTCTTCTAAGGAAAGTGCAGAATGTGTCACTCAGCTTTGCCACACATGGGCTGGCACAGTACGCTGAACATACAAAGTGAGGGTAAATATTGGATAAATTAACAGCTTTCCAGTTCACATTTTTTCAACCTATGATGAAAAGGAGGTGGGTTATACTTGGATATGCTCATAAGTGACATGAAATGTATGAGCTTAGTGAATTCCTTAGTTCAGTGCTTCTTTCTGTAGACCATGGCAGGGAAGGGCATGAGAATCGTCTTTAGAGTGGAGCTCCAAACTCCTTTAGAGTCAGACACTCACAGTTGAAGCACTTGCTGTCTGCTAATAACCTTCTCAGGAATTTCCGGAACCAGTGGTGACAAAGGTGACGTAAAGACATGTGGGTATGTCTTTATATCACAGTTGAATGGAGGAAGAGGCAGACACCTAAGTGTCATTGTACCAAATTCATCAACTATTTTAGTGCAGTTTGACAAAAATCACATGAGACATTTACGAGTTACCACATACATCTCAGTTCCCTCTGCCCCCAGGTCTCCCTATCACGTCTCGCTGTAGGGCAGTGTGTTCATTAGTCGATGAGCATTGTAAACCAAAGTCCATAACTTACTTTTGGGTTTGTTTGTATGTGTTATTCATCCTGTGGGTTTTAACAAACACACGCGCACATATGTGCAAGTACAGAAACACCAACAGAAACATCCCCTCTCCTCCCTCCTCCAGTCACCCCACTGCCCTTCTCTCACTTAATGGCAACCACTGCTCTTGTTATTGTCTCCATAGACTGGGCTTTTCCAGTATCAGCACAGTGGGGGATTTAAGGTAGAGTGAAGCCAAGAAAGGTGCCCACAGCTCAGTCCTGAGGAGAGCACTGGGGCAGTCCTCGTGTACAGAATGAGTGCCAGCAAAAACAAAAACAAAACAAAAAACAGGAAAATGTTAGCATCTAAATCTGTAACAAAAGATGGGAAATACTGCAGAAGAGCTTTGCAATCATAGCTCCCCAGGGCTCTTCATGGCAGGAGATGGCCCGTCAGCCTGGGAGGGGCAAAGGTGGATCTCACCGCTGTCCACAGGGACCGGATTCAGAAGCCAGACTCTGGAGTATTTGAAATAACCAATTTGCTTTAGATTTTCTTTTTCTTACTCACTGTCCCAAAAGTCTGAATGCTCTTTCAGTTAGCATAAATTTAAATTCTGTTTGGAAAACACCCTTTTAAAAAATCATTATTTTTGCAGGTCTTTTCATTTCTTAGCAATACATAAAATAAAGGTCCTCAGACTATAAAATTAGTATATTTTACTAAGCGTGATATGTTTGTATGTGTCCAGGGGACCTCATCCAAAGGTCATGGAACTCCTGGGAATGGTGACCACCTTTCTAAACATTTCAAACCCAGTACCTTTACCTGTGAGGATGCTCCACAGGCCAGATTCCTTCACCTGTGTCTTCCTCCAGATTGTACCTGGACAGCTCCAGCTGTCTGTGTCTGTACTCAAAATGTCAGACAGGTAGATACGTTTTTGTATGTATTGATAGCACTTAAAAATCTTGTATATTTGATAGCACTTAAAAATCTGCACCTATGCAGGCAATGGTGGCACACGCCTTTAATCCCAGCACTCGGATGAAGAGGTAGGAGGATCACTGTGAATTCAAGGCCACCCTGAGACGACATAGTGAATTCCAGATCAGCCTGGACTACAGTGAAATCCTACCTTGAAAAAATAATAATGATAATAATAAATAGATAAATAATAAGTCTGTGCATCTGGAGAGAAGAAATAATGACTTTTTTTAGTTTCACATTGAGATAATGTCTTAGGAAGAGGGCCAGTTTTGTGTATAGAATTTTAGTGACATCTATTTCTTATATGCTCCTAGTAATACCCATCTTTGAGTCACTGTCTTCAGATACTAGTAAAATATTGAGTGTTATAGCTAGCATTTAAATAATTTGACTCAAGATTCATTTGTTTATTTTTTTTTAAAAGAGTTAGACTTCAGCTCTCAGCTTCTGAATGCTCAGCTTTCTTCCCATAGTCCACACACTGTCAGATATTTGGACACTTGGGAAAATTTAATCTGTTTTCAGGCTGTGGGCCCAAGAAACCAAATATAGTACACCAAAAGACATCCCCTCTATTAAAACCAGCGAAAGGAAGAGCACAATTAGATAATGTAGCTAATGTTTCTGGATGTGTATTTAAGAAGCTCTTTGTAGAATATGCCTTTTCTAAGTGACTTGACATCGGCGTGTATAAGCTAAACAGGATTTCGTTCTGCGCATTTTCTTCCTCTGGAGCTGTCTTCCAGGAAGGATGATTAAGTGAAAGATGCATGCCACATGGAAAGTAGACTGCTTTCCAAATGTTTCAGTGATGTGGTTTTTAAATAAACAACTAATCACTGCTACCTTATTTGAAGATAAAGTATCTCCTAAGATTGTTAAACGGTTAAAGTAAATTTTGGATATTTTTGTATTGATGAAGTAATGGTTGTAACTTAGTTACTGTTTAATATGTGGCTCTGGTGAAGTGGCTCAGTAGATGGAGTGCTTGCCACATAAGCATGAGTGCCATGGAAAGCCGTGTGCTGCAGTCTAATCCCAGCATGACTGTGAGGAGCAGGGACATGGAGCCTGGAGATGCCCACAGCCAGCTTGCCTGACATATGCAGTGTGGTGAACAGTAAGGAGAGGTCCTGTCTCAAACAAGGTGGAAGGAGAGGACGGACACCCAAAGCTGTCCTCTGACACAAGCCCACACGCACGCGCACGGTAACTCTTCTGGTAGAGCATAGGCCAGTCTTCTATGCCTACTTCTGTAAAACTTGATGAGACATCATATGGTGGATGTGTCACCCTTTCATTTAAAAATTGAAGTTTAATGAGTTTGTTCTAAAGTATAAATCTATAATCTGTGTGGTTAACACTCCTGCTGATGAAAGCATGGTTGAAAGCCCAGATTATAGGCAATAGACATCTCTGAAAGTAAATTGTAAGTTAAAGCCTATTGTGATTCTTTCCTTATACAAGAAATGAAAATTGGGATCTGAAAGGATCTTAGCAGCATAGAACCCCCAAAATCCAGGTCCCTTGGGAAAATGAGGATTAGCTGCTCAGTTTCTTAGCATCTCACTTTGAAGTACTTACTCCTCACTCCTTGTGTTACTAAACCCTTTTGAGTATCACGTGGCGGCCACTTAGAATAACATGCTACTTTTTAGTCTGTGCCTTTTTAATATCGCTGTTTCTCAAATTTTAGAAATAACAAATTTAGAGTCTAGGGTTATATTGATTATCTTAACTATGCCTATGCTGCCTTTGGGTATTAAATTCAACCACACTTATAAAGGGAATATTCTTCATAAATGAACGTGAAAGAATTAGATAAGGGATAGACAAGATTTCCTTCTCATTGTGCTGTTTATTGGAATGCTAAAAGTGGCTTGGGGTATAAGTAAATTACTTCATTTTGATTCTGGATGCTGAGCTCCTAATAGCTTTTAAATTTATACAGTTTTTGTTTAGCTGTCAAAACATTTAATTATATCATGCCCAAAGGTGTAAAGCTGTCAAATAAATCCGAGTTTAGGCATAAACATTCGCTAGGTTACGTGCGCTACTGCGCCCTAGTAGTTACTGGGTGGCTGGTGAACCTGTCTGGGGGGAGGGGGCGTGTCGAAGAACATTAACTCAGCAGGTACAGAACAACATTGGCCCAATGAATTGATGATTACTTGTAAAAACAGCAGGCACTAATGCCCCCAAGTCTTTGTAATTCCTCTCTTCCTAAAATAAAGCCAGCCAGAGAGGGTGGTGGATTCTTTAGTTCAGTTTGCAGTTTAAGAAAGCTCTCCATTTGCAAAAATATGTGTTCTCTCTCTCCTTACTTCAACCTTATTTTCTTGTTTTCTCTTTACACATAAACATTACCCCGTTCATATGTCTACCCTTCTCCATTACCCTAGAGTCTTTGGTAGAGGAAAAATGATTCCAGTAGCACTTAGAAATGAAGTTTTGTAAATAATTCACAACTAATTGCTACCAGTTTAAGGTTTTCTATATAAGCCATTTTTAAAGAAAAGACTTAAAACTCTTTTTATTTTCCTTCTGTATTTAGCTATCCCATCAGTAATGAAAATTAGACTTTGATGACCTCATTTGGAGGTAGATCGTTAGCACAGATATGAATGCAGACTTGTCTAGTGCAGGATTCACTCCGAGGTGGGGAGTAAAGTAAACTAGTTCCACTTTGAAGCTTTTATTTTCTTCCCTTTTCAAAATGAATGGGAAGGCCCTTAAGAGGCCCTTGAATGAAAGCTGCTTTTCATTAGTGCTACCAAATACCTACTTGAAAGAGTGGAGTTCGGCCTGAACACCCACACCAGAGAAAGGGAAAGCTTCCTTCCCTGTAGCAGGACCATCAGCTAAATAGCTCTTGGCTTCTCTTTTCCAATCAGGTGGTTTCACATCAGAGTTAATTACTCCAGTCATTTATTCTAATCACCCTCCTCGTATGGCTAGCTGCATTCTGTCATGGGGTGGCATCGTTTGAAGCCAGTTAAGTTTGAAAACCACTGCAGGGTACTTGAGGCTCATTAGTGAGGCCCATCCATGCCTGGCTTTGGATTTGCTCCCTGATTAACTCGGCATCTCCCGGCCTCACTCCCCCTCCCACCGCCTCCCCAGCCCCCACTGCTCAGAGCCTTCCTCTCAAACAGGAATGTTTCAATTAACTCTTGCCATGCTGCCTGTCTTTTCACCTACATATTTAGGAAAAATGTAGACGTTTTCGTTGCCATAAATATCTGTTCTAGTTTCTGACCTTACACCTGCTTCTTTGGGTGGGATCAAACTGCCCTGCAGATCCTATGAAGAAGAGGTTTAGTTTTGAACAACAAAGGAAGAAAATGGTGCTCTGAGAATGAGTATATTTTTGCCTTCGAACTCAGTAGCGGTAGTGACTCCAGCTCTGATCTTAAGTACTCCAGTGCGTTCTGCCAGGTATGACATTGATAAGGCTTTAGGAAAAGTCTCAAAACACATTTATTCCTTTGACATTGTTTTTAAATCAGACATGGTGGTTTAAAAGTGTTTTTTTATATGGTATATTTACATTTATATGGTACATTACATTATTAGAATCACAAAAGGAATGTTAGCATTGTCTCTTTTTTAAAAGCCAAAGGAAAACATGTGATAACTGTCCTGAATAATTAGAGCAGTTTACTTATATGAAAGTATTTAAATCATTTTCCAAAAATTAACAAAAACATATAACCAGGTGGGTAAATAAATGAAAATGTTTATGTAAGTAGAAAGTAAGTACTTTTTTTCTGTTCTTTTTTTTTTTTTTTTTTTTCCGAGGTAGGGTCTCGCTCTAGCCCAGGCTGACCTGGAATTCACTATGTAGTCTCAGGGTGGCCTCGAACTCACAGCAATCCTCCTACCTCTGTCTCCTGAGTGCTAGGATTAAAGGCGTGTGCCACCATGCCCAGCCTGTTCTTTCTTCATAGCAGTTAGATATAAAGAAATATTTTGGGCTGGAGAGATGGCTTAGCGGTTGAGCGCTTGCTTGTGAAGCCTAAGGACCCCGGTTTGAGGCTCGGTTCCCCAGGTCCCACGTTAGCCAGATGCACAAGGGGGCGCACGCGTCTGGAGTTCGTTTGCAGAGGCTGGAAGCCCTGGCACACCCATTCTCTCTCTCTCCCTCTATCTGTCTTTCTCTCTGTGTCTGTCACTCTCAAATAAATAAAATATTTTTTAAAAAAAAGAAATATTTTATGTGAAGGCAAAATATAAAATTGAAATATGTGAAATCACATTTTATTTAATTGTTTTTTTGAGGTAGGGTCTCACTGTAGCTCAGGCTGACCTGGAATTCACTATGTAGTCTCTGGGTGGCCTTGAACTCATGGTGATCCTCCTTCCTCTGCCTCCTGAGTGCTGTGATTAAAGGCATGCCCATGCCTGGCTGAAATCACATTTTTATAAATTACTAGTGTCCATGAATTTTCAGAAATTATCAGAATGAGCTCTCATTGTTAATTCTCTTCCCCAGATTATTTTGCTATCATCTTGTTCAATGGATGGCTTCTCCATCAAGTCTGTGGACTTAGCAGCCAGCACCTATCATGTATGCTAGTATTCTCTGATTCACTCTGAAGGCTGCATTTTGAAGAAGTTTGCTCTACTTAATATACAGCTAAATTAATGAGAGGCCTAGAGTATAAATTTCTTATTCAGTTCAATACTGAATGTCTACCACATGCTCAGTTCCCAAGCTGCAGACACACTGCATGCAATCCATGCCTTCTGGAAAGCCACATTCCAGCAAGGAGGACAGAACTGTAAGCTGTCATACACATGAAAGTATTCATTTTTAGAAGTCTTGTGTCAGTGAAAAAACCTGGTGAAATAGCAGTAAAACCTATAAGGAAAGCCTCCATATTGGCGTGGCACACTTGATGTAGCCCGTGTTTAGCAATACCATTGCTAGTGTTTATAAATTACATTCAAGATTAATAAAAAGTAATTCTTGGTGGGAAATGGTTTCCTATTTTTAGAATTATCTTAATACCGCTTTGGCATATACCATTTTGCATCAAACTCAGAATTATTCAAAAGAATATGCACTGGGTAGCAGCCTGGCTTTAGGAGTCGGGCAGATGGGAGTTTGGGTTTCAGCTGTGACATTTACTAGCTGTGTGACATGAGGCATTTTGAGCATTCTTAGCTTCATTTGTAAAACAGCTTTTAAAAAATGTAATGTTGATCACAGGATTACTGTGATCATTAAATAAGATAATCCATGTAAAATCCTTTGCATCGCGCTGGGCACATCGTAAGACCCGCTAAATACCATGCTGCTGCTGCTCAGCCTTCTTTAACTGGTCAGTCACTTTTCCCCAACTTGCTCTCTGCGAGCCTCTTCTTGCATAGCATAATGAGTTTCTAGAGACTTGGTCAAGTGTGCTATCGATGTCATTTGCATGCATCTTCTAGACATTCTTGAAGAGAAAATGGAGCCTTGAAAGATGATACTTTAGTATCACTGTCCTCTTTTTTTTTTAATTTTTATTAACATTTTCCATGATTACAAAATATATCCCATAGTAATTCCCTGTCCTCTTTCTTTTTCCCCCTTGTAATCATCCTTTCTCAGGTTTGATTGTATGGTTAGCAAACTGCAGACGCCTCCCTGCAATGGCCATGGCAGGCATGGTTCTCATTTTCCTGAGCTTTGTCAGCCCAGCATTCTATCAACTGGGTAAAGCTTCGGCCATCAGTTTCATGCTACTTGTACACTGCTTTGAGATCACATTTACTCCACTTAGTCACTGAATTGTGAGATATCAGAATTTCATTTCACTTGTTCAAAAGACATTTATTAAGTCAATTAGATCTGTGATCAAAAATTTGCAAGAAGGGCTGGAGAGATGGCTTAGCGGTTAAGCGCTTGCCTGTGAAGCCTAAGGACCCCGGTTCGAGGCTCGCTTCCCCAGGTCCCACGTTAGCCAGATGCACAAGGGGGCGCACGCGTCTGGAGTTCGTTTGCAGAGGCTGGAAGCCCTGGCGCGCCCATTCGCTCTCTCTCCCTCTATCTGTCTTTCTCTCTGTGTCTGTCGCTCTCAAATAAATAAATAAAAAATTTAAAAAAAAATTTAAAAAAAATTGCAAGAAGCCGGGTGTGGTGGCGCACGCCTTTAATCCCAGCTCTTGGGAGGCAGAGGTAGGAGGCTTGCCATGAGTTCGAGGCCACCCTGAGACTACATAGTGAATTCCAGGTCAGCCTGGGCCAGAGTGAGACCCTACCTCAAAAAACCAAAAAAAAAAAAAAAAAAAAAAAAGAAAGAAAGTTGCAAGAATATGACACATGCCCACATGCCCTTAGGGGATGTCATTATGTGAAGTAGACAGACATGATAATAACAAATTAGAGAAACAGATTAAGTGAAATGTCCATTTGTTCAACATGTATTTTATAAACACCTACTACATGCATGTCATACAAAAGTGAGAAACAGTTAGTGAGGGAAGTGGACAATAAATAAACTAAACCAATGCCCACATATCATGTGATAATATGATAAATAATGAAACAAGTAATGAGTACAGTGTGTGTGAGACACAGTGAAGACTGCTAAGGAAGAATCGACATTTGAGCTTAGGGTTTAAGAATGGGTAGGGAGGCTGTGTTGCTTAGTGGTGATGCACATGCTTAGCATGTAGGGGACCTTGGTTCAATCCCTATCACCCCTCCACACACACACACACACGGGGGGGGGGGGAGAGAGAGAATGAAGTAAGGGTCTCTAGGAATGAAACAAGACCATGGAGACGCAAGCAGAGTGGTGAAGCATGTAAGATGGGAGCTAAGCCTTGGTCGAATGCAGCATATAAGAGGACTGTGAGGCTGTGCACATCGACAGTGTAACCCGAGACAGGCCGTAGAAATAATCCTTTATGTCTCGTAAGCAGTGTAAACTTTTTTCCTCTTGGAGAAGTAGCACTCAAGGGTGGGTGCCTCACCAGTAGCATCAAAATCACCTGGGATCTATCTGTCCATAATAGCAGATTCCTGGGTTCCACCTGATCCACTAGAACAGAACCTCGTTGAGTGGGATCCGCACACCTGAGTCTTACTAAGCTCCTCAGTTGGCTCTGACTTGTATTAAAAGTAGAACCAGTGAAAAGTTTTAGGGAAATCAGGGACAGAGACAGGTTTCACGGGTAATTAGTGTGGAGGAGAGACTGAGGGAGGAATTTCAGAGAGAGAATTGGGATACTACTAAAATTATTGAGCCAAGAAATAATGAGGCATGGACCCAGTGACAGTTAGAATGGAAGAGAGAAAGTCTGAAGAGAAGGCTCTGGGGTTGAGAGGAAGCAGGGAGGACGACTGTGCCTTTCTTACTTGGCCCACTGTGTGAAGGGCCAAATCTGAAACCGGATGAAGGTGTGTGGATGTGGGCCTGTGCGAAGAGCCGCTGTTCCCGTCCTTATTAGACGCAGCTGCGTACAAGCACGTCTTCAGATTGAGCTTGTTGACGATCCCCTATAGAAGGAGAGGGGCAGGGAAGACAGACCCTCACCTGAGATCTCAGGTGAGCCCTGTGCCAGCTGTATGCAATGGTGCACAAGGGTTCGTGGTCTCGGGGAGTGAGATCATAGTATACAGGGGAAGCGGCGGGGCAAGGAACCTGTGCAGTCCGTGCTGAGATAAGGCCTTTCCGTGAGCCGCTTTGGGGGTCCGTGCTCCTGTAAGTAACCCCTGCCCTGCTCTGTCAGAAAGCGAGTTTCTCAGCTGTGCCCTGGGGGCGGGGGTGAGTACTTGCTAGCTTCTCCCCGGAAAGCGTTCATGCCACGCTGGCCGGTGTCACAGGAAGAACTGCCTGCCCGGGTTTTGGCAGGCTGTTTGAGTGGCTGGAGACCCGTGAGGAGAAGCAGCGTGCAGGTTAGATTTGAAACGGTAGAGAGGGTGATCCCGTCGGAACCTGACTCCTTTTCCCCGGAAGGCCAGAAGCCAAAGGCTCAGTCATGAGAGGGAGCTACGGAAAGGTAGCTGAAGAGAAAACTGTGCACCTCAAAGCTGAGGAGAACCCCACAGTAGAGAGAATCGGGGAAGAGGGCCCCAAGCGAGGTGAGCAGACAGTACAGACGCCGGAACGCAGAGGGGACAGAACCGACACAGCACACTTAGCACACGTGCTTTTTTGTTTGTTTGTTTGTTTGTTTTTTTGAGCACTGAAAGCAGAAAGCAAGAATCCAGTTAAGTGAAAGGGAGAAGTTTATCTTTGTTGCTGTCATATTACCCTGTACCCGCTGAGTGCAGTGACATGTAAGGTCTCAGGGGGAGATAGTGTACGTGCAGGGAGGAAGAGGGTGCTGATGTCATAGCCATGCCTGTGTAAAGTAATGGAAAAGACCTACTCCGTTAGCCATTTTTTCTATCGCTACTTCAGAAATAACCTGCAATTTATTTCGATTTATAGAGAATTGTACTGTTATTGTAGATACTAAAAATATCTAGGAGTGAATAGAGGTTAGTTCATGTTCTCCTAAAACGTTGTTTTGTGAGGCTCATGTGAAATCTGTAGACAGTGCATATGTTCTCATATCTGACTTCAGCAAAGATGAACCCTGTGCTAAACCGTGGTCTGTGGCTATGTGGAAGTTCTTAAAATGCATAGCTGTAGAGAAAGGTGGCCAGTGTGTAAGATTACTAACCAGAGGCTTTCAAGGATGGTGAGGTAACAGAAGGCACTCCTTAGTTGATTTGCTTCTATGATCACAGTGCCATCTTTCAGGCATGGCCACATTTCTTCAGCCACGTATGCTACCCAACATCATGTCCGGCTCCCTCTTGGATACACTAGATAGCTGCTGTCACGTGGAAAGGCCTAACCATTCTTTGTGGTGCGCAGAATTGTGACCGCCTCAAAACTGCATTGAAGGTCATTTCAGTCTGGCAGGTACTTGGTGCATTTTGAAAGGTTTATCTTTATTTTTAGTATGAAAAGTTCCATTTCAAAAGCATGAAGAGCTGAGGCTGGAGAGAGACGGCTCAGCAGATACAGCATTTGCTACTTAAGCAGAAGTGCCTGAGTTCAGTCCCCAGAGCCCACATAAAAAGCCTGAAGCTTTTTCAGGCCCGTGTAGTCCCAGCACATTGATGGCAAGATGGGGGGTGGGGTAGATGGGAGAATTTTCTCGAGTCTCATGGTGAGCCCAGCAAACAATAACAGCAGAAAATCCAGAGGAAGAAACTGCTTCAAAATGAAGTGGAAAGCAAGAGGTGACCTTGAAGTTGTCCTCTGACCTCACACATGTGCATGCATGCACACACACACGAAGAAGAGAGTATGAAATACTAACTTCTATACTCTATTTCTTTATCAAAATTTGGGTGTAGATTTAGTACACAGAACTGAATAGAGACTGATTTTGTTCAGTTTATACCTGCTAGCTATCTGTGGTTTATGAGCAGGTGAAAAATGACTGGTCCACAGAGGTAGGAGGATCGCTGTGAGTTCGATGCCACCCTGAGACTACATAGTAAATTCCCGGTAAGCCTGAGCTACAGTGAGACCCTACGTCGGGGAAAAAAAAAAAAAAGACTAGTCCAAATTAATATGCATCATATGCTGTGAGTATGAAGTGCATAGATTTCTAGGACTTCATATAAAATGATACATTAAGATTGATTTTAATATTTAAATATTTTACTAAAATTAATTTGCTTATTTCTTATTTTCCTTTAAAACTATGCTTACTAAAAAAAAAAACACTTCGTCTACTAAAATTTCAGATTATGTATATTTGCATATGTGTCTCTTAAACAACAGTGCCATAAATTTTTTGGTAGTCATTTTGTCACTCAGCATTCTAAATGCAGAGGCAGGAGGATTGTGAGTTTGAAGCCAACTTGCCCTACATAGCAAAAGCTGTCTCAAAAAAAAGTTGAGGGCTATGAATCCTACTAATTGAATATAATAAGCATGTTTTAATTTTCATAGAAATGGTATAAAAACTTGTTACAGTTTTCAGCCTTAGATTCAAAGCAGAGGTTGAGGATTAATTTCTATTTCAAAGAATGTACAAGGCTGTGATTATAGCTCAAAAGTAAAGTGACAGCATGTCCCAAGTCCTAGGTTCCACCCCTGCACTGGGGAGGAAAAACAAGAAAATACTAAGTTCAAAACTCGGCTAAAGCCAGGCATAGTGGTGCACACCTTTAATCCCAGCACCAGGAGGCAGAGGTAGGAGGATTGCTATGAGTTCAAGGCCACCCTGAGATTACATAGCGAATTTTCCAGGTCAACCTGAGCTAGGGTGAAGCCCAACCTTGAAAAACCAGAAGAAAGAAAAAAAAAAAAAAAAACTCAGCTAAATCTACCTATTAACTGCTTTAACTTGAAACCTGAAATACTGACGTCTTAAACTTTCCGAAACCTATCTTCTTTATTCCCACTCCTTCCTCTTTTCCTTTTCTTCCTCCTCCCCCCTTTCTCCTCTTCCCTCCCCCTTCCTATTTTACCCTTCCTTCTCTTTCCCACTTTCTCCTTCCCTCCTCTCCTCCCTTTCACATGTGATTGAACCAGGTATCTCAGGCTCACTGTGCAGTCATGTTACCTCTGCTACTTTCTTAATGGAGGCTGTCAGTACTTTTCACCCAGACTGTTGCATTCGTCTTAAGAGCTAACTCACCTTCCCCTCCCTGCAGCAGACACCTTATCCTACTATCCAGCACAGGACAGGACACATAGTCAGGTCGGGGGGTGTGTGTTGAAGGAATGGGTGAAAGAGCTGATGATCTTAGTGAATGAGAGAGACCTTTAGTCCTCCTTAGTGGACAGTGTCCAACACAAAGCAAGTGAAGACACAATTAGACTCTCTTGCTACTGGACTTCCCAGTGTATTAAAAATACATATCATCTTTTACACTTGTGTTCATGGTTCTGGTGAATGAAGAAACATTGCCTCTTTTTCCAAGTGACTCTTGGGCACTGATCTATGGTGCGAAGCATTTTTGATTTGATTTGCTGGTAGAAGCTTATGGCACTCCTTCCTGGGAACTGGTGCCATGTAGACAGACAGCAGCTCCTTGCTTTTGTCTGGCACCCTCTTGGGATTAAACTACATCTGGCAATAAGTAGGGATCCCGCTCTGGCCATCTTCAAAGGCTGCTAGTATTTATCAGATCTGTGTGGATAAGCAAATGGGGAGAGATTAAAAATGTTTTGTTTTCCTTCCTGTTGTATATGACTGTAGAAGAAAACCTCCTGAAATTCCTGCACCAAAGTAACACAATTTGATGGTTGTTAAAAGAGGAAAGCTTTTCATCTTTCTGTGCCCAGGTGGATAATTGAGCATGAGTATTTTCGATTGATAGTATAATTGCTTAGGTATATATGGTTATAACTGCTTTATCTTGGGGAGCATAACAGGTCTACAAAAATCTTAACATTTCATTTTCTAGGAATACTTTACTGAGTTTTCAGAGTTGGACATTAAATGCACATTCTTTAAATGTTCTAATGCCAAGGAGTATTAGGGCATTGTGCTTGGCATGTGAAAGTGTTCTATATCTATGTGGTAAAGCTTAATCAAAATTATACTCTGAGGAAATTGTAGAGTCATTTAAACCTAGGCCACTCCCTCTTCAAGTGAAGTTGAGCTTTCCCTCCCATTCAGGCCTGTATCTTTCTCTCCTTGTGCCTCTCACATATTGTACAATGACAAAAAAAATGACAAAAATTCTGGGGCTCAGTTTACCTGTTGTTGAAACTTGTGGTTCTGCATTTAATTGACAAACTAGCTATATTCCAGGTACTTGTCACGAAATGTAATCTAGAACCTACTATTCAGAGCCTTCCTGAGAGAAATAATGTTTATTTGTGAAGCGTATGCATCCTCTCCTTTTGTCTATACTTTAAATCTTCTCCAGGATTAAGTCAGTCCCTCTGTGAGTCACATACCTGGATTTCATCATATTGCCAAGGGAGGAATTTCTTATCTCAGAAATAGGAATAATGTGCTTGCAGGCCATCTGGTTTGTTTTTACATTACGCTCATTTTTGACTCATAATTGTTGGTGTTTCTTTATATTGCCTGCTAGAAAGCTTAGGACCAAGTAACTGGCTCGTTTCTGATGAATCTGAATGTCAAGACCTAATGTTTACAGGGCATTTCTTACCCTCATTGTTGCATGATCTACTTTCTCATGTTGAATTGGTCTGGCTACTTATGCATTGTTGTAAATTCTGAATTGGTTTCTGAAAAAGAACACACAAGATATGAACAAATAAACAGAGCAGACTGGTACAGTTGGTTCTCATCCATTCTTAAGAAACCTGATGTAAAAGTTTGCATATTGCTGTGTACTATAACTAGTTTAACGTATCTGTATATTATGAATTCCTAGATTTTTAGATTAAGAATGACCTAAGGTTAAAATGTTAATTAAATGTTTTAATGTTCTATAGTTCTAAAGAAAATAGTTGGATAAAATGTCAGCAAACAGGAGTATTTTAAACATTGGAAAAAAGTCGTCTCTCTGGAAAGGAGGGTAATTGTTCAAGTTTGCCTAATCCTTTTGATCTTGGCACACAGCAATACAGACTTCAGTTGAGATTAAAACTATGAATTTCAAAGGAAACGTGGCCTTCAGTGTGTAAAATATATAACAGCTGGTTGACTAGTCCATTTTAAACTACACAATAACAATCACAGACAGAATGATTCTCCTGCCAAAAGATGCAGGAGTGCTTGATGGTTATATCAAGAGATGATACTAACTCACGCTCTTTAGTAATGATACAATGTGGAAATGAGCTGTGTGCTCCCTGCTGCAGGATCTCTTATCTGCCCAGCAGTTCAAGGGCAGTTGAGAGTGTGCAGTTCCCTCGGTGATTGCTCTGTCTGCTCTGGGGGCTTAGATTCAGGGTGCTGACTAAATTCCTTGTTTTCTTCGGTCAAACTGTCAGGTGCAGTTTTACCCTTAGCACCCCCGGTTCTTACTGTCTTTCCATCTTTGTTCTCCTTTTCCTCTTTTGGCTTCATCACTAATCATAAATGTCACAGATTCACACATTTTCAAACTCCCAAAATTGTTTGTGTAATAGTATAAAACTTGGTCTACATTCTTGTTACATAGCTACAGTGAGATAAATAACCAAATTCTGGAACATTTTGTTACATTTAGAATCAGTGAGGAGAAAGTTAAGTTCAGGTTTGATTACAGTGGATTAAAGATTACACTGTTTCATCCTGTTTCACCTGTAATGTGAAAAAGAATGAATTTTTTTAAATAAGCATTGAAAGGTCTTTGTCATTTTTAGCAAATGCAATTTAGAAAGCATACTTGTTTTCCAAATTTGGGTCTATCCAACATGCATACATGCTCAGTTTTCTATATTTTTGCTGTTTAAAAACTTTGGTGCATCATAGTTAACATGAAGTTTATTTTCTCTTGATTAGGTATATTTCAAAGAAGTAAACTCTTCAAGTTTGGTAAAGCTACCCAACTCAGCAAAGATTCAAAGCCAGCATTCCAGGAGTTAATGTGTCTTATTAGGGGACAGGAAATCTGGCAACTATTGCAGAAACTGGACCTAATGGTGCACACAAACAATTTGTCAGTCTTCTTAAATGTGAATAGCCTTCCGCAAAGTGGCTGCTCTTGCTTTGTTTGAACAGGCTAAACTTTTCCTTTTTGGACTTTAAATCTTAGAAGTGAAATGTGATCCACATATTCAATCAAAATCATTTAATTCAAAGCATATTTTGATTGGAACAAAGTTGACATGGAAAGAAACTTTAGAATAAAAAGTTGAAAGGACTTTATATCATATATTTAGCAGGAAAATTTGAAACAGTTCTAATTAGGCTGAAAAAAACAGCTTTCTTCATTGTAAATTACAAAGGTCATATATCAATGTTAAGGAAACATTACCACTAGTGTTTGAAATCCAGCACATGCAAACATAACAGGCCAGTTCACTGAGAGAGAAGCAGGGGGGAGAGACTGAGAGACAGAGAGAGAAGGCTCATTAAATTTATTGCAAATGAGAAAAAATACTTAAAATTCCAAGTTTACATTCTTTTTTTTTTTTTTTTAATTTTGTGTGTTACCTTCTTGCCAGTTCAAGCACTCTTTAAAAACATACCACATACCACTACAAACAAATGCTGTAAAGCTCTTAGTGGTAAGAATGATTAAAAATTTACATGCCAGTTTATCATTCTTTCATTAAAATATGATTTTACACATAATTAAATATACATCAAGTCAGGAAGATTAGTGATTTTAGTTTTTGTATTTGAAACTTGTAAGTGCAATATTTTGTATCTTAGAACTGAGTCAGGGCCTCTAGATGCTTGGGAATAGAAGCCATGGCATAGATGTACAGAAATGCGAATCTGGACTGTGTGAGCCTGTGTTCTTCTGGTTTATGCATATTCTTTTCTTGGGGTGGTGTGGGGGTGGGGGTGTAGGAGTGGGTGGGAGGGTGGGTGTAGGGAGGGTGTGGGTGTGGAGGGGGTTTGGGGAGTGAAGTGCTATACCTTATACTTCTATATAAATTCTTGCTGTACTGAAAATATATGGTATAAAAAATATTTATCCTATAGATATCACTAGATATTATTTAGATGCTTTTAAAAATGGAATAGGATAATATTTAGCAAAAGAATAAATATAAATCAGGAACTTATAAGTATGTAAAATACAAATTCTAATAGTTTTATTGTCTTGAGGTAAACAGCTGTTTAACAATTTCTTTTGTTAATTGAAATTGAGTTTCCTTTAATTTTTACATAGTCTTCACTAGAAAATTTGATTTTTATGGGAAATTGCTGTAGTAGCTCTGAATGTATAGATTAACAAAATACATAATGTGTCTTTTGCCTTAGAAATTTTATTTTCATATTGCTTAGTTTCATCAGAAAAGTGAATTATTTTCTGTATGCTTCTAATGTATATCATATTATTTGATTCCACTCTAGAAAAGGATAATTTTATTTGACTTTTCATCAATAAATAATTCATTTCCTTAATGAGTCAGTCTCAGGAAAACACAGATTACATTGTTTCTGAGAGATTTATTGTTAGACATGTATCCATATATGTTATAATTATTTCTGACACAGGGTTACACAATCATTTATGAATAATTTACCATTATCTTTATGATATATTAAGGCTTTAATTTATTGATATTCCATATGAGAACCAAACAAATGAAAGTTACTAATAACTGTTTGTATTTGACATCTGTCTACTGTACTTTTTAGCATATCTCAAGTGCTTTACTCTCTGCCTAATAGATCTCATTAAAAAAAACAGATATCAGCCCCTAGACAGTTTGTCAAGACTAATATGAGTCCCCCTGGATTGGCTTGACAATTTGTGCAAGGCTTCATATGGTAGTCTTTTCATAGTCCTATTTCATCCTTAACAATTGGACATTAGTCACTGGTCTATTTTATAATAACTCAGTGGAGTTGAATATTATTGTGCTGTATTGGACATTTTAGTGGATTTTCTTTTTTACAAATCTTACTCAGAGCACACCTTGAGTGTAAATGATGAATCTAACCTGTAAGGGGAGCACTGAGAATTGATTGGTGGGGCTTCTGAGCAGCTTGGGAGGAATGCTACTATCCCCTAGCTGCAAACCATATTTAACTCCAGCCTTAATGAGGACTGTCTGTCCTAAAGGCTTTAAAAAACACCAGTGCTTAGCAGTCCACTGACATGGTGCATGCATGTGTATGTGTGTGTCTCAAAATGTGGATCTGAATAAATTTTATGAGTTTTTAAATGCTTATCATAGGAAAAAAGGGATTTTGAAAAAAATACAGATTTCTTTGTTTTTGAATTTAAAACACAAGTTATAAAATGCGAACCCAGAGAACCCCACTTTGCATTATCTTCTTTTTCCTTTATTTCCTCTGGTTTATCCTTCCCTCTTTCCATCTTGAGTAGTTTCTTAATGTATACTTTTGGTTAGGCAGTTGCCATCCAGTGATATCAAAAGAGCATTAAAGTCTTGACAAAAATGACTCCAGAACATCTTGGACCTCTCTTGTCTCTCGCAGCTGGTCTTTGGGGTCCCATTTTTAAAGCTTTGATATCATGCCAAAAAGAGCTTGAAGCTGACTAATGAAATTTTTAGTGTTTTCTTAAAAACTACTTGAAGCATATTCATAAAAGTAACATGTTTAGCATCTCCTGGAATAGATTCCTGCCAGAAATTTCACAAATGATGTTTGGCCCTTAAGGACTGCCCTGTGACAACACACAAAGAAGGCCAACCCATGGCCCTACAGTGTCTCAGCAATGTTTCAGCAGCAGATCAGTGTACAGTGTTGTTCCTTCTACATTTTTGCTTACAATTCTGATGCATTGTCAGGATGTAAAACTTCAAGCATTTCAAACCAGCATCACCCATTTCAAATGTGCATAAGGAAGTAATCAGCCATTAGGAAAATGCACAGTTCTTTGTTTGACAACACATAAAATAAAATTGCCCTAGATTTTAGAGCTTTAATATTGAGAAAATTCATTTCTACTTAGTCATTTGCTGAGCCTTCTAGAATTTTATAGTCCCAAATCATGATACCATGGACACTCAGGAGACTCCTGGCTGCTTTATCTTATTAAACAATTTTGTAATCATTAATTTTTAATTAGCTTGGATGCAGGTTTTTTATTGTTTCAATAGTGGATGTTTATGAACAAAACATTTTTTATTTAAACTACTGGTAAGAGTATTATTTACATAAATAAGTGTTAGGTTCTTTCTAAGAACACCTACTGTGAGTTCACTTCCTATTGTGATAGTTTCTTATAGACTCAGAGCAATTGCATGTTAATCTATTGTAGTAGAGCTTCAAAGCACTTGATTAGCTCAGATTTTTGAACAACAACCAAAAAGGATGCACATGCAAAGATACAGATAAGTCCTTCCCTGATTGAAAGTTCTAATTAAGTGAATTGGAGAAAATTAACTGAAATTAGCTGTCAGAAAGTCACATTTAAATGAGTGATGAGCTAGTCTGGCAGTAAACATTTAAATGATATAAATTGCCATTTAAGTGTATGGTTTAATGTTTGTCATGCATTAATGTGACATGAGACTGCAGTGACAATCAAGCAGCTTGCTCTAATTTGAACATATTTAGGACCTTTGTGTGGAGTGCACTGCACACAAATTAAGACAATTGCTGTTTTTATGTCACTTTAAATGTGTCCCCTACTCCCTCCCATCCTATCCAAGGCTAAAGTTAATGAAACAACTTGTACCAGTAATTCCTAGATTTTTAGATTCATTTTAAATTTGTGTAATTAAAATAGGAATTTAAGTTAAAGTTATTAAAACCCTGCCTCTTAGTACTTTGAGTAAAACCCAAAGTGGTTTGAGGCTCCTTATCTATTTCCTACATCAGAATATAAAATAAGTTTTACAATAGATGTCTAAAACAGTAACTCCCACAGTTCGAAGCTAGCTAAATTGTTTTAGAACTATTTAATTTCAGATAGTCTTTTAAATATAAGATCTGCCTAGTACCTAGAGTTTTGTTTATTTAGGGAATCATGTTTTGTAGTATTGGAAACAAGGGGTGAAGTGTTCTTAAGGAAACACTGTATTATCATTGTTGTTCATAGGCATTTATTTTAGTAAGGCATATTGTTACACAGGCGTGTACTTTGAACTGATAGGATTGTCTTTGGTCCCATGATCTGGCCCTATCTCATTGGTTGCTGTTTTAAAGGTTAGTCAGCTTAGGGGCTGGGATGGAACTCAGTGGTGGGGTATATCCTTAGCATGTGCAAAGGCCTGGGTTCAATCCCCATCACTAAAGGGGAGAAAGAAGTGCCATTAAATACTGCCTGAAAATTTACAAATCTTTTTATGACATTATATACTTATAATTAAACTTCAGAGTGTAGGTGCGAGAATTCTATTGTAATAAGAACCTCGTTGGTGTTAAATTGTTACGTGACAGGAGACTTGCGGGCACCTCTCATGCTACGGTACAGGGACTGCTGAGCTGTCGTGCTTTCACTGTACTGTCAACACTGGAACAACCGAGGCTGGGCCTGAATGGGTCACATCATAACTCAGATCAGCAGATAGATATGATACTCAGCAATTTAGGGCAGTGTTACAAATATATAGCTGAGTACATTCCTAAAAGATAAGTTCTTATTCTTTCAAATTACTAGTATTTCTAGCCAGGTAGCCAGGCGTGGTGGCGAATGCCTTTAATCCCAACACTCACAGAGGTAGGATCACTGCGAGTTCGAGGCCACCCCTGAGACTACATAGTGAGTTCCAGGTCAGCCTGAGCTCGAGTGAGACCCTACCTCGAAAAGACAACATGGGCTGGAGAGGTGGCTTAGCGATTAAGTGCTTGCCCGTGAAGCCTAAGGACCCCGGTTCGAGGCTCAGTTCCCCAGGACCCATGTTAGCCAGATGCACAAGGGGGCGCATGCGTCTGGAGTTTCTTTGCAGTGGCTGGAGGCCCTGACGCGCCCATTCTCTCTTCTCTCCCTGTCTGCCTCTTTCTCTCTCTGTCACTATCAAATAAATAAATAAAAATAAAAAATAAAATAAAAAGACAAACAAAAAAAATGAAATCACTAGTATTTCTCACATTATTCAGTTTAGCAAGCATGTCTTGGCTCCCATTCTGGGGTGATGCTAGTGAAGAGGAGGGCAGGAGGCGGGTCTGGAGCCCAGTGCTTCTACTCAGTACCTGCTGGTGTTTGCTTACCATTTATTGAGCACTTTTTTTTGTTGTTGTTGTTTTTGTTTTTTCGAGGTAAGGTCTCACTCTAGCCCAGGCTGACCTGAAATTCACTATGGAGTCTCAGGGTGGCCTCGAATTCATGGCAATCCTCCTACCTCTGCCTCCCGAGTGCTGGGATTAAAGGCGTGCGCCACCACGCCCGGCTCTATTGAGCACTTTTAATAGCATGAAGTATTTGGTTGGGTAATAATACCTGAAATTCAGTAATTGTAAGTATCTCTCACAAAATCAAATTTGCTAGCATAAGCACAATCAAATAATCTCTTTACAGTTACAGACAACACATTTTAATTCTAGAAAAATTACAAATATTTCAAGTGAATGGTAAAATTGTAATGTTTTCACATCTGCTTTACCAAAGTAGCCTTTATACTGTTTGACCTCCTTCCTTTGAAGCATAAATTGAGTACCTATTAAATTACAAATAGGACTAAGATAGGCCGAGCTTTGGTCACACAGTGCTTTTCAGTGCAGTGGAAGGATACTTAGCAGGTGTTACACCACAGCATGAGAAGTGCTTGTATGTCTCTCAACACTACTGGGGATCAAACCCAGGGCTTTGGACATGCAGAGCATACACTCTGCCACTGAACTTCAACTCCCATTCCCATTTATGATATTTTTTTCATTTTTATTTTTTGAGACAAGAACTCATTCTGTTGCCCAGACTGGCCTGAAACTTGTGATCCTCCTGCCTCAACCTCCCAAGTATCTATGATTATAGATATAAACCACCATAGTGATGTTTTCAGTTTTGTACAAATATTTATTTGAGAGAAAAGGGGCATTCCAGGGGCCTCCAGCCACTGCAAACAACTCCAAACATGCCACTTTGTGCATCTCACTAACATGGGTACTGGGAACTCAAGACTGGGTCCTTAGGACTCACAGGCAAGTCCTTTAACTGCTAAGTCATCTCTCTAGCCTAGTTTTCTTAATTTTACTTATGAGAGAGAATTGGTGCACCAGGGCCTCTAGCCAGTGCAATAGAACTCCAGACACATGCACTACCTTCTACACATGCGCCACCTTGTGCATCTGGCCTACGTGAGCTACGGAGAGCTGAACCTGGGACCTTACGCTCCACAGACAAGCGCCTTAACTGCCAATCCTTCTTTCTTGCCCCCAGTTTGTTTGTTTGAGAGAATAAGAATGAGAATGAGCATGTCAGTCTCTAGCCACTGCAAACCAACTCCAGACATATGTGCCATCTTGTGCATTTGGCTTACTTGGGTCCTGGGGAATCAAACTTAGGTTCTTTGGCTTTTCAGGCAAACACCTTAACTGCTAAGCCATCCACCCAGCCCTCTCCCCCCCCCCCCCCAGTTTTAATAAAGAAAGTTTAGTGTTAAGCTTTATAGTCAGTCTGTTCTACAAACTTATGTTTGCACTTAGACTGCTGTGTCATGATATGCCCATACTGTTTTTCAGGCCCTAGAGAGTGAATTTGTTTCCTGCCAACTTCACCAATGGATTGATCTCATCTTTGGCTATAAACAGCAAGGGCCAGAGGCTGTGCGAGCCCTCAACGTGTTCTATTACCTGACCTATGAGGGAGCCGTCAACCTGAACTCAATAACTGACCCTGTGTTGAGAGAGGTAAGTCCTCTGACTCGGACAGAAACCACTAAGAATATTCTAGATGGAGAGCACTGTTAACCATTTTCCTCGCCCTTCATAATATTGATTGAAAAACCGAAACTAGGTGGGTAGACTCAAGCAGGCTGTCAGTGAGTGACCCAGTGGGGAAGTAAACCCAGAGTTCCACCAACAAAATGTGAGACTCAGTATAAAACAAGAGCTTTTAAAATTAGCATCTGTTAAGGAATCAGTAGTCATGTATTTATTTTTTGTAAACTTCGGATGTAATGAAAAGATTTTTAGTGGGAGGAGGGAAGTGGAAGGGGGAAGTAGGTGGGGGGATCAAAATGCATGAGATTATATATATATATATATATATATATGAAATTGTTCAAAATGTGAAAAAATAAATCAATAAGTATAATAGGAAGAAGGCCTGGATGGTGGGGACAGGAGCTTCCTTTTTCCTTACTGTGTGGAGGCCCCAACATGACAACATAGGTCAAAAAGATAAAAATAGAATTTAAAAAATAACTATGGAGGCACTTGTATAACCTAAAATATTAGGGAAATAGTACTTTCTTCACCAAGTAAAGATAATTGTGAGCGTAAGTCAAATGCAGTAAAATGCAGGAACATACTTACACACATATGCAGTACAGGTCGCGGAGGCTAATGGTGGGTGAGGTGTAAAGCTTTTCTGTCGTCACACATGATGTTGAGGGCGAGTGAGACCTGCTTCATCTTTGTCATTTATTTTCTAAGGTAAACACTGAGAACATGGTCTTGGCAAATACAATAGTCATTCAAAAGTCTCTAGAAAAGCTGGTTGTTTTTAGTGTTTCTAGTCTTAACTATATTCCCTTTTAATTTATATCATGCCTCATGAAAAATAATAGAGTTGAGCAAACCTGAGCTCAAACATCTGTAGTTTTAGAACATTTATATCTAGAGTCATAGTCATAGGGCACTTGTATATTTTGCAGGTTACATTATTTGAAATGTTAGGTTTCCCATTTTTACTAGGACCTGATGCATTCCACTAATTCTGAGCTCCAATTGTGCTTTAAGCACATACTGAAGTAAATTGGAATATTATCCTTACCCCTCAATGTCAGATAAAAGTTTAGCACACTAACAAAAACATTGTGATTAGGTATCATATGAACTGCACAAGTTGTGATTAGTTGTTTTTCACATTTTAAAAACTTGGCAAGCCAGGCTTGGTGTGCACCACTCCGTACGCCTTTAATCCCAGCACTGGGGAGGCTGAGGTAGGAGGATCACTGTGAGTTTGAGACTATATAGTGAATTTCCAGGTCAGCCTGGGCTAGAGTGAGACCTTACCTCAAAAACAAACCAAAAAATAGAGAACTCAATTCATTGAAAACATTCCTTCCAGTGTATTTTGTGTTGACTGTCCGCTGTGTGGCTCAGGACTTGTACGACTCTAGAGCCTCAGCTGTGAGGTACCGCTAAACACTGCCTGGTCTTGAAGAAGAGAAGCGCGTGCGTCTTTCTCTGTACGGCGCTGGAGTACTCTGCCGCTCCTTTCTGTCTTGTTCCGTGACCCTTCAACAACGCGCTGCCTGGCTTCCCGCTCTAGTATTCTCCTGTAGTAATAACCCATAAGCCTACATCGACAACTGAACTTACACTCTAGAATTGAGGGTACAGTGTCCTGCTTTACCTTACATACCAGCATATTATTTATGTTGTCATATGTATCTTTGTAGTTTCAGTTTTGAAGTTCCAGAGGTACTATAAAAATTTAATGTAGGACCTGTGTTTCAAAGTCATGTCTTGGCATGTCCAGGATGATGTAACTAACCCTGCTTGTCATGCCATTAAATCTTCTGCTACAGAGGCTGGGTTCACGGCTCAGCAGTTAACCGTTCTTACTTACGAAGTCTTTTGTGCTAGGTTCAGTCCCCCAGTTCTCATGTAAAGCAAGGTGCACTAAGTGTCTCATGTGTCTGGAGTTTGTTTGTTGGGGGCAGGAAGCCCTGGCACCCCCACATGAACTCTCTTTCTATTTGCAATTAAATAAATGGATATTTTTTAAAAAAAACAAGCTTGCACTGCATGCTTCATATAAATGGCTGAGAACCTGTGTCTGTCTGCCATGGCTAGTGAGCTGGGTGTTTGGGTGTGCAAATGTCCGTTCAAATCACTGCTTTCCATTTGGAAGTAGAGCTGCTGGGTTGTGTGGTAGTTCCAGGCAGAAGGTTCTGAAGAGCCATCACAGTGAATATTCTTTCCATCTCTGTCGGGATCACCATCTGCTACACTGCTTTAAAGTCTTTGCTTAAGTTTCTTTAGCTTCCTTTTTTCCCAAAATTCCAACTGATTCTTTGAAAGTCTTTATTTAGCTCTGGTTTTCTAGTCGCCAACAGTACTTTAGTTTTACATTATACATATAGATTATACTTTCTAATCTTAAGCATGGTGTGAATGTTATTCTAAGAATAATAGTCACATGATATTCTTTAAATTACCATATATTTCTTTGTTGCTTAGCAGTTTTTTTTTTTTTGAGGCATTCCCAACAGACTGACTTTGTCTATGTGAGAATAAGAGAGTAAGAGAGAGAATTAGCATACCAGGGCCTCCAGCCCCTGCAATTAAACTCCAGATACGTGCACCCCCTTGTGCACAATTGCACACTTATATCCTGTACATCTAACTCACATGGGACCTGGAGAGTCATACATGAGTCCTTAGGCTTCACAGGCAAGCTCCTTACCACTAAGCCATCTCTCCAGCCCTGCTTAGCAATTTAGATATAAATATCCATGTTTAACTCGCAAGCCTTTCTGAATGTTGTAATATACTTCATTATTGCTTTTCCATACTATGGGCAGGTGCTAACTTTTGTGTCACAGAGCACTGTGGTTCAACAGATTAAACAAGCAAACAATGCTAGGTGTAGATATGGTTGTGTGACTTGGATCTGCAGCACCATCATGTGCATCCACAGAGGATTAGGTGAGACTTAATGTGTAGAAGGTGCACAGCATGCTGCATGTCAGATCGCAGGTACTCCGTGGTTATTTCCTTCCCTCATGCTGTGCTAGAGAACAACTAAATAAAAGGAATATGAGCAAGTGATGACATCATTTGAGGAATCATAAAATAGGCCTTAAAGTTAATGAGTTAATAGCCATTTCCTCAAGGACTCATGCAGAGTGTGTTGTGTAGTTAGGTAAGAAAAAGCCAAAAACAAGGATGGATCATGAACTTACTCTTTTTTTTTTTTTTAACCTTTTTCTTTTCTTTTTTTTCCCCACAACCTTATTACTTGATAAGCCCTCATTACTTGATAAAGTTAAGGAGTTGAAAGGCAAGCACTGCCCTCATTGTCTAACAGGCAAATAGCAATAAGCACACAATAATAAAGCACTGCGATGGGTTCAGTATCCAAGTTAGTACATGTGTGGCGGCCTGGCACGTTTTCTGTGCTACAGGAGACTGGTACTGCGTCTGAGGGGTGCTACACATCCCCAAGTGGAGCTGTGGGCACAGTCTCCTGCACGTACAGAAGAAAAATACTATGAACAACGCAGTGCAAAGAAATAAATAATATTGTGATACAGAAGGGCTGTCACTGCCATGCCATGGACATTACATATTCATGAATTATAAGTAACTTTAACTGCATTACAGGGCAACGGGAAGCCACTGAAGATTTGAAACATGAGCACATATGAGCACATACACGTTTGAGTATCCTGGAAAAATATTAATGTATAAGAACTGAAAACTGCCCACTGAATTTATCTAATGACCCTAGAAAAAGTAGCTGGTAAGGTACTTGGTTGTTGAGGTACTAAGAGGTACTATCGAGCACTAAGGTTCTAAGGTTATTGAGAAGAAACTAGTTAAATAATTACTACTTAGACAGAAAAGGGCTTCTAAGAGAAACCTTAAATTGATTTGTTTCCTACCTGGAACACAAGCAGCGGCCTGCCTCAGCCCCACCCTGCCCACCTCCACTCAGGACTGAGTTCAGTGCCTGCGCCTCTCATCACATAGATAGAAAGATAGATCTCTGTCTCTCTCTCTCTCTCTCTCCTTCCCTCCCCCCTTTCTCTCTCTCTCTGTCTCGAGCATGCATGCATGCCACCCATGTGTGGGTGGGCCCCTTCTCTGAGTCCAGGCCAGCTGGCTTTCACACATGACACAAGTGTGACAACCTCTTCTGGAGCCCTGACTCGAAATATCTTACTTGGGCTCACAAGAGGGAATTTCCTTCCCAGCTTTCTGGCTGCTCACACCTGCACACGTGGGCCCCCAGCGTAAGACCAAGTTGCCACAGTGGGAAGGGAGAGTCCCTTGTTACTGTTTGTATGGCCTCCAGGGCCCAGGTTTGTTCACCCACATGGGCTTACGAACCACCTGAGTGTACCCATATTTCCTTCCTCCCTGGCCACTTTCCCTTCTTCACTTCTTTTTTTAAATTTTTTTTTGTTTATTTATTTGAGAGTGACAGGAGGAGGAGGAGAGAGAGAAAGAGAGAGAATGGGCATGCCAGGGCTTCCAGCCACTGCAAACGAACTCCAGACGGATGCGTCCCCTTGTGCATCTGGCTAACGTGGGTCCTGAGGAATCGAGCCTAGAAACGGGGTCCTTAGGCTTCACAGGCAAGCGCTTAACCACTAAGCCATCTCTCCAGCCCACCCTCCTTCACTTCTTAAGCCCTCCCACGTCCTCATAGGCCTGATTTTCCTGAATGAAAATGTAATGGTTATAAATCGTTCTTTTCAGTCTGGTTATATTCTTGGTTAAAAATAGACTCAAACTCAGGGTTTGGGTTCAAGGACTTCTCCTGAACTCCATAAACTCCTTTCCATTATGGATGGGAGGTGACAAGGTAAACAATGACTAGAGAAAATAATGAAAGAAGTTTTTGTTTTTGCCTATGGGGCTAAGAACTGAACCCAGGCTCTTATGCATGCTAAGCAAGAGCGCTGCCACTGAGCTATCATCCTAACTCTAAGGAGAATTTCGGTTTTTCAAGGCAGGGTCTCTCTCTGGCTCAGCTTGACCTGGAATTCACTATTTAGTCTCAGGGTGGGTGGCCTTGAACTCAAACTCACAGTGATCCTCCTACCTCTGCCTCCCAAGTGCTGGGATTAAAGGTGTGCACCACCACACCTGGTTTAAGGAGAATTTTTAACAGTTTTATTGATACAATTTACAAGATGCGGTTCATTCATTGAAAGTGTACAATTTAGTATGCTCACAAAGTTGTATGGGTATCACCATAATTTAAGAGCATTTTGTCACCTCATAAGAAATCCTTGTGCCCAATAGCAGTCGCTTCAAGGCATATTTGCTTTTCTACGCGAAGGTGTTTGGTTGTGTTTCATTGGAAAGTTAAAGTTGCACAGGAAAGAGAGCATGTAGGAGCCAGTCAGGCTTTCTGAGACAGTGGAAGGGAGCAGCACTGGAGAGGAGTGTGCAACACACACCTCACCTGAGGTCAGAGAGCAGGTTAGCGTAGGATGACTTGTGTAAACCAGTGTTAGGAGGAAGGGGAGAAGCAAGAAGAGCTTTATGGCAGCTTATGCCAGCATCTGGCATAGTAATGGCATTTAATAGTGCTTACAATGAGTATTGTTTCCTTCCTTCCTTCCTTTTTTTTTTTTTCTTTTGGTCTCTTTAATAGCAGAAGAATAGATGTAAAAAGAGCCTGAACAAAAAGGAGGGTGTGTGTGTATGTGGAGAGAAAGAGAGAGATGGCAAGTCAGGTGTACTTTGTATGGTGAAATGTGCAAAGCAGGCTTGTGAGTGGATGTTGCTGAAATGATGACAGTTGACTGTAGGCCATACTGAGGGAATAAGAAAGGCCAGAAAAGGCTGCTCAGTTGGAGAGGGTCTTCATCATTTCTTCAGTGCGTATTCATCCTCTGTGAGGTATTACAACCACATAGATGAGCAGGACAGAGCCCCACCCATAGGAAGCTCACATTCAGACAGGAGGCTCAGTAGGGACCCACACAGTATGGACTTAGTTTCTGCTACAGTGTGTGCCATGGAGAAGATGTGCTGTGAAGGGGAAACAGGTGACCTCAGTGGTAGGGAAGGATTTTAGAAAGGACAGTCACATGCTGCCTGTTCTCATGAGCACTGTTTCCTGCAGAACTATGGGACTGCAGTAGGGGTACAAGGACACCCAGGGGTGCAGCTACCACTCACATGGCCATGCACGTGCCTATAATCCCCAGGCCAGGGCAGCCACCAAGTCCATCCGTGCCACAGATCCCTGCCAGTTGTAAAGCTTATCTTAGTTTACTGATTCATAGCCCATGCCCCTTCTAGGTCACATCCATTTATTTCAGAGTCTTGTTCCAGTGTGGTCCCTTCACACCGCCAGTGTTAGTACATCTGTCTATCCACTTGACTTCCTCAAAACAACAGCTCTTTCTCAATAGTACTAGTCACAGTGATGGAACCAGGGTGGATTTGTGTCTTTCTAAAAGTACATGAAGTCATTTTTCTACTAGCTGGTTCCTGCTCAGTAGTTAAACTTTTACTACTTTCTACTCAAGACTGGACACTTGGTTCTGTTTAAAGCTTCTCTGTCCCAGTCAGACAGAGGCAAGGTGTCTGCAGTCACGTGCTTGCTGCTTGGCAAAAGCCTCTTTCCTCTGGAGGAAGGCATTGTGCTAAAGTGAATGGTTACTACACTATATGTATGGCATAGTAAGTGATCATAAAAATAATCTCTCAATAAAAAGAGCTCTAAACAATAGAAATAATAACCATAAGAGGAGGAAGGGTAATCAGAGAAACAGCCTGCAGCACATTAAACTTTTATGTTGTTTTTAATTTTTAGAAAACAGCTGTGTTATCAGTATATACGTCTGAGTTTACATATAGCACACACCAGAAAGAAGGGGTTTTCAGCAGATATGCTAATCATTCTGCAAATATCTTGTGACCCCATCTGAAGGCGGTAGTCTCTAACTGATTGTCTTCATAGGTCTCTTTGCATTTATTATTATTTTTTTTTTTTACTGCTCTCCTGCCACTACTTGTTCTTTGGTCCCTGTGATTCCTGTGACAAAGCTACTGTTTGCTAGCATTGCATGGAATCTTCCATAGACAAGAGACATAAAATCTGATTATTAATTCTGTTAAATTTTGATTGGTTTAATCAACCCTCTTCCTTCAAGCAATCTTTTTAAGCTTTTAAAAAGAAAAAAATTAGAACATTTGAATTCAGGGCAGGATAACAGCAAAAGTACTTTTACTACAATAAAAACCCTCAAATTCAAGTTCACAGAATAATTTCATGATGTCTAACATATTTATTTTATGAATTTTTACCTTAAAAAGTTAACATAAGTACTTTTATTACTTTATTATGTTTAGAATAGAATTGTATTTACAGACATGGCTTCCTAGTAAGCCTTTATTCTACACTTACTCAAAATTTACCTGTTAATTCACATATCAATGATAATGGCTAGACCCCAGAGTTGAGAGCTCATTATCTAGTCCTTAGTACCTAGTATGGAATGGATGAACTTAGCTGATGAGAAGTAACTTAAGACATTCTCGGGGGGGGGGGGGCGCGTGTCTTCACACATAAGCAAGTATGTGTGTGATATGACAGATACTGAATGTTAGAGCACAAAGGAGGGGAATAAGTGCTGAGCACGTTGTTACATCCCAGACATCCCAGCAGCTCAGGTAGAAATACTGCGAATTTGTGGCCAGCCTGGGCTACAAAGTAGGCCCAGTGTTCTCTTGGGGAAGGAAGGGGCAGGGAGGATGGGAGAGAAAAGGAAAGGGAAGAACTCAGTAGATGAAGCAAATGGAGAGGAGCAGCCTTGCCAGCATGGGGCAGCAGCTGGAAAGGAGCCCAGTGTGGTGGTAACAGGGAAGAGACCTAGAAGTGGTGCTCGGTCAGTTGACCTGTCTCAGACACATTTGGAAACCATGGTGTCTCTGCATCTCAGCCTGGCTGCCATGGTCACCTGTCCCCAGCTAACATTAGTAGACCTGCTCACTATTTCTGTCTTTACCTACTATACTCTACCTCCACAGGGCTGCCAAAGTGACATTTAAAACTAGTAATGATGGGCTGGAGAGATGGCTTGGTGGTTAAGGAGCTTGCCTGCAAAGCCTAGGGACCCAGGGTGACTCCCCAGTACTCACATAAGCCAGGTTCACAAGCTGGCGCATCCATTTGGAGTTTGTTTGCAGTGGCTGGAGACCCTGGTGCACCCATTCTGTACCCTCTCTCTTTTACACTCTCATAAATAAAGTTTAAAAAATAAAAATGTTAATGATTGGGCTGAAGAAATTGCTTAGCAGTTAAGGTGTTTACCTGCAAAGCCAAAGGACCCAGGTTTGATTCTCTAGGACTCACATAAGTCAGATGCTCAAGGGGGCACATGCATCTGGAGTTCGTTTGCAGTGGCTGAAGGCCCTGGTGTGCCCAACTTCTCTCTTTCTCTGCCTCTCTCTTTAGTAAGTAAACAAATAAGATTATAGAAATTCCAGTAAGGCATGTGGAGCCTGTATGACTTAATCTCTGCCACAGGCCACATCTGTTAATATTCCCACAGTAGGGATTACATCTCAATACATGAATTTTGGAGGATAAACCATAGAAGCTTCTACTTTTTAAAATTTGAATAGAAAACTAAAAATTGTGGTGTATATGATTCAGATTCTTTGAAATATGCTGAAACTTGTCTGAACTTAAAAATCATTTTAACTAATGTTCCATGTGTGCTGGAAAACAATGGGTGTTCTACAAGTTTTAAGACTAGTGGAAAGATAATGAGTAGGAGGGAGAATAATTAGTACAGATTATTCTTAATGTATTTATTCAAGACTGAAGATGTAGCTCAGTGGTACAGTATTTTCCTAGCATGTGTAAGACCCTGGGTTCTATCCACAGCCCCACAAAATAAGTTTTGGTTCTATGCTTTAATATTTAGCCTGAAGCTAAAATAATAATAGTAATACTAATATTAAAACTTAAAAATTTAAAAATCCCATGCTGCTATTCCTTCTCAGTTTCCACGCTCTTTTTGTATTTTTCCTATTTGTACTCCCACATTTCCCATCCTCACTTCTTGTTGCTGTGTCAGAATGCATCCCCTCAGTCCGTCTGCTCTCCAGCTTTCACAACATCCTGAGAGACCAACTGATAAGATTTGACAAAACTCAGTTTTAAAGTAAATAAAGTTACCTGATTTAAAAAACAAAACAAAACAAAAAACCAGCCTAGGACAGGAGAGATTGCTTAGTGGTTAAAGCACTTGTCTGCAGAGCCGAAGGACCCAGGTTCAATTCCCAAGACCCACGTAAGCCAGATGCACACAGTGGCACATATGTCTAGAGTTTGTTTGCAGTGGCTAAAGGCACTGGAACACCCATTCTCTATCTGCACCCCTATGTAAAATTTAGTGTTTTTAAAAAAAATTTTAAACAACAGTAGTCAGAATAGTTTGTCTAGTAAAGGAACTGAAAACCAGAGGAGCAGAAGACAGAGTATAGCTCCCAGAAATGAATGTACTGCTTATGAGGAGATTCCATACAGGTCGTGTCCTAATCACAGGGAGAGGGTTATTTTGGTCCCATAACATTAGCAGGCTAGTTATTTAAACTATAAATTAATATAGATTACCACTTCACATGTTAGTGTAAAAGAAATTCCATTGGCTGGAGAGATTGCTCAGTGCTTAAAGGCTCTAAGATGCTGGCAAAGCCGGACAGCCTGGGTTTCATTCCCCGGGACCCAAGTGAAGCGCATCTGGAGGTCATTTGCAGTGGGAAGATGTCCTGATACTCTCTCAATATTTTTCTCTCTCTCTTTGCTTGCAATTAGTCAACAAAAGTATTTTAAAAAGAAATTGTAAATATGTTAAATGTATTTTGCAGTAAAGATTATCTACATGCAAAATGTGAAGCAAACTAAAAACTGAAAAGGTAGCATTTATCATAGAGTGGGGAAGGCTTTTGGAATCTTAATATCAAAGCCGAAATTATTTAGGGAATGTATGTGCTACTCACATGAGAACTAAAATTCCTGTCCATATAGGAAAAGATAACTCACAAGGACCAAAAGTCAAAGCCACATGTAAAAAGTAGTCCATCCTCACCAGTAATCAGACTTTCAGTGTAAACAGATAAGATTTTTTGCCTGTTGGATTAAACATTCCAACACTAAAAATAATGGAAATTTCTAATATTGATGAGGGAATAAAGAAATAGTAAATTTCAGATAAGGATCTTTTTCAGATAAGGGTCTTTATGCCAGTTGTAATTTTTTATAATGTCCATGCATGATTTGTTTTATAACTTTCACAAAAAATTGACCAAGAATGCAAAGATACTCAGTTTTATAGTTGTTCATAATAGCAAAACCAAAATAAAGTAGAACAGTGAAAATCCAGCAATGGAGTACTGGAGAGTTAAGTATCAGTGAATCACAAGTAGAGTACTATACTTAATCGAAAATATTTCCAAGTAGATCTGAATGCATTGCTATTGAAGATACATTTTGCCACGTTCCATTGAAAACTAAATCAGGTTATGAAACAAAAATACAACTGCATGAGGGAAAGTCTGAAATTATGGACCTCAGTATGCTTACGGCCATTATCTCTGGTTAGTGAAATCCTGGAGTCCTTTCATTTGCCCCTTCCTGGACTCTAAAAATAGTTTCTCTTTGAAATTGAAGGTAGGGGAGAACAACCATTACCCTTTTTATTTCTGAGAGAAAAACCAACCTGCTTAGGAATCTGCAGCAACAGTGTGCTGTGGGAAGATGAGTATTCACTTTGTTTGGCTGCTCAGTGACTGTTTTCTTAGGTTTGGGCAGTTTTCTCCACATTCACTTTTCCCAGGCTGTGGTGCTTTGTATAAGAATCTTCCTGTAACTGTCGGGGGAAGAAAAAAGAAAAAGTCTTTTCCTGACTCATGAATTGCCACACTTTTAATCTCAATTTTTGTTTTGTTCTTTAACACCATGAGGAGGGTTTTCTCATACTGTTGAGCAATTTGAGTGTATATAAAATATACTTCTCCTTTTAGAGAAATTATCACTAGTAATTGTGGTTCTTGTAATCATTATTAAGGACAAGGCTTTTGGCTCCAAATCTCTGGGTTCATGTGTGTGTGTGTGTGTGTGTGTGGTTTCTAAACAAAGAGATTTAAAACTTACATTTTGAAACCATGTATATTAACTATAAATATTCAAATAATACAAAAGCACAGCATAAAAGAATGGAATGCCTCTACCCCAAAATGTTGGCTTTCTTAGCCAGAGCCATGCTGAAATCAGCAGGGATAGCAGCCCCAGAGCCCTTACCTGTGACTAATGCTTGAAATTCTACCATTGGACATCATTTATTTGATTACAACTCTGTTTTATGTTCCTTTTCTGACACTGCTTTCTAATCAGTCAGCTGTCTGGGAGCACGAGTAGCAAGCAGGCTGTGATTACGGAGAAGGCACAAGCACGAGAGTCCGCAGGCGGCTCGGGCTGAGAAACTGGGCCGCAGCGGCAGGAAGCAGGCATGCAGGCCCAGGCTGCCCCTGGCGTCACCGCATTGCGGCTTCAGCACGGACAGCCCGGCCTGTGCTTTCTCATCCCGCGCTTCGCCATAGGCGCTCACTGCAGTTCCTGAAGAAGTGTCATTTCCCCCTTTGCTTTTCACATGAAGACAAGATCACTTTCCATGCACAGAAACTAAAACCTTTCTTTGGAAGACAGATCTTGGTTCATCTACTTAGACGGGTAGAGGAGGAGCACCAAAACTAAGTTAGACTTATCTTCAGTGTGCCTCCTAATGTGAAAGTGCAGCTTGAAAAACTCGCCCAGCCATGTTTAATGTCAGTGGTTGGTTTGGCCCCTTCCAAATTTATCCTTGCAAAGGTTGTTTGAGCAAAGCTCATAATCACTCTGAGAAGGTCTGCTTTCCAAAAGCAGCAGCCGCTGCCTTGTTTAAGTCTACATGACCCCAGTTTCATGACAGCAGTAGCAAATCAGATATCTTATCCAAAGAAAAGCATTTTTGGCTTAGGATTCCATCGCTCTTGTGGTGGGAGTCAGCTGCTTGTTTCAGGCCTGGCGCTGCTGCAGAACGTTGGCAGTGAATCTTTCAGAAAGCATAAACACAATTGGTATTTATAGCATTGTTAACATTTGTTAAATAGTTGCAGGGAGTGAGTGGTCTGTAAGCCTGTCTTCAGCAGGTGGGCCAGGACTCTCCGTAGTGACTGCAGGAGATTTCAGACTAGGACAGCGTGGGTAGAGTGGTTGTGGCCGTCGAGTAAATAAGAAGTATTAAATGTAGAAACTGACAATTTCATGCAGCAACAGCTCAAGTATCACTGGCCAGAAGTGTGTTACGCAGATGGTGTATCTGACACAGCACAGGGCAGGGGCTGTACAACGAAAAGCCAAATAAACGGTGAGGATTAGTTAAGTCTTAATTGAAAACCTACATGAAAAATGCTGTGAAATTACACCAGACTTTCTGGTATACTGAAAGCACAATAATCAGTTCCCTTGGTCATCAGGTGGAGGTAAAGCTAACTTTGCCTTTTCGCAGACTCTGTAAGAGGGAAGGTTAAGGAGTAGCCAAGAATTCTCCTGTCTTTTTGACTTGGTCAATGTTTTGGGAACCCAGGGTTATCTGTTCCACTTCCATCTTGTGTTCAAGTGAACCCCTTTCCTTCAGGTACTCTTTTCTTCACTTGGAATGTGCCAGGGCAGTGCAGCCCAAGCAAATCACTGAATTTTATCCTCAAAGATTCAGGCTAAACAAGTATTACAGAGGCTACAATGGAAAAAGATTGCATGGATTTAAAAAAAGAATCTATGAAATTATTTGCCAGTATGACAGATTTTTAAATTTTCCCAATAGCTTTGTTCTTTTATTTCCCCTAAAAGATGAAGACAGTTACTTAGAATGGAATCACTGCTCTTAGTTTTTGTCATTGCTGTAAAGAAGCCACTGAGATGCTGTTAGTACTTTGAAAACACTAGCAAAGTTCACATTTTTTAAATGTTCAATAAACTATATTACACGTTTCTTATCCCACCTCTCTCTGTCTTTGGAAATGCTGTGACATGTGTGTTCATCTTACAAGTTCCAAAACCCCTGAAGTTAAGGATCATGTGATTGAATTTTTGTAGTGAGTTTCCCTTTGGGGTCTAATGTAGGGGTGTTCACAAATACTGTCGGGCAAATAGGCTGAGTGTTCTCGACTACATGAACAGTTGAACAGATCCCTGCATCTTTTCATGACAGCGCAAATAGAATGTTGGAGTTTAAGAAACAGCGGCCCTCTGGACGTAGTGTGTCGGCTCTCTCACATTATGTGTTCTCTGTAAGGACTTCTTGCCGCATGTACTCTTTGCCTTTTGTCATTGGCCATCTCTTTGGAGACAGCCCACTTATTTTTCTAGGCAGGCAGCTTTATCTACTAGCTTCCAGTAGCCAGAGATGGAGGTGTTTGGAATGAGCACATCAGTGTTCTCCACAGAGATACTGTTTGAAATTATCCATGAGCACAGAGCCGCTGAACGTTATTGAGTGACGTTTGTTTCTCTTGGTTGTGTCTGCCCTGACTAGCTGGTTTCTCTCAGATTGGCAGCTGGGATTACGCTGTAGTAGATGGACAGCTCCGAGAGAGGGAGATTGTAGTGAGCCTGGGCCAGCAGTTCAGTGGGCTTGGAATGTGTGGGCTCAGTTCCTAGGCTCACTAGTGGGGAATCCAAGTAAGTCTCCTCCAATTAGTTACTTCAGTTTGACCTGTGTCCCTTCATTTTATTATTTGACTAGATAGGTAGATAAAAAGGTTCCTTTTGCTCCCTAACTCTCCCTTACCCCTGACTTTCTCCCCACATTCTTATGCTTGAAATAACTTCCATTTTATTTAGCATGCTGCCCTTGGTTCTTTTTTGGACTTGATGACATTATGACTTGCATATTCCCCCAGCTGCATGGTGCAGTTCTGAGTGTTTGGAGGAAAATATTGTTTAATTTTAAAAGTGGTGCAATATAATATTATTAATAGTAAGGCCTCCTTGGAATCAAATAGAAGTAATCTTTAACAAAATTCACTCTGTTAGCAAGGTCTATGAATCGGACAATTTGTTACCGGCTTATCGTTGGAAATTATAAGATGGATAAAATATATTTCTGTTAAATTAATGGATAAATTAAAGTTTACAAAGATATATCATAAACATAAGTTAAATATAGCATTTTAAGAGTTCTTCATTTGGGCTGGAGAGATGGCTTACTGGTTAAGTGCTTGCCTGTAAAGCCTGAGGACCCCAGTTTGAGGCTTGATTCTCCAGGACCCATGTAAGCCAGATACACAAGGTGTCGCATGCATCTGGAGTTTGTTTGCATGCCCATACTCACTTGCTCTTCCTGTCTGCCTCTTTGTCTCTTTCTCAAATAAATATATTAAACATTAACAAAAATAACAATCATCCTTGTATAAGATATAACAAATATTGAGAAAAATAAATTTTCTTTTGCTAGTCTTTTCCATCCTTCTTCCACCAGAGGGAATGGCTAATTCTATTCCAGACTACATATAAAAATACTTATCACACACATGTGTGCACTCACATAACGTTGTGTATGTATATATGTTCTAATTTGCATAAGGCCATACTCTGTGCACCTTGGTATATAGATATTTTTATCAGTATGTTATAGAGTAGTTTTTCATATAGGATATGCTTTCAACTAAACTCATTATATGGCTGAATAGTTTTTATTATTTATTAGATAGTGTAGTGGTTTGATTCAAGTATCCCCCATTTGTTTAGGTGTTCTGAGTGCTAGGTTCCCAGCTGATAGAGATTTGGGAATTAACGCCTCCTGGAGTCAGTGTATTGCTGGGGACAGGCTTAAGAGTGTTATAGCCAGCTCCCCATTGCTAGTGTTTGGCACACTCTCCTGTTGCTGTTGTCTGCCTGATGTTGGCCAGGAGATGATGTCTACCTTCTGCTCACGCTATTTTTTTCCCCTGCCACCATGGAGTTTCCCCTCGAGTCTGTATGCTAAAATAAACCTTTTTCCCCCTACAAGCTGCTCTTGGTCAAGTGTTTACTGCCAGCAATGCGAACCTGACTGCAACAGATAGCCTTTTCTCTAAATTATTACTGGTACAAAGAATTCTAGTGTATCATTTTTATACCTAATATATTTGCTTCCTTCTGATTCCTTTATTAGAATTCACAAAAATGGAAAAAAGAGCCCAGTCTATTTGAAAACATAAAAATCTTGCAACCAAATAATAATATTCCATATTCTAGTGTATCCTGAGGTAGAAAAACTACATTTTTGCTGAGGATCTACTTTTTACATTTATGCTCTATGGAGTTTGAATTCTGTTAATTTAACAAAATTCCAAGGTACTTTGAATATTTATATTTCAATCTTAAAAATTTAACTGCCATTTTATAGATTTTGTGAATTTATTACTGTGAATACTTAATATTTTTTTAAAAAAATAGTTACTTTTAAGAGGAAACTTACTTTTAACTCTGTGTGTGTGTGTGTGTGTGTGTGTGTGTGTGTATGTGTGTGTACACGCGCACACGCTCTTGTGTATGAGGGTAGACATGCATGTGGAGATCAGAAGACAATTTGGGGTTCAGAACTTTGTCTTCTACTTCCTTTGTGAAAGGTCTTTCATTGTTCACTGTCTGTTCACCAGGCTAGCTGGTCCACAAGCTTGAAGAAATTCTCCTGTCTCCACGTCTTATGTTGCCATAGACATCCTATAATTACAGAAGCCTGCCTCAGCTTCTGGCTTTTTGCATGGATCTGGGGATCAGATCCCAAGAACTAATGCTGCCAAGCACGTTGCTCACTGAACTGGCTCCCCAGCTTTGTCTTCCTTTTTTGAAAACCATCTAGAGATGTTACCCAAAATGATCATATGTATCATGAAGATAATTTCCTCTTTGGAGATTTCCATCCCATTTTTACCAAGTCCTTGTCGTAGACTGCCTTCTGGAGTTAGCAGTTGATGTAGCTATGATTTTTGTCCTCTTGGAGTAAAATACACAGTGAATCATCTTATTTTATTTTATTTTTAAATTTTTATTAGCATTTTCCATGATTATAAAAAATACCCCATGGTACTTCCCTCCCTTCCCCCCCCCACCACACTTTCCCCTTTGAAATTCCATTCTCCATCATATTACCTCCCCATCTCAATCCACAGTGAATCATTTTAATGGCTTAGTAGTCATGTGGTCCGTGGTTGGCTCATAGATACCACAGGTAGGTTTAGCAGTGACTTCCAAAGACACTGAGGCTCATGAACTAGATGGTCAGAGGCAGGGTAGATAAACCTGTTGGAACTAGTAATTCTTGTCTAGTTTGAGTTCAAATGTGCAAGGGAAGAAGGGAAACCGCCTCAAGAGTGGTGTGTATGGACCACAGCAGAAGTCACAGGACCATTTCTATGAGACTTACTAATATTGACAGGAGTAAACTAGAAGTCTTTAAGTATTTCTTGATAATGAGGTAGAAGCTTTCTAGAATTAATTTTGGTAGTGACAGCCAACTTTCATATATTAATAAATGCATATTTTTCTTATTGAGCTTCTGTTTCCCTCTCCCAATCTTATAGTGCTTTTAAGACACAAATAGCAGATAAAATGTAATTTAATAGTTGCATGCTTTGGAAATGCAGTAAACATATAAATTACAGGCATATGTTCAAATTATTTCTATCCCAAACCCCATCTTAAAATAAAAATTTACATTTATTGTTGGTTATTGAGTGTTACACTGAATAAGATCATTTCCCTAAATTAAAAACCTTGATCAAAGAAACTGAGGCACTCTTCCTTATATGAAAGCCAATTACTGCATTGTCACTAAGCCAGAGATTCATATTCTCTTCCTTTGCTTCTTTCTTTCTCTTTCACTCTTTCTTCCTCCCTTTCTTATCTGCAGATCTAAACTCTTTCTATGGATATATACAATTATAAAAGTATTCCGGCATTCTCTGCTTGGAACAGAAAACAAAATGCTATTGAACATCATGTTCATAGTATTTCTATTTGGATATACATTAACAAATGCTCGGTAATATTTGAGATGATGTGTATAAAATATAAATATGTGGCTTTTCTGGAATAGCTCAAAATATTTGTATGGTCTTTTATTGCTATATTTCAACATCTGGAATGCTGCCTGCTGAATGCAGCTTTTATTATAGAAAGAAGTAACAGGCTATATCCAAAAATAAGTGGAAATTGATGACTAAGAATGCTAAATAATAAAGCAAGCTTTTAGTAAAAGCACATAGTTGAATGTTTTACTTGATCCAGGCGCTCTGTTACGGCTATAGTGCCGTCTCTCTGGCTGTATCACTGCAGGCTGAAAGTGACTTCTGTGGCCGTTCGTGCAATAACCATTTATGGAGTACCTACTATGCACCAAGTCCCAGAAGCACAGGAAAAAATTGGTCCATAACTCGTGTATTAGATCAAGGATAGTAGATGACAGATGCACGCACCTTGCTCCAAGAATTCTAACAGAGGGGCAAGAAGAGCCTATGTGAAGTCAAGAGAGGGCCAGAGAAGCCTGAGCCCAGCCGTACAGCAGGAGAGGGAGGGCCAGCTGTGCAGAGGAAAACAAGGAGAACCCTAGGAACAGAAAATATTTGAGACTTAAAGGTGACAAGACACGTGGCACAGGACATGAGAGGGACCCTAGCAGGTGCTGAGACTGGAAACACGGGCAGCAGTGGGACCCCATTGCTATCGCCTAGTGTGAGTAGTTGGTAACATTTCTGATGCTTGAGTCTTTTATAATTACTTTAGTAACCACATTACACGCTTATGAATGGCTTACTGTACGCTGACTACTGTTTTAAGTGCTTGTACTTTGTCTTTGATTTCCTATAGCAACTTTGTGTGTGTGTTTGCGCGCACGTGCGCACATGCAGACAGACAGGCTTGAGGGTGTGTCACATTGTGCTTGCCTGCAGTGGCCAGAGTGGAACATCTGGTGTCCGGCTCCATCACTCTCTTGTGCATTCTAATGTGAGCCAGAGTCTCTTCCTGATCCAGGAGTTTCCAGTTTTTTTAGGAGCCCTGGGAGATCTTGGGTTTCTGCTCCCCATGGAACTTGGGTTATAGACTCATGGCCACACCCAGCTGTTTGTCCTGGGGATTGAACTTGAATGGTCTCTCATTCCTCCTCAGACCTTCATGCTTACACAGGAAGTGCTCTTACCCACTGCACCATCTTAGATGAGAAAATTAAGGCACAGTTTTAGCAGCTTGCCCCATCTCATCAGTAATAACTCTTTCTATTGTTTTTTTTCTTTTTCCTTCCTTCCATTTCCTTCCCCTCCCCTTTTGTTGGGGATGAATTAAAGGCCTCATACATGCTAAGCACATGTTCTACATCTGAGCTATACCCCAGGCCCCATATTCTTTCCGTTTCAAAGCAGTACCTAAGCTAGAGTAAGACCCTACTTCGAAAAACAAACAAACCAGAAAGACCTTTCTTTTTATTTCATTGTTCAAAGTCCTCAGTATTCAAGACCATCTAATTTTTCTTCAGGATGTTATTTATCCATTCATCCCTTTCCTTCTGCTACTGTAGTTGCCATAGGACTAAAGTGCATATTTCCCGTGTTTCCGATGCTCTCCTGACCCCTAAGAGACCTCTGTCTGTGGGCTCTTAGCCCAGCAGCATACTCCAAATTCCTGTTCCTGGTATAATGTCTCTACCATTATTTTCCTGCACACAGGCCTAAGGCATTTCCCTTCCCTACTGCAGCTGCACTGAATGGGCATCAAACCACATCCTCATAGTAACTGGATTTGATTTAGTGCTTTGTGTGTGCCAGGCACAGTACTGACTTCTTTAGGAGTCCCGACTGTCTCTGTTGTATAGCAGGGAAACAGATAAGTTACCTACCCACAGTCAGAAAGTGAATAAGTCCTGAGCCAGATTCGGCACGCTGAGCCTTCAGGCACCAGAGGCCATGTGCCGCCTCCTCCACTTTTTCCCCTGCAGGGTTGACGATGACCAGGTGATCGTTGAACCAGGGGAAGAAGTGGGGCTGCTGGGCAGCAAAGGACACTGGCATTAGTAGCTTTTGCTAAAAATAAAGTCATGGTTCTCCTCCATACCTCTGTGCTTAAATCTGTGTGTCATTGATGGCAATGCTACTGTCTCCTTCCTGGTGGCCTACTTCAGGCTTCTGGTTGCCATTTGCTGATTTCTTTCCCAAGTCTACCTTGCTGTCTAATCACAAATTAATGTCACCAATCCAAAATATTTTCAGATGATATTCTGGAAATGATCCTAGTTCCTACTCCTGACTTCCTGTTGGTTTATGGCCAGCCTGTTGCTGTCTAAGCCTGGTCATGGCACTCAGTTATTACAGCCGACACCCTTTGTTCATGAGAGGATGACAGAGATGGTGAGGGCATAGCAAAGATGCTTTCTGAAGTCATTCCTTCCTCTGCAAGCTCTTGTTTTCCTTGGCTCAGACTCCTGTCCAGTGCCTGACAAATGCCTAACAGATAAGGAGGTGGGGATGGCAAAAGAGTGACAAGCTAAGCTCCAGGGTCAGGCTGCTTAGGGGCAACTTTTGAGTAGGCTATTTAGTTACTGTGCTGCCCTTAGCAAACTACCCAAGTTCCCATTGCTTTGGTTTCCTCAGCTATACAATGGAAACAAGAAGAATTGACACAATAAAACCTAAAGATTAGGACTAGAGAGATGGCTTTGTGGTTAAAGCACTTGCCTGCAAAGGCTAAGGACCCAGGTTTGATTCCCTAGTACTTAACATAAGCCAGATGCATAAGGTGGCACAGGTGTCTAGAGTTCGTTTGCAGTGACTAGAGGCCCTGGTATAACCATTCATTCTTTCTCTCTCTCACAAATAAATAAATAAAATATTTTTTTAAAACACTTAAAAATTAAGTACTACAATATAGCAAAAAAAAAAAAAAAAGTTCCTGGCAAAAGCAAATACTAAATAGTTGTTAGTAGCCCTCAGTACAGTTTTTTTATTGTGTTGACTGTAATTTGAGGTTTTAATTTATGCAAAGCCCCTTTTCCTGGCTTATATATGTGTGCCATTTGATTTATTATTTATACTTGACAAGAGAGAACATTGAAACTTGGGGCACTTGTTCTAGATGACATCATTTGTAAATGGTATGGATGCAGGATGCATCCAAACATGGCCCATGCTGACTTTACCTCCTCATTCAGCTTTTTGTTTTTCTTGCATGTGTGGTGGAGAGGAGAAATTTGGGTGTCCTTCTCTTAAACTCATTTACATGTTTCCTGAAGCAGTTGTCTCCCTCAGCCTGGAGCTGCTACCCATCAGCAAGTCCCAGGCAGGTTCTCCAGTCCCTGCCCCTGTCCCCACTCTCACTCTCCATCCTGTCTTTAGCCTTCTAAGAAGGACAAGTCAAACCTGGGGCAGGAAAACAATGTCTAACAAGCAAACAAAAAACCTGCATAACTGTATAGTTAAAATAGTAGGACTGCAGAGAAATCTTGCAACTCCACAATTTTGTTATGATTCAAAGGTTAAAAAGAAAGTTGATTTATTTTCAAATGTGGTGTTTTGTGCACTATCACTGACCCTATCAAAACATTGATATAGAAAACTATTATCTCAGGACTCATCTCCCATTCTCTTGGCTAAAGGGTTAACAGATATGTGCATGGCCACACCAAGCTTTTTCTAAATTATAGAATTGTACTTGGGTTCTCCAGTATCTGAGAGGCCCTCATGCTTAAGTAGAAGCATTGCTCACCCCTGGCCAGGTGGAGCCACCCCCCAGCCCCCAGCATCCACACAAAGGCTTTCTAGCCTTGCCTGCCTCTCCAGGTCATGGACCATGACCTTACCTACTAGCCTGGTTGACTCAGAGTGTTACCATCAAGTACATTTCCACCCCACCCTTCTGAGCCAGGACTATAATAGTCAAGGGTAAAAACTTGCTGGCCTTGTGTGGCACACAGCTGTGATCCAATACTCAGGTTTCTGAAACAGAAATATCATCAGTTCAAGGCCAGCCTGGGCTACCTAGTGAGACAGAAAAATAAAGACCTATTAAAATTACATACTGAATATATATTTCATAGAACACGTAAGTGTATAGATACCATTGTTGTTTGTTACAAGGCCCTTATGAAGGAATATTAGTACTATTGTCACCAAATAAAAAGTAGGAAAGTGTTACTAGACAGCGATTCTATTTTTTTCTTTGATTTATGAATTGCTTACAGTGTGTATGTCCTACAGCATGTGTAAAAATTGAAGACCTACCTTCTTAGGGATTAAAATGGCATATATTGGGCTGGAGACATGGCTTAACTGTTAAGGTGCTTGCATACAAAGCCTAAGGACCCAGGTTCAATTCCCCAGTACCCACGTAAGCCAGATGCACAAAGTGACGCATGCATGTGGAGTTCTTTTGCAGTTGCTGGAGGCCCTGACACATCCAGTCTCTCTCTCTCTCTCTCTCTGCCTCTTTCTCAAATAAATAAATTAAATAGAAATAAAATGACATGTTATTAGCTTGAGAGATCATCATTATCCTTTTAGTCTGGGAGTTAAGAATGCTGAGCTGGGGATGGAGAGATGGCTTAGCAGTTAAGCACTTGCCTGTGAAGCCTAAGGACCCTGGTTCGAGGCTCAATTCCCCAGGACCCACGTTAGCCAGATGCAAAAGGGGGCACATGTGTCTGGAGTTTGCAGTGGCTGGAAGCCCTGGTGCGCCCATTCTATCTATCTGCCTCTTTCTCTCTCTGTTGCTCTCAAATAAATAAATAAAAATAAACAAAATTTTTTTTAAAAAGAATGCTGAGCTGTTGTGGTGGTGATGTTGAAGTGCCACCTATATCTTTGCATTTTTTCTCTTCTCTCATGTGTCCTGTAGTGTTTATGCATTAAGACATTTTGAAATCAAGCAGTGAAAAAGACATACCAGGCCTCCTTTCATGAATCCTGTCTTGGTGGGAGGAGACAGACATAACCAAGTGAACACAAGCATGATGAACAGCAATGGTACTGGCATGGTGCCTTTCTCATGATGCAGGGGCTGGGCAAAGGGCACCTATTCAGCAAGAGCATAGTAGACTGTGCTTTGTGAAAGGCTCACATCATGTTTCTTCTGCTTACTTGGTCCTGGTTTGAGTCTCCTGTGTGGACACAACACATGGCTTTTACTTTGTTGTTTAGCCTCCTAGGTCAAAAAGACTATCAGCAGTAATGAGCTTCCTGTGGCAAGATTCGCGAGGCATCAGGAAAGTTCATGGGTGCTGGGTTTTTTTTCCTCTCCTTTCTGCTTCCCAGCCTGAAACTGGGGCTAGTTTCCAAGCCGCGGTAGTTGTTCTGGAGATTTCCTATCAGGGGTGGTGCAAGCAGGAAAACCACAGGTAAGAAAACAGATGACAGGCTGGGAAGATGGCTTAGCACTTAAGGTGCTTGCCTATGAGGCTAAAGACCCAAGTTTGATTCCTCAGTACCCACATAAGCCAAATGTACAAGGTGGCACATGCATCTGGAGTTCATTTGCAATAACTAAAGGCCCTGGCATGCCCATTTTTTCTCATCCTCTTTCTAATAAATAAATATTAAAAAGTTATAAAGAAAGAAAACATATGAAGTAAAAAGGATGCATTCTGCTGGTTATAGTTGTGGAAACACAGTTGACTGCACACAAGAAACAAGCCAGACGCGTGGAATGACAATTTCAGGTGGCAGTAGGAACCACTTATTGCCTCCAGTTACTGCCTCTTAACCCTCAAGACTTGCTCATGCCTTTTTCAGGCCGTGGAAGCTCAAATTCGAAGTTTTGGACAGACGCCTTCTCAGCTGCTTGTAGAGCCCCATCCTCCCCGCGGCTCTGCCATGCAAGCGGTGAGTGCTCTTCTCCCTGCCCTGTCTGCCTCCCGTGGCTCCACTTGCTGTTCATCGCACACTCTCGCTGCACTTGGCATGCTCCACTCACCTGGGCCCGCGCACATGCTTTCTGTCACAGAGGATGAGAAAGCTCACTTGGCTCCAATGCACTCAGGTTTTGTCAGCTCTTGTTGGGAATTACAGAATTAAAAGGTCCACGACTGCCACATCTCCTTACTACAAGGTGAGGCATTCAATGTACAACCTTAGCAGTTCTCTCTGTGGGCTGGAGACAGGACTTAGTGGTTAAGGCACTGGGCTGTCAAGCCTAAGAACCCAGGTTTGATTCCCCAGTACCAACGTAAGGCAGATACATATGGTAGCATATACATCTGGAGTTACTTTGCAGTATCTAGAGCCCTGGCGCACCCATTCCCTCCCTCTCCCCCTGCCTCCCTCCCTCCCTCCCTCCCTCCCTCCTTTCCTCCCTCCCCCCTCTCATAAAGGAAAAATAAAATTTTTTTCTTTTTAAAATTTTTATTTATTTATTTATTTATTTATTTATTTATTTATTTATTTATTTATTTGAGAGCGTCAGACACAGAGAGAAAGACAGATAGAGAGAGAGAGAGAGAATGGGTGCGCCAGGGCTTCCAGCCACTGCAAACGAACTCCAGACGCGTGCGCCCCCTTGTGCATCTGGCTAATGTGGGACCTGGGGAACCGAGCCTCGAACCGGGGTCCTTAGGCTTCACAGGCAAGCGCTTAACCGCTAAGCCATCTCTCCAGCCCAAAATAAAATATTTTTTTAAAAAATGAATTAATTGGGCTGTAAAGATGGCTTAGCAGTTAAGCGCTTGCTTGTGTAACCTAAGGACTCCGGTTCAAGGCTCGATTGCCCAGGACCCATATTAGCCAGATGCACAAGGAGGCGCACGCGTCTGGAGTTCGTTTGCAGTGGCTGGAGGCCCTGGTGTACCCATTCTCTCTCTCTCTCTATTTGCGTCTTTCTCTCTCTGTTTGTTGCTCTCAAATAAATAAATAAAAATCAACAAAAATATTTTTTTAATGAACTAATTAATTTTTTTAACTTTCTCATTTGCGCTGTAAAGTTTCTAGATTTGTTTTAATATTGTGTTGATTCTTAACATCCCACTATGCTTTCCAGCTTGGGAATTCTTTTTATTTGTTGTTTCGGTTTTTCGAGGTAGGGTTTCACTCTAGCTCAGGCTGACCTGGAATTCACTCTGTATTCTCAGGGTGACCTTGAACTCGCAGCAATTCTCCTACCTCTGCCTCCCGAGTGCTGGGATTAAAGGCGTGCGCCACCATACCCAGCCAGTTTGGGAATTTTAAAACTGATCCTGATGTGTAGGATATTGTTACTGAAGGGTAGAGATCTAAGGAGCAGAAATGATAGTCTGACTTATCAGAACTTGCCAGCTTGAAACTGTACTTTCTACTTTGCTTATGATTCTGAGGGCTGGATGGGCACTTTTTCTGCTCTTTCCCCATTGGCTCACCAAGGCTCTGCTGGGAGGGGCCTGAGATGGTTCTGGCTTTCCATGTGGTCCTTCATCCCCAAGGTCAGACCATGTCAGCCCCATGATGGAGCAGTAGATGAAGACACAGTTGGCCAGACTTCGTGTGGGCTGCTATTAAACTCACACAGCGTGCACAACTGCATTGGTCAAAGGCCAGCAACAGGTTGCATGATGAAAGTAATATTTTTAAAGACTATAGAGATTTTTCTTGATTTTACCCTCATAAAATAGTATACCATTACTGTCTTAAATTAAGAATACAGAGTATAAAATTGGTGTCCATAACTATTGTGAACAACATTAATGCTACACTGTGGCTTGTGATGGCAGCCCTGTAACAGCAGGAAGGAAACAGCACCAGCCAAGAGGGAGAGGCAGAAATGAGACCTATCCACCTTCCATGGCTTCTTTTCCTCCTCCTCCCTTCCTACCTCACCTTTTTTGTTTTTCTCCCTATCTAATTCCTTTTTCCCTCCTTCTCTTCCTTTGTCTTCCCACAGGGGTTTTCACTTTCTGTAGTAACACGGTAACCATAACAATAAGCTACAGACACTGAAATTATTTGTATCACCCTTTCCCTATGTGCCTTTAGTCTAGTGAAGTCAGATTTAAATGAATATCAACTGCCTACTTTAGTGGGCAGAAAACTGTACAAAGAGTGAACACGTGACAGGAACAATGGTGGATGACGCCATGAGAACGGGGAGAGTGGCAGGCCTCTTGGTGTCTTCCCTGCTCACCGAGCTGCTCTGGGTCACAGCATATAACCATGGCGACCAGGCTGGTGCACCCGTTCCCACTGCCCTGCCTTCCCCCGGCAAACCACGATTGACTCCTGCAGGCAGATCTGTTTTACTGTCCTCACAGGGCTGGGGAGTCTTTTGCTTGCCAAGTGGCTCAGAAGCCCTTGGTATCTTTATCCTCTGAATTGAGCATCTGAACTCCTTTCAGCTTATATAAATTCTGTTTTTCATCTGACACATACATGGGTAGAAAAGAAAGACAAGTTAAAATAAACCAAAATTTAAAGGTTAAAAGTACTTGTTTTCAAAGCCTATTGGTCCAGGTTCTATTCCCCAGCACCGACATAAAGACATGCAAAGTGGCACATGCACGGTGCATGTACACACATTCACATGCACATATATACAAGCACTTAAGTAAATATTTTTAAAGAAATAAACTGGAAGTAGGTGTGGAGGTACATTCCTTTAATCCCTGCACTCTGGAGGCTGAAGTAGGAGGAACCCTGAGTTTGAGGCTAGCCTACAGAGTGAGTTCCAGATCATCCATCCTGTGATAGAGTCTTACTCTATCCCAGGAATAAATAAATAAATGAATGAATAAGAGTTGTCAGCAATCATACAGTTAATCTGGGAAAACAGGTTTGGCCAGCAGTTTCCTGCTTCTACTCAGCCTGGCAGGCAGAAGTACCCTGGATTCAAAGGGTTTGTTTCCCTTGTCCCTGTTTTTCCAGCACTTAGCTCATCTCCAGCTGCTGCCACTGGCAGAGACCAGCCCAGGAGGGTGGTGTATGCTCTTCCTTCTTGCCACCAGCCTGGCAAGTGCTATGCAGTGGGGTTAGCAGCTGAAGGGAGAGACAGTCACTTGTAAGACTACAGCGGACGTTCTGGATAGAGAACCGCAACTTGCTCTAGAAGATGGCTTGTCCTTGACATATGGCTGAGACTTGGTCCTCTAGAGCCACTGTGTAAACAAGACATTCTTCCTACACATTAGGGATCTTTTCCTTGTTTTTTTAAAGGACATAAACATTGGAATTACTGAGTTCAAGCCTAATTATATTTACAATGTGAACAGTTAAGCTCAGAAAAATGTGTGAACTTCCTTTTAAGGACACTGAATGATTATGTTGTACTCTGATTTTCTCAAAGTTTATAAATTGACTTAAGTAAATATTATTTTAAAACTATGTGATTGAAAAATAAGGCTTAGTACTCTGAAAAGATGTTTGTTTCCTTTCCCTAGGGTTACTTTAAAGCTTACCTACAGGACAGTCATTGCTCCTTGTCATTTACTTTACCTACTGTCATGGAATTTCTTGAAGGCCACATAAAAAATTCTTTTTGTGACAAAATTTATGATGTCAGGGGTTTTAAAAATCAAATGCCCACATTTTTAATTATTTTTCCTAACTTTCAGATGAACCCCCCATCATACTTTCTGTGCACTCCACCACACATGCACATAAACACAGGAGAACTGAAGCCACCTCACACTGTGTTAAGTGCATGAGCCATAATATACACCAGGTGTAGTAATTAGCAGGCACATGAAGGCTGCCTATTTGTCTGGTTTTGCTGCTGTTGCTGTATCCCCCTGTGTTTTCGCACCATCAGATAGTTGGATTTAATTGAGGCCACATCAGATGAGGCATTACTGACACCTTTAATTGAATGAGCATCCAGGGAGGATTAACTCATAATATTGATTGGCTTTTAGCCACTTGCTCAGAAGGGTGTCTGGATAGCTTATTAGTTGCCTTTATTTACACCTTTATGCAAAGAGTGCAAATAGGAATTCGTAGTGCAATATGTTTTTCTAAGTACTCTTAATAACTTTTTTAAAAGGACTGATAATAAAAATGCAAATGTATTTAATTTTTTATTAGCAGTTGTGGATAAATGTGTTAAATATATGTGTGTCCACATTTATGTATACCTGGTGTTTTGAAATATGGCAGTAGGAAAGCAGCCAGAAGCATTTCATCAAAGTGTTTCAATTCTGAATGATACTAATCAGCTATTAGAAAATAGACATGGTAGGAGAGAATTGTGGGAAAAGCATGGTGCAATTACTTCATGATAGCAGACTACCACAAAGGATAAATAATGCCAGTACATCAGCATTGTGCTCTGTGTGTCTGGGATTGTGGAACAGGGGTTGCAGAAATATCCCAAATTTTCAGTAGTCTTCAAGGTGTATTTGACATGTTATTAAGGGCTAGGTTTCACTGAAAATTTTCAGTTACCATCTGCTTTTCAAAGGACAAATGATAAAGGTCTCTAGACGTTTGGTTCTTGTTACCAAGAGAGAGGCGCTTCTATATGTTCTGCCTTATCCCTAGCTATCTTGGAAAGCAGTTACACTTGCATTACAATAGGCAGTGTTTATGGCTTGGTGTACTATATAAATATATTGTTTGTACAAGTACATTTAATTATGCATTGCTTTGAAATACCTTTTTTAATTAAGCTTGTGTAATACACACATAAATTATTTCTACACCGTGTTACCTAACTCTTGGTGATAAATACATTTGTTTTAGTTAACGTTTTTATTTAGTTGTCAAACCCTTCATACTAGCTCAAGATCACTTTTGATGATCTTTAGAAATAACCTGGCTTGCTTTTATGCCAATTGCTTTTATTTTTTTAACTGCAAAAGCTGAAAGATGATTACATGACGCATGGTGGCACCTGGAAGGGCTTTAAACAATTCTCTGTGACTTGAGCTACTTAAGAGTTTAAATCAAACCATTTTTGTATAATACTTTGTGGAAGAAGGGAAAGAAAATGAGCCAATTACTTTTATAAAATTTTTAAGTACTTTAAAAATATTAGGTTCAGGGCTGGATAGATAGCTTAGCAGTTTAGGCACTTGCCTGCAAAGCCTAAGAACTCATATTCAAATCTCCAGGTCCCATGTATGTCAGACACAGTGACACAAGCAGGCAATGCTGCCTACGTGCACAAGGGGGCGCTCATGTCTGGAGTTAGTTTGCAGTGGCTGAAGGCCCTGGCACACCTGTTCTCTCTCACACATTTTCTCTCTCTGCCTTTTTTTTTTTTTTTTTCCTCCTTTCTCTCTCTCCCTCAAATAAATTTCAAAGAATTGTTTCAATCACCAAGAGTTTCAGCCTGGGCTGAGGATGTAGCTCATAGGTAGATCACTTGCTTAACATGCGCAAGGCATGAGTTCAGTTCCAGTATTGAGAGGCCAGACAATTCCAGCTGGTGCCATGTGCCATGTGAAAAGTGGGCCAGTCACAGTCACTGTTGGGCAAGCCTTTCTGAGGAGCATGCTTCTACTTGCACCTGTATTAATGGTCTTCCTCTTCTCTTCCTATACCCTCTCTCTGTCCTCCTTCATCTTCTCCTTGTACACTTGGGTCTTGTCCTGCCCACTCAACAGTATCTCCTCCTGCAGAGCCCATTGATGTTCACAGACCAAGCCCAGCAGGATGTTATCATGGTCTTAAAGTTTCCCTCCAACTCCCCTGTCACCCATGTGGCCGCCAACACCCAGCCTGGCTTGACAGCTCCTGCTGTGATCACCATCACCGCCAACAGGCTCTTTGCTGTGAACAAGTGGCACAACCTTCCTGGTGAGTAAGGAAGAGCTTGACTCTTCAAGCTCTAGTTTGTATCAAATGGATGAAGAGTTTGAAAGGCTTAATGACATCCCACTGGAGGCCCATGATATAAATGTTAAAATGTTCTCTGATGTCTGGTGGTTGTCTGTCCTGGGAGAAAAATGTTATTCCTAATATGATGGTACTAGATAGTCTCTGTGACTCGTATAATTTTGCCTATCAGATGTCCCTTTCTTTTGCCACATACTTACTTGAAAATTGCACTTGAAAAGCACTTTGGATAGTCTAATATCTCCAAGAAACTTTATTCTTTTCTTGTCTTTTGCATTGCCGGGCATTGAACCCAAGCCTTGCACATGCTAGCCAAGTGCTGGATCATCAGTTACACTCCAAAGCAAAAACCTTACTGTTTTGTGCCCAGCATGGTAGTTCTTGGTGAAACATACCAGTAACACTACATACTTACAATTAGTGCCTCTAGGTGCCACTGGGTGATTAAACAGCCATGCTCAACTGAAAGAGATACTGGAGCTTACCTACTGCACCCTGTGTTTTTACCATGAAGACTTAGGGGGCAAGGGGTCAGAGATGGCATTCTTTGCCATCACTGGTGACCAAAGTTGGAACCCAACTTCTGAGTACCCCTTGTGATTTATTGCCTCTCATTAGATCAGGAACACTGGAGCCTGGATCGTTTTGCCCACTAGGCTTATTCTTCTAATGACATAAGTAATTTTGTAAAGTCCTGGAGGTAACGGGCCTTTTTTTTCCCCCTCAGGCCATTATTATAGGCAGAAACCTTAAATGTTCCGCTAACTCACTACTAAATCTATAAAGTGTACATAGTACACCAGAAGTTAGAACACCTGAAATGGTTGCTAAGGTATAAATTCTTAAGTAAGGGCCTTATTTCAATTAACTGCTAGAGATTTTGGAATGAATGGAACAGAATACATTCAGAAGAAAAAAAAAACCTGACTAAGCTTAACAAGCAGTCTATCACAAAGAATATAACTGGCATCAGAATGGATTAAATATAGCCATTTCTTGGCCATTGGAAAGAAGTAATATAGATATGCCAATGTTGGATTAGACAACAGATTTTAGAAAAACAGAGACAGACATTTACTGTCTCTATTATTAGGTCCTTTTAATCCTTTCTCATCAGATGAGATTTTCTTTTCGGAGATTAATGTGAGTAGCATTCTAACAATTAGAAGCCAAGTATTTGAGCAATTAATTTTCATTTCTCTAATTACTACTCACTGGAAGATCATCCTGGTGGCATGTTCTGCCCAATATACTAGAAGATTTACCTACTGTGTGTTTAGAAAAATCTTAGAGTCTTGTAGATGTCCCAATGAGTGTAACATCAAGGCCACTAAAAAGTGGTGCAGACTTCTTCAAATGGAGTGACAGCATCTGTGAGGAGAGACAGAGCTTTTGACTGCTGGAAACCCCTGTCTGCGCTCCCACTGCTCTTCTACGCCCTTGGTTTCCAGAAGAGCCATCTTGGCAAGAACCAACCAAAGGTTGGCGTCCGTGTGATTCCCGGGTTGTGAAGCTTCTCTTGAAGCTATAAACTCCCGACACTTCACTTTTGAACAAGCCCAAGCTCTCGGCTGCAGAGCTCATTTCCCTCAGTGCCCACTAGACAGGGACTCTCTTCTAGAGACGTGACGTGATGAAGGTAGGTTAGGCTTCGCCCACTGGAGATGTGCTTAAGGTGCATCTGTTCTCAGCCCGAGCACACCTTTCTGTGAAGTAGGAGCCAGGACAGTGTGGCTCTGCCGTCATTCCCTGTCACTGTCCTCTGTGAGCCCTGTTGCACCCTCATTGGGTGCCTGTGTGAGTTCACACGCTAAACCTTCGTACTGCCATCCCAGCATGGCCGAGCAATGCTTCACAGGACAGATGCAAAGAATGATGATGTGGGAGCTCACACCAAGAAGCGTTTCTTCCAAGGTGACCTCCAGTTTGGGGCTTTGCCTATACCTACAGATATGAAGCACCCATTCTGCTAAGTCCAGGGCCCATTGCTAGCGTGTTTTTGGAACCCTGATCTCACCCTATCCCATGCTACCTTGTCAGGATGCCTTGATCTTAAAACATGCATTAGAAATCTCTTACCAATTCATCTTTGAGAAATTACAAATTCACGTTACAGTAATTTTTCTTAAATTTTAGAATCTATTATCCCCCCCCCCCGTGGCCTATGATTTCCATAGCTTATTCATTTGATACCTAGCTCCTGTCATTTAGGTAAAAATGAATACTCATGGTCAGAGGGATATAGCTCAGTAATAAAGCATGCCTTGGGTCTGATCCTAAGCACTCCAAAAGAAAACAAAGCAAAAGAAAAAATAAATCTACTTTCCCTTTTCACTTAAAGGTCTTTGAAGAGTTCAACAAAATAAATAAATAAATAAACTAACAGACACAAATGTTTAAAGAGTATTTTCTAGTCTCTAAATACCATTGTAATCATCTGGTTTGGGCAATTGCATATTGCCTAGTAACCCATCTAACCTATATTGCAAACCTGAAAATTGAAGCACAGAGGCTACAAAACTTACCCAAGGTCAGACAGTAGCAGAAGTGGGATTTTATTTTATTTTATTGCTGTTTTTAAATAATTTTGTTTTTCATTTCTCTTCCTCCTTCTCTTTCCTCCATTCCCCTTCCATCCCTGTACTCTGCCCCCCTCCCCGACACACACACAATTCAACCTCCTCTCTGCTTTCATACACGTTTCCTCCCTCACCTGTCACTTCTTGTTCCCCTCTTGTGGTCTCCTGTTTTGAATCATAGCCCATATCCAGTCTAACATCCCCTTATTTGCATACATACAAAGATTGAAAGTTAGGATCCACATATGAGAGAAAACATACAATGTTTGCCTTCCAGGGCTTGAGTTACCCTACTTAGTATAATTCTTTATAACTCCATCAATTTTACCATAACTTTCATAACTTCATTGTTCTTTATAGCTTAGTAAAACTCCACTGTGTATTATTTTCATTATCCAAGGTAGAAATCCAGATTAGTTCCATTTCCTAGCTATGTGAATAGAGCAGCAATGAATATGAGTATCTCTGTTGAAGAATATAGTCTTTGGGTATATACCTAGGAGCCGGGTCATTTTGATTATCTTACGGGCACTAACTCAATCCCTCAACAAAGCTAGGATGTAGCTTCTATATTTAGGTTGAGCCATATTAAATTACATTTTCATAAGTCAAATGGCAGACATTGGCAATTGCATATTGTCTAGTAACCCATCTAACCTATATTACAAACCTGAAAATTGAAGCACAGAGGCTATAAAACTTGCCCAAGGTCAGACAGTGGCAGAAATGGGATTGTGCACCAACAATTTGGGTTTAATGTGTCTACCATCCTAGATCTCAGAATAGAGAACTGTTCTTTGGCACTGGTACTGCTGAAGTCCATGGCACTAGGGCCAGTAGCTTTCTCGTTGCTGCTAAAGGAAGGAAAGGGTTTGCTACGGCTTCCAGTTTTAAGGGGAAGTGTCCGTCGTGGCAAGGAGAGCATGGCAGGAGCAGACAGCCACCGTCACGTCTTCACACCAGCAGTCAAGAGAGCCACTGGGGCCAGGTTGTAACGCCTGCAGGGCCTCCCACAGTGACACACTACCTCCTAAAGGCTCCACAACCTTCCCAAAGAGCACCACCGCCTGGGGATCAAGAGTTCAAACACATAGGCCTGTGGAGGACATTTACTTTAAAGCCACCAGGTGTGGCACATTCTCCCTGACAGTCCCTGTGAGCATCTGTGATGTCTTGACCAGTAAAGTCAGTAATTAGCAGAACAAGTCAGAGTGGCTTCAGCTAATTCAGGCTCTACACACACTCATCTGTGATTTTTTTTTTTTTTAATCTGCCAGTTTTGTACTTGCTAGGGTTTTATCAGCATTCATGATCTCCAAACATCCTTGAAAAGTTGGTATTTATTAACTAGAGAAAATATGCCATAATCAGCTTTAAAATAATCTAATGAACTCACTGAATTGTGTCCCATTTTAATTTTAAACCTTCAAGGTCAATCAGAAATATTTCCTAGTGTCTAGTGGTATCGCACAGAGCTACAGCATGACTGTAAGTGCATTTGTGTCTATAAAAGGCTGATGATGACCAAGCTGAATGGCAGAGTCATTTGGGGAATAAAGTTTGGAAGGGTCCTAGGATTTAACTCTCAGAGCCAGGAGGCTATAAGGACCACCGACTCTGAACCCTTCATCTTCGAGTCTATGACCAGAAGCTGCTACATAGCTGGCCGGTGGTGCTTCCTCCTGACCTAAAAGCCTACCTTTTGCACAGAAATAGCTTCCACCCTTCTTTTCAATTACAACATGACCATGCCTGAGTCTTTAAAGCCATGTTGAGAATGGAGCAAAGTATTCTTAGTATGGATTGATTTTTCTAACTCATTTGCTTCTCAGCATATTTTTAAATTGAAACCATGGAAATATTAAATATTAATAAAACTCTTTTAAAACCCTCAACCCAATCTTTAGGAAAATATTTCAGCCAAATGCACTTAACCAAAACATTTATCTGCGGATAGCTTTCTTTATTTTTATTCAAACTTTAAATTGATTGGTTTTAAGTGATGGATGAAACATTAAATGCTCCTTGACTTGCAGCTTTCGCTTTCTCCATCATAAGTTGACGTTTCTGTGGGTCCTTTGTGCTACAGCATTCAAAACTGCCTTTTTAAGAAGTAACAAAAAAAATAGTATTTGCTACAGTCAGCAGATGGTTGTCACATTTTGTTTTCAGCACGCTTTACCACTTAATTTTGTTTTGTTGAAGCATCAGAGGCTGCCAGTCAAGCATCTGCTATAGCTTATGGCCCAGGACCAGAGCCATGGCTGATGGCACATGCTCAGAACAGCACTAATCTAAAATAAATGTTTAATAAGCTAGCCATAAAAGCACCTGGATTTTCATTCTTTAAATTTCACAAAGCCGCATGAGAGATATGGAGGTTGGAAACAATTCTACCTAATGTTTGACTTACATTTTTATGTAATTTAATATATGAAAAAATAATGCTTTTTTTTTTTTTTTATCTTTTGTGAATTCCAGCTCATCAAGGTGCTGTACAAGATCAGCCATACCAGCTGCCAGTGGAAATCGATCCTCTCATAGGTCTGTCACTTCCTTCTCTCTTTGCGATTCATTAAGCTCTGTATGGTGGCCCTGAAGTGTAGATTACAGTTGTTTTTCACTTGCTGGTTGCTGGGAATGGAATTTTCCTGATAAACCATTTGCATGCAAATTGGAATGCAATGAGCTGTGGCTATGCTGGTATTCCATCAACTCCCCCTCGTTGGTTTGCCTAATTTGAACAGGCCTAGGACGCGTGTCACTGAAAATTAATATGGATGCTGTAATAATGTGTGATTGAGAATGCGCATGAAGTACTGTCAGGATAATATTGGATCTTTTCATCACTCAGACTTGTTGATGAGCAGGAGCAAGGCACGTTATGATGAATTGGCGCCCATGTACTGCAACGGAGCTCTTTTGCTAGGGAAATTTTCATAATAGCAATGGGGTTCTTAGCAGCACTATGTCGTGAAAAATAAAACTGGAGTGTCAGGGTTTCATCATTAAAGGAGCTCAGTCCTTTCTTTCTGGACCCTCTGTTCAGTCAGAGGGATTAATGTGCAACTGCAAAGCAGTTTCAAAGTTGAAATATATTGCCCAGCCAATGGGAGTGTTAAGATATTTGTATTCATTTTCCTAGGGTCCTTCAGCTCAATAAATTGCCATTGGGGGTTAAATTTGTTCTGGGAAGAAAAAATAGCAAGGAGACCAGAAGAGCCACTGGGATGCAGTGAGAGCATCTGTAGCAGATGACTTCAAGTATTTAATTGCTGTTAGGTTTTTTAGTCATTTAGCTGAGATCTCTACTTGGCATTTTTCATCCTTGCATTTGGGATTTCAAATGTAGCCTCACCAAGAATGTTAAGCCTTAATAACTTTTAGAATAGCAAACATAATTGCCTTTATATGGAGCTGGGCAACCAGCATGGATGCTTGGCTGGTAATTTTGGCAAATTTCCCCTGAAAAAATATATTTGATAGAATTTTACCACTTCTCAAGAAACCATATGAGTGCACAATTTATTTAAACACTAAACCGTTCTCTATTTCTATATTATCCTTTTTATCTTAAAAACATTTGTCTCAGTGGAACACTAAAATGGCTACCATTTACAGATGGAATCAGGATGAACAAAAATAACTTAAGTTCAAAGCCAATTCATTATCATTTCTCCCAATAAATACTACTCTGGCTTTAAATTTCTTTTTGCTTTGAGTAGATACTATTTGCCACATTGTTTAAAAAAAAAAAAATAGGGAAGTAGAGAGGTGGCTCAGTGGTCAAAGCCTGATGGCCCTGGTTTGCCCCCACTACCCCGTCAAGCCCGATGCGCTAAGAAGCACGTGCACCTGGAGTTTGACTGCAGCGCAGGAGGCCCTGGTGCGCCCGTACTCACACTCTCTGTATCCCTCTCTCTCAAATAAATAAATAAAAATAAATGCACAATGTGAAGTTTCAAAATAAGGAAAATCATAAGGCAATTTAAGTCATGTAAAGCATTCTTTCTGAATTATAGTCTCATCATTTGCTAAAATACAACAGTGAATATTGTGCAGTATAAAGCATAATTAGTGAATTTAGCAATGGTAACCAAATGTGGGCAGAGTTTCCCAGTAAAGGACAAACATTAAAAAATTTTGGCTTTTTTGTTGATGGGATCTCACACAACTACTTCACTCTTTCACTGGAGAGCCACTGCAGATAACACACAAACAAATGAACACAGGTGTTCTCAAATAAAACTATGTTTGAAACCATTCAAGGTCCAGATCACTGGCTATCAAACTTTGTCCTTCCACGTATTAAACTAATTGGCTGGAACCAAAGCTGACACTTAGAAGTTTTAAGTTCGAGTTTGAATGGTTAGGATTGCTGGCTAGTAGAAAACACGTTTAATATACCCAGTGGAATCTCAATATCAAACTGAACATCTTTTACTTCTTTAAAAGTGCATATAGGACACGCTCAGCAGGTAAAGTGCTTTCTTGCATGCATGAGCGCCCGAGCTTGGTCCTAGCTCCCACATAAGGGTCAGGCACGGAGCATGTGCCTGCACCCCGGTGCCGCAGTGGTGGTGACAGGAGGGTCCCTGCAGCTTGCTGACTCACTAGCTAGCTGGTGAGCAGTCGGCTGCTGAGAAACACCATTTAAAAACGAGGTGGATAGTACTCCCAAGGGTAAGACCCAAGGGTGTCCTCACATCTCCACATGTACTACATAGACGTGCATCCAGTATCCAGACCAACATATGTGCACACACCACACGTGCACTTGTGCAAAAATAGATGTATCTCAGTTGATGTGTACGGCGCTTGCTTACCATTCAGGAGCCTTGGGTCATCACTCGTGTGTCAAGATCTGGGTCAGCCAAGTGAACATGGTGAGATCCTCTCTAAAGAATGCTGAGAAAAATCCCTCAACAGTTGAAAATTTCACCGTGCCCCCTTTTTACCTTGGTACATCTTCAGTGTGTTTCCACCATAAAATTGTTGTCAGCTTTTAAAAAATTACCCAATATATTTTTCAGTAAAATTAAAGCATATGTGGAAATTTAAATATTTACTCATACATAAAAACTTAAATTCAAATTTTTCTTATGACCATGAAGCTCTGCGTTTTAAAATTAATTACACAGAGTAATAGTTGCAGTCTGTTTTGTTTTTATTGAGACATGGTTTCATTGTATGCCCCAAGTCACTGAACTTTCTGATCTACAGCAAAATTCATGTAGCAGTTTATTAAGAATTATTTTATGGTACAATATTAAGTTGTCTTCCATTTTAACAATGTCATTGAAACTTACTTTTAATGACCTGTTAGTTGATAGTAGGATTAGACCCTCATTCCATTTTATTGAAAGCCATCTGAGCAACAGAATGATAATGTCTAGCCACTCACTTTTCAGTATCATTATTGTTTGGATTTGTCTTCTCTATATTTGGCTCCCAAGAGATTTTTATCCTCTGAGGTATGGGATCATAGTAAGATTACGCATGGAAGGGGTTATGCCGTTGTTTCATTTAATGCTAGAAGGGCACGCAAAAGAGAGACAAGAAAAGAATCACAGGAGAATTCTCAGGCAAATCAATTTCAGGCAAGAGCATATGAAAGTTGAGGCGCTAGAAATTGCTTCCCTTAAAACCATCTGTGCCTGTGCATCTCTTGGGAAGACTTATACCCCAAGGGTCAGCATATCCCAGTTTGAGCTTATCTGGTCAAGTATACCTAATTTTCATTGACTAAAACTACTGTAGGACTGAATCTCAGAAGAAGTTTACTAGCAAAATCAGTGAAAGAATGGAAAGGCTGTTGTGAAACAGGATGGTGGATGGATGGGTGGATGTGCAGTGTTAAATTACAGGTAAGCCCTTGCTTAGAAAATAATTCATGTGCTGAGTGTGGTGGCACGTACCTATAATGCCAGCACTTAGCAGATAAAGGCAGGAAGACTCCAGTTCAAGGCCAGCCTAAGGTACAGAGTGAGATCCCCGTCTCCTAAAATAAAATAAACACTGCAACAGAAATAGGTCGTCTGGATGCCTAAGAAGCATCAGCCTTTACCCATGGGATCTTTAAGGTCCCATAGTTCACTTACACACATGACCAGATCTGTGAGGTCATTCAAGATGCGATGGACTCCCCAGATAACTGAAAGTGTGTATCATAGGAGCAAGAGTCATGTTAACAAAGGATGGACCCTTTTGAAGTCCCCACATGGAATGATGTTTGACAGTAACCAGTGTAAAAAGTAGCACATACAGTGCTTTTACATGCCGAATGGCTTAAAAGTTGCACACATGCATGTATGTCTGTACGTCATACAGCTTCACTACAGTAAGATATGGTCTCTGACTCTGTCAAATCCATGAAACCTTTTCTTGTGTGCCAGCAACTTCCCTTGTGTGTTCCTCAACTGGAATCGGCCCACTTCAAGTGCTGCTGGTACTAGTCCTGCTAATTGTGAGACTGTAAGTTGTGTCAACAGACACCAGCAAAATGCTGCAGTCTCGTGTGCACACGTGCTGTGAGGGTGACATATGTCAATCCTCCAGGTCACCAGTGGTTCTTAGCACAGCACAAGAGGAGGAGTACTTTCATCACTCTTTTTTTCTGTTTTCCTTTCTGGTATTTCTCTTAAACTTAGTTATTACATACAATGAATATAAAATAGGCATCTATTTTAATTTCTATTACACATAGTTTTTTCCTGCAAAATTGACAGTTGTGGTATAAGGAGCTTAATAAATGGGTGCAAAATTTTTTGTCAATTCTGTTCGGATTTCAGTTGTGGTCAGGTTTCTTTTATAGTAGAATGTAAAAATATATATACTCTGTTTTGGTTTGGCCTCAAAGGCATCTCAGTGGCATGCTCTCCTGCTGGTGACATACTGGTGTGTCGGGGGTGATGTTTCAGAACCCTGCTCCTCTTCCCAGGTGCATTGTGTTGCCAGATGCCTGGCCTGTGCCTGGTGACTAACCTGTCCCGGTGCTCATGCCACGTGGCACTCACTGCTAGGCCGTCCTGTTCCTTGCATACATAGTAAGAACGTGGCAGTGTGCTGTGCTCTGACCTCACTGGTGACGAGGGTCTTTAATAAACAGTCATCCTTGCCTGCGCGCCCGTGCACGTGCAGCTGTAAATGGGGGACACAGGTTCCCATCTCGTCAAATTAGAGACCCGCTAAAGGCAAAGGAGTATAAGACGCTACAGTATTTCAAATATATGACATTAACTCCTGCTATCTCTTCCTTGTGACAGAATGTTAAAGGTAATAGATTGTCACAACATGAATCCATTCTCATGACAATAGACGTAATGAGATTGTTAGAAACACAGACTCAACCATGATGGGATCTAGAGGCTGTAATCTAGTTTGGTCCTGCCCAGGAGCCAGAAAGCATGCTCTCTGAAATGTATCCTGTTTTAAAAACTGTAGTATGCTAGTATTTCTTTCCTCTGAGCAAAGCCTTTTTACTGAGATGGTGAATATAACAACCCACATTCTTCCAACAATGATATATGTTTTACCATTGGCTCTTCAAATATTATTATACTTGCTATTATCATACTTAAAGGCCAAGTGTTCTTTGGGATCCTCCTCCCTCCCCCCGACACCTGTGATGAGAAAATTACAGGCTTCCCTTGCCCGTATGCATTGAATACTTTCTCTTTCCTCTCTCTGTTCCAGCCAGCAGCACAGGACTGCACAGGAGGCAGATCTCCGACCTTCTGGACCAGAGCGTTGCCGTTCACTCCCAGTGCTTTGTCGTCACCTCCGACAATCGCTACGTCCTCGTCTGTGGCTTCTGGGATAAGAGTTTCCGTGTATATTCTACAGATACAGGTGAGAATTGCTTCCTTCATCCATGAGCAAAGTGTATGACTTAATAGCATGGAATGGTCTAGAATGCTTTGCCATCATCTTCCTTCCAAAATTACAGAATTCTGAAATTTATAAGGAGGACATTTGTAAGCTTCCCTTTCAATAAATAATCAGCTAGACAGTCTATTAGGCTAGCTTCAGGATGGTTTCACGAACCAGGGTTTAGACTAGGTTTATCTCCCAAGTACACGCTTTCAGAATAAATGATGTCAAAGACAAAAGCCATGTGCGTAAATACCATACACATTTGTATATCCATCGTCTCTTGGAGCATGCACAAAATGGTGTGTTTCTCACCTTCATATTACTTAGAGGGTTTTCTTATTAGAAACACCAAGTGTAACTTTTGGAGTAGACACCTTGTATCCCACAATTCTATAAGGAATCTTGCCTAGTCACTTGCTGCAAATTAGATGATCATGAATCAAAACAGCTGACCTGACTACTAGTTTCACATGTGACATGCCCTCTTACTGAGATATGAAAGTTTACATCTGTGTTTGCATTTGCATCTTTCCTTAGGGACAAACTAAGCTCAATTCAATAGTGATATATCAAATAGAATCCAATAATTGTTTATAGATTTTTTTATGTGGGAAATTGAAACCATTCAGAAATTTTCTTTTTGTAATTTTTTTTTTTTATGAGAGAGAGAGAGACAGAGAAAATTGGCATTCCAGGGCCTCCAACCACTGAACTTGAACTCCAGATGCGTGTGACGTCTTGTGCACATATGTGTGACCTTGTGCACTTACATCACTTTATGCATCTGGCTTACATGGGATCTGGAGAGCCAAACATGGGTCCGTAGGCTTTGTTAGGCCAGCACCTTAACCACTAAGCCATCTCTCCAGCCCCAGAATTTTTTAAAAAATACTTTTATTTATGTATTTGCAAGCAGACTGAGACAGAAAGAAAATGGACACACCAGGGCCTCCAGCCACTGCAAACTAACTCCAGATGCATGCACCTCTTTGTGCATCTGGCTTTATATGGGGAATCAAACCTGAGTTGTTAGGGTTTGCAAGCAAGTGCTTTAACTGTTGAGCCATCTCTCTAGCCCACCATTGAAAAATTTAATGGAATCTCAGGTGTTTTAAAAATTGTCCAAGAACAAGATTTATAGTTCTTATATAATTAAACACAACTAGTTTAAATATAAACTCATAAGAACTAACCAGTGGGACTGTGGGACTGGTTATGTTTTTTTGCTTTTTTTCCCCTTTGGTGCTAGGCACTAATGCCAGGGCCTTGTGTATGGAGAACACATGCTCTACCACTTAGATATACACCCAAACCCCTGGAAGTAGATATTTCAACTGAAAAGAATATGTATGTATCTTGACTAAATGCTGAAAAATGGAAAATTCTATTGAATTAAATCTTTTGTAGTATATTACGTTTATTAATAATCTTTATAAAGTATATGGGTCCTTATTCCTGTCTTAGTAAGTATGGTGTATTAAACAACCAAAGGTTATTCAAGGACTTTCTCTGAGTGTAATTTTATACTATTGTAATATAACTAAAGGTAGAGAAAATAGCCCTCTCCAGTTGAATTATTTATACAATAAATCCTTGAAATAATTTTTAGAAATGGTTCAGTTTATTTTTTGTTTAGGGAAGTGCTACCTTGTGTTCTTATAATTTACCTTATTATGTAGGTCCTTGAAAGAAAGCATAATCATTCAGGACCTTCTGATTAACTGGGCCGCTTTTAGATATTTCAGTCTTGATAGTGGATTACAATAGGATCTACAATTCCACTAACTTGTTTGCTCAAAAATGCATTTCTTTATTTTTATTTTATTTTATTTTTTTTATTTGAGAGCGACAGACACAGAGAGAAAGACAGATAGAGGGAGAGAGAGAGAATGGGCGCGCCAGGGCTTCCAGCCTCTGCAAACGAACTCCAGACACGTGCGCCCCCTTGTGCATCTGGCTAACGTGGGACCTGGGGAACCGAGCCTCGAACCAGGGTCCTTAGGCTTCACAGGCAAGCGCTTAACCGCTAAGCCATCTCTCCAGCCCAAAAATGCATTTCTTGTGGTCGGAAGATAGCCATGAGTTTGAGGCAAGTCTTGAGCTACAGGGTGAGTTCTAGCCTGAACTAGAGAAAGACCCTGCCTTAAAAAAAAAAAAATTGGAGCCAGGCATGGTGGTGCACGCCTTTAATCCCAGCACTCCGGAGGCAGAGGCAGGAGGATTGCCGAGAGTTTGAGGCCACCCTGAGACTCCATAGTGAATTCCAGGTCAGCCTGAACCAGAGTGAGACCCTGCCTCGGAAAAAAAAAAAAACAAACAGGCTGGAGAGATGGTTTAGCAGTTAAGGCATTTGCCTGCAAAGCCTAAGGACCCATGTTTGACTCTCCGGAGCCCACATTAGCCAGACACACAAAGGTGAGGCAAGCTCAAGGTCATACATGCCCACTAGATGACGCAAGCATCTGGAGTTCAGTTGCAGTGGCTGAGGCCCTGGTGCACCAATTCTCAAAATTTAAAAATGCAAAAAGTAAAATTTTAAAAAATGCAATTTTATGATCATGAATTTTCTTTTATGGTCATGGCAATTAAGAACCTTGTGATCTGACACTTTCTTAACAAGCCTCCGGGTTAAACTTATTACATTTTCCTACAAGACTTGTTTGTTTGTTTTGGTTTGGCTTGGTTTTTGGTTTTTCAAGGTACAGTCTCATTCCAGCTCTGACCTGGAATTCACTATGTAGTCTCAAGGTGGCCTCAAACTCATGGCAGTCCTCCTACCTCTGCCTCCCAAATGCTGGGATTAAAGGTGTGTGCCACCATGTGCTAGGGTAGAGTGAAACCCTACCTGGGGTGGGGGGAGCGTGTGCCCCCATGCCTAAACAAGATTTTCATTTAAATTGCTTAATTATTCAACCCTTTCAAAAGGCTAGTTTTAAGTTTACAGAGTAAAATTCATCCTTTTGGCTTTACAGTTCTATTACTTTGGGCAGTGAATAGAGTTAGTAGCCATTTCACACTGAACACAGGTATAGGACAGCTCCGTCAACCCCAGATTTCCTGATGATGCCCACGGGTGTCTCCTTCCTTCCCGCACTCTCTGAGGTTGGCCTTTCTAAAACAGTATGTCAGTGGATCATAAATTTTGGTCAATCTCTGATCTTGACATTTAAGGTTTTTCTTTTAACTTCTTGCCATTCCTTATTTTTTTGGAAAGTGAACCTAATTTCACTTTCATATAATACTAACAATTCTTATAATTACTATATTCATATCTATTTTTTTCAAGAATTAATAAAATTTTTGACATGCATGTTATTTCATTCTCACAAAAATCCTGTGTGATGCACACGTGACCTTATCCTATTTTTCTCATGATGGAACTGAGATTTAGAGTGGAGTAACTTACTGAAACTTAAGTAGCTAATGGTGACAGAACTGGGTCTTAGGCCTTGTGCCTCTGACTTCAGATGTAGCATTCTTTATTAGACCACATTGACTCACACAGGTGTCACCAGTCCTTGGTTAATTTGGAAACCACTGTAATTTGTAACCCTAGGTTCCATGTGGGCCTGCCATGTTATATTAGATTTAACAAAATTGATATCACTCCTTTTCCTCCTCCTAAAATATGTGTGTGTATGTCTGTCTGCCTGCTTCTGTGTATAAAACATTTCAGAAGAAGCATTAAACTTCATTTCATTGGGACTAACTAGAATAAAAAATATTTATATCTTCCCATAAAATGAAGAAAATACAAAAGAAATAGTCTTGGTATCTTTTAGGAAAATATTGTATATATATTTGCTAGTTTTATTTAAAATAATTTCAGAGAGGGTATGAGTTTATTTTTATGATAATGGGGAATATTAACTATGTATTTTCTAAGTTTGGCAAAGAAGCGAGGGAAAAACTATGATTAGTAATATATAATGGCAAAGCTATCACAAGTGTTGAATTCAATTATATTTTAGCACACAGGACCCCCCAAAATTCCTTCTGTTATTAGATTGGGAGGGGAGGAAGGAGGAGAACCATGGGTTATAACAGGAAATTCTTGAAACATAAATCATGTTTTCGGGACACAACCAGAACAGCAGAGGCAACAATAAAACCTTCCCCAGCAGTGGGAATTATTTTCAGGTCACATTTCAGATTCAGTGGTGTAGAGTCCTGAGCTGGGATTTTTTTTTTTTTTTTATTTGTAGCACAGCTGTCAAATAAAACATTAACTAGAAAATTTGTTCTGTCAAAAAAGGGATATTCTAGTGCTTGTGGTAATATTTGATATTCGTGTGTGGAGAGGTGGACTCTTATTAAAGGAAACAAAAATTAAAGTTTGAGGAACACTTATGAGATTATCAGAAAATAATTTACCAAAAGAGCAGCAGGTATTTATATTCTGTGATTTATTTCGAAGGAGCAAACTTCAGCCGCACAGTAAAAGCAGACTGCTGGGGAGGCTGCCAGAGCTGAGCAGAGTAGACTAAGAAACAAATGATGTTTTCCAGGGTTGAGCCCAACATATAAATTGTTCAGAATGAGGTTAAACTGCGTTAAAATATGAAACTCCTTTGGTGTAACTATTTATATCTCCCTCTCATCCAGCACTTCCCTGATGCCCATTCTACATTTGTTCCACCTAATGATTCTCACTGATCCTCGCTTGTTCTTTTCCTAGAACACTCACCATTGTTCATAATTATGTATGTGCTCATGATACTGGTTCAGTGTTCATCTGCCCCACTAGACAGTAAAGGTTATGAAGGCAGGAACCATTTCTGTTTACCAGCGTGCACATGTAAGAAAGCCTAATGCTTGACTACCTCATAGGTGCTAAGTAAATATTTGCTGTGTTTTCATAATTTTGATAACTCTGGGAGCAAAAGTTAAAATAGTAGTAAATTGTAGTAGGAAAAGAAACCACTGCAACTGAGTATACATTTTCCTTGCGCTGGCATTGCAGCATCAGAGTAGTGGCTTAGCTAAGGAGAATTAGCATGGGCATCTTGGGAAACTCTGCCTCTGTAATGAATGTATGTCTCCCTTCCACATCCTGTCTTCCCACCTGGTCCTCACAGGAGCTGGAAATCAAGTCATTTATCAGCTGTTTTTTTTAAACATTTTATTAATTTTATTTATTTGAGAGAGAGAAAGACATGGAGGGGAAGGGAGAGATAGGTGCACCAGGGCCTCCAGCCATTGCAAACGAACTCCAGACACATGTGCATCTAGCTTATGTGGGTCCTGGGGAATCAAACCGAGATCTCCTGGCTTTGCAGGCAAGCACCTTACCCACTACGCCATCTCTCCAGCCCACTACCAGCTGTTTGCTGTGAGCCTCTGGTGCACCAGAACAACTGGGTCTCCTCAGAACTGCTGCCTTGGGATCCTAGTTGGAAGTGGTTCTTTTCTCATAAAATACCCCAAGTTTCTGGCCTCCAAAACTTTGAAATAAGTCTGTCCTTGAATAACACATTCAGACCTCTTCTGTGGTCTCTGTGCTCAGCATTTAGAGCCAGGCCAAGGCAGAGGTCACTGTTCTTACTCAGATAAAAACATAGTCGCAGTAAGACCTAGCCGTTCCCGTCAGTAGTGAAAACCCACGGACTGAACACGTAGCCCTCGAATTGCTGAGAAGAGCACAACCAGCCCCCTGCCGTGCCCACACTGGCGTGTAAGTTCTGCTGTGAGCTGACCCACTTTCACTATCCCCTGTAAGGTCTGCTGTGACCTAACCTAGTCACACTAAACTGCTTCACTTAGAAACAAAGTAAAAATTATACCTTTCATATATGTAATTTGATCGTTCAACTTTTTATTCTAAAAAAAAAAAAAAACCCTTGAATTCTTCTTGGCTTGTTTTTCACTGATACAACGTGATTTTTGTTAGTGAAATGTTTTAGTGTCAAGTTAGAGGGTTGGAGAAATTCAGAGAATATATTGCACATGTAACAGTAAAAATATCTAATTTAACTCGTCTTTGCTCTCCTTTAATCATAGAACAAAAATGTGCTTTATTAAATTTTCCATTTGCAACTGAAGTAAGTCTGATTCTAAAGTTACTAGTAATAAGTTCTACAAGACTGCCACTGATAAGCAAAAGCATGTATTTGATCTTCTACCTAATATGGATGAATTAAAATTTTTAGGGTGAATACTTTTTTAGTTTTATACTTATTATCTTAGGTTAAACATAATTGTATGCCAACCCTTGAGACCTTAGACTTTTGAATAATTTTTTCATGTATTCCAACTAAAACGCAGACATTATATTCGATCTCAGTTTCTTTAGTATTTGAACTATGCTATCATTGTACTGACACACTTTTTCAAGTCATGCTGAAGATGAAGGGTAGACATTCTGAGGCCTCCCCTGTAGATTCTGTAGACTTCTCAAAGGAAAACATGAGCTTGAAGTCAGGATGGCCCAGGAGGGGCTGCTGTGGGTTTTTTAGACAGGCCTGTGTGAATTACAACACAATCTCAGATTAAACGATGACTTTAAAAGGCAAAGGCTTTGTTTACGTCCTGGCATCTTTATGTAGACTGCTTTTCCACTATTGGAAGCCCGGTAATATAGTAAGTTGACTCGGTTCCTCTCCTCTGTCCCCCATCATTACCATTAACCCTCTGAAATCTTGATTGCATCACCATCCCCAAAGAAATTTTCATCATTTAGAAAATTAAAACAAAGAATGACTTGGCTCAAATTTCAATCACAATAAACTGGTTTTGTAATCCTGGTTTGAAAAAGCAGTCTCTACAAAGTGACTTAAAAAAATACATTAAATCTTCATTAATTCAGAGACCAGTCTGTATTGGTGAACTCCAAGTTCCTGGAGTACTTTTAAGGCAGCAGGCTTCTGTTTTGAGTCACATAGACTAACTCAAGAAAGTGTTAAAATACTCCAAGTATAAGGGTTCTCCTGGGCCTGGTTTAACCAGTAAGTATGATTCTTTCGTAATTTATAGGAGCCATTTATAAGGATATGGTGTGTTGGTTTCAAATATTATTTGTTGAAATAGTTTTAACATATGCCTTTCAAAAATGTTATCACCATTCAATTGATTTTTCTCTTGCCATTATTACCAGTATTAAAAAAAATTGTTAGACCAGATCAGATCCTGATAAAAGCCGAGTCATAAGACCCTAGGTGGGGATGGCATCATGTCATATAAGCTGTGCATTTGCTAGAACTTCGCTCTGTTAATGACAGTTTAAGAGAAACTTGTTCTGTATTTCAGGAAAATTGATCCAAGTGGTATTTGGTCATTGGGACGTCGTCACTTGCCTCACTCGCTCTGAGTCATACATTGGGGGAAATTGCTACATTCTCTCGGGGTCACGGGATGCAACCCTTTTGCTGTGGTACTGGAATGGGAAAAGCAGTGGCATTGGCGATAACCCAGGCAGTAAGTACAACTTATTTTCTAAGTGAACTACTATAAGTGATATGGAAAAACATCTTAAGGGAAAGATCCCTTTTTAATTATGGTGAGAATAAATTAGAATTATCAAGTATTTTTAACTTCTTAGCTATAATTTAAAAATGATCTAGAAGGGTTGATTACTAAAACATTTTGTGGTCACTGATAATTAAAATCCATGCATGAAATCTCATTTTTCATGCTATAGATTATGGTTATGATCCAGACCCACTAGTTCTACATTGGAAATGACTGTCTCCAAGTAAAATATAAGGCTTTTATCTATGAACAATAAGATTTAACATAAAAGAGCAATTATCTATTATCATGTTTATTGAATTCTTATTTTAAAAGAGAAAAATAAAAATTATAATCTCATAGAAATATACCAGTCTTCATAAAATTATTCTTTTATTTACATATTAAGAGATAAAACAGGTCATGAAAGGCCAATATGGAATATTCAAATTAGCTATTGGTTTTTCAGAGGGGGAATGAAAATGCTCACCACAGTCTTCACCGTCTTTTATGAATCTGAACCGAAGGCAGTAAAACAAAAAAATGTGTAACCATTTAAAATTGTACTTCACAGAAGGCAAAAAAGGAAGTAGCTCCCATTAAAAGCAATGGCACACAGCTGCAGTGGAGAGATGGCTGTAGAAAACGCATTAAGAAGTAGGGAAAAAAGCAATTAAAGGACCACCTGAAAAAATGAGAATTTAATTAAAATGATGATGCCAATTGAGAAGAGTTCCTAGAAGAGCTTTAGATGGTGTACTTTGTGTGGTGGGGCATCTAACCTGCTCTTAACTGTTGGCGGTTTCCTGACTTAAAGCAAGCTGCGTGTCTTTGGCTGAAGCAGGGTCATACTGTTACTGCTTTCCTTCCTGAACTATAGGACCCTGTTTCTGGGACTCAGTCCCAAGTTAGGAAGCGACAAGAATGTATTTGGTATGAATTAATTTAAATCCATCATGTTTGGATTGGCTTAAGAGCTGTGCAAAAATGGATAATATTTATATGAATGTAAAACCACTATATTAAAAAAAGTTTGTAAAAGTGGTAGTGTAATTTTGAAGAAATATGTGCAGAGTATTTTCCAAAGCTGTTTCCTATGTGTATTGTAGGCTCGGGGTTGGATGGTAAACACAGTTCCCATCAGTTGATGTCTAATGGATATATTTCTGAGTTTAAGCGAAACAGCTAATGCTCTATGTGAGTGGAAGAAAAGCAGTGATCTCAAGGTGATGATGCTGTGGTTAATCCAGCCTGAGCAGCCGTCAAGTTAGGCGCGCGCCGTGGAAGAGTGTGCTGTGACACCTCTGTGTTAGGTGTAGTCACAGCAGAGGTCCAAAGATTAAAAACTAGGGATTTCCTTTCTCATTCTCTGGAAAATACGTCACATTCTTCTCATTTGTGGACATTGACTTTCTGCCCTCCTAAGTTGGACTACTTTCAATTTCTTTTTTCTGTTTAAAATACAGTTTTAAGATTCACTAAATTCTCTCTGTCAAACCTAGATTTGACACAGATAATAAATCTATCATTTTGTTATTTATCACAAAATATTTAGGAATAATATTTTCCTGTCTTACAATAACATAAGTTATCTTACTCATGTGTGGCAACTCCCTCCCCCACGCAAAGTAATCTGAGGCTTTGTTTTTTACTTAACTTCATCACATTGTATATGTTACATATAATCATGACCAATGTGAATTTTGAGAGATATAAAATGACTTGCTTCCTATACTTGTATGTAAGTGCTGCAGCATGTCTGGAACATATGTTTTAAAATTTAGAAAAATGTAGCTTTTACAGAAAAAAGTCTTATAACTTCAGTAAAGGTACATGTATAGTGTGTATGTGTGTGTGTGTGTATATATATATGTATGTATGTATGTATGCATGTATGGTCTGTCACTCTGTCTGTCTGTCTTTATATGCATGTTCTTCAAGTGAATGAAGGAGGAGTAATCAAATCCTGGCATATCTAGTGAGAGAGAAATCTAAGTCCCAGCTTGGCTGCGTTCCTTCTCCTCATCTCTGCAGTGAAAGCAGTAGTAACTGGCTTAGGTGCTATCAGAGGCATTGGACACTCAGAATAAATCACACCCTCACACACACACACATCCCCCACCCCCCATCTTGTTGGCACAAGAGCACATGTTACACAGGGTACTTCATCAGTATGCTCTCATGGTCTGTAGTGGGGGAGGTTATTAACTTCCAGTAATGCTGGTTATGAAGAGGAAAAAAATAAAACAACATAGCACATCTAATACAAAATTTAGAACGCTATCATTTATTTTGACTAAATTAAATTACCTTCCTCAAAGTGAACCTCATCCTTTCTGGCTCTTTTATGACATCTAATGTCCCAATTCAATTTTGCCATAGCTTTCAAAGATGAATCTAAGAGAAGACAGTACTTTTTCATATCCTGGGAATTTACACACACACACATTACAATAGGAAAATGAAGAGGCCAGTATAAGCCTCATTTTGAAAGATAACGGCAGGCAAAAATGGACGTTTTTACTGTGTGTGAACTGTTTTCACACTCCTGCAGGCTGGTTGGATTTTCTAAGCCTCTGCTTGCTGATGGCTGTGTGAGACAGCCGCCCACGCAAGAGCTCTTCCGATGAGGGTGCCCGGGTTCCCGCGTTGCTCCACTGCATCTCTGAGATGCCACAAAAATGCCCTTTTGTAGGTGCCAGCCTTTTAAATCTATTTCTACCTGCAACATGGCCTGTAAAAACTATACCTCAACTTAAAATTTTTGGTTTTAGACTTGTTTCTTTATTAAAAGGAAGAAAAGTAAAATGAAAAACAAATCCAACGGTATGGCCTCTTGTGCATTTTATTGCTCTCATTCAGCTTTTTTAGCTTTTTAAATTTAAAAATCATAAGCATAGGTACTAATTGTACTGTGAAGATTAAGCAAGGGTCTTGTATCATTTTGTCCAAACCTAATATTGGTACTGTATGTAAAGCTGATAGCTACAGAACTTTTTAAGATCATGTTTTCTAATAAGAATATGCCTATTAGTTGGACATCCAGGCTAACTCAAATTGAAACCTAAAAATAGTATACTTTGGGGCTTTAAAAATGATCCCAGTGTAGAAAACCTGCCTAGATTACACAGCACGAGGCTTGCTTTCCTGTATGCCAGCCAGTTTTTCATCTTTGACTCCATTGTCTTGTGATGGTTATCTGCTGGGGAATGCAGTTCTCCCAATGAGAAGAAAGCTTACGCCAGGATTCCATTTCATTGTGGACGGTTTTTGTAGCATTAACCAAGACTGTTGCAATGAAGGATGTTTGCAGTAGGATGCTCGGCTCCTCCCTTTGCCCCAGTTCTCCTTGTATTTCAGGACAGAGTCTTGTCCAATAAAGCCCTTTTCCCACAATTCTGATTTTTCCTTCAGAATAATACTGCCCATTTCCAAATTTTGGTGATGAGCTGCCTTGGTGCATTAAATCAGCATTTCAAGTACTTAGACACACTCTTATTTAGGTGAACAAGATGAAAATATACAATATACTTATTCACTATTTTATGTTAGTAAATCATAATCAATTTTAAAAAATCACATAGGAGGCATTTTTAGGTCAGAGTCTTTTTTTTTTTTCTTTCTGAAGCCACAGTTGATCAGCCTTTAGAGCGAATGGCTGCCTACAAGGGTGTCATGTCGTGTCACACAGACTTGTGTGTATAGTGTTTCAGTAAAGTACTTTACCATGCTTGCACTCTGGTTTTGATTTGATAGAAAGGTGGCATTTTTTTTTTTTCTCCTTTGCAATCAGACATGCTAATCTATGTCAGCTTTCTCCTTATGGGAATGGCGTCTACTGAAAAGAAAGAAGTTTTTTTTTTTTTTTAAACAAGATTCTGTTCTTTAAGAATATTTCAGCGCCATTAATTAGAAAGAAGGTTTTATTAACCATAAGGCTAGCACTAACAGACCACAGGGCTATTTTTTAAGGTACTGTGTGCCCGCTTTTTCTGTCTAAAACTTCATTTTGTTATACTTTCATCAATCACTTGAAGTCATTACCGTAAATCCTACTGTTGTTAATTTTACTAGTACCACCCTAATGAGACATTCCCGCCATAATTAAAGATGAATTCTAACTTTAAGGCATTCTAAATTTTTTTTTAATGAATTTAGAATGATCTTGCCACATGACTATAAATACCGCTGATACAGGCATAGGCTACTCATCACGTCTGTATGAGGTGCATCACAAGACATCCAGGTGTGAGTTATTTACTGTCTGCGCACATGTGCTTATGCATATGTATATCTTGTGCATACATTTAGGAATTATGTCCTCTTTATCACAAAGCCTAATATGTTTTACCAAAGCTCCTGATAAATCCTTACTCTTTGTCTTGGTTGTGTTTGTACTGCAGGGCTCCTTCTCTGTGTAGGTGGCCTAGAGCGCCATCTGCTGGCTGCATCCGGGCCGTAACACTGGCTAATGGGAAAAGTCAGGTGGACTTTGTTTTCACTTGCCGGTGGTATATTATTTGTGGGTCACAAATGTCAAAATATGTATAATATGTTGAACCGTATGAGTTTTTATAAAGAAATCTATTTGTTCCTCCTTTTGTCTCTATCCTAACCTGGATTTGGGACTTCAAAATAAATATATTCAGGAAAACATAAGTACAATTTGTGCCTATTAAGACAAAGCACCACAGTTTGCCACAAGATAAACTCTTATTCGATCACAGGTCTTCAGTAAGCTATAGTTGGAGAAAATTTTCTGGATCCTATGTTAAGTTTAGGTTCCTTCACTTACTGGATCTGACTATGAACCCAGTGCTTGGAACCACATGGCACTTTGAGCCGCGATGAGCTCCTGATCTGACTCTTGGTCGAGGACAAGAAGTCTTGCATGTTCTTCACACAGAGCTTCTCTCCTGACCCCAGTGCACCGACCCCCCCATATTTTCCTTTTTCCTCAAAGAGGACATTCATCAAGGAGGAGCCAGAAGCAGTGTGTTGGCAGTGTTCAAGTTCAAATGACATTACAAGTACGTCTATGAAATTCTCCAGAAGGTCCAGGATGTTTAGTGCTCCATGATGTAATGCAGGCCCTCGAGTTCCAGCAAAACAACTCTGTATTTACTACTCGTAACTAATAGTAGATGTGGTAAAAGGAATTGTATTCATATGGCAATTGAATACAACCTTAATGTGCACCATATGCAGAGTGGTGGGGTGATGTGCAATATATCACATTTATTTACCTTGTTTGGTTGCAGAGAAAAATTACTATACCATTCAGCCTGTGAGCTATAGCCATTTAAAAAGGGAACAGAAGAACTGGTGATTTATGCCCTTGAATTGAAACTATCTTCATATGCATATACTTCATATACTTTAGTAGGACCATACCAAAGAAATTTGTCTGTTAATTTGTGCTGAGATAGGAATTTTAAGTTCAAACAATGACTGCAATCAATCTAGGAATGCGTACATTTACCAATAGTCAAATGACTGTCGTGTACAGGCTCTCAAAAAGAGAAGTTTGAGACTGAAAATACCCTGAAGCTGTGAACTGTGCCCCTCTTTCCTTTGCTTAACGGAAAAGATTTTGTCTGTTGTCAGGATATGGCAAACTCTGCATATGTAGACGAGGGTGCATGTGTGAAATTACTGTAGTGCTACTGGATATCTATTTCACTGGCACCTCTGGAACAACATTAGATGAACTTTGCCACCTTCCAGAAATTTCATTTCACTGGAAAAAGTATGACAGCTTCATGCATTATGTACCTGATGCTGTGCTGTAGATATTCCTGAAGTTTTCTAAAGAGAGAGCTCTCTGTATATGCACCTCAATCTTTGTGCCTATAATTATTTTACAAAACAACTGTCCTGGTTTCTTCTCATTACCCAGCTCAGTTTCACCTGTTATGTCCACTAATACAGCTTTCACAGAGCAGAATTTTTTAGAGTTTTGTTAACTATTTAAAAATTCATTGTATTGGAGGACTTTTGCTTGTTTTTTATGTATTTTTTTTCTTTTGTTTAATTTTTTTGACACAGTCTCCTGTGGACTAGGCTCCAAACTCATTATGCAGTTAAGGGTGGTCTTGAATTTGATCCTCCTGCCTCTGCCTCCAAAGGGTCTGGGTTATAGACATGAGCCACCAAGTCTGGCTTATGATAGTCTTTATGAGCACTTTCTTTACCTAAATAGTCATGTTGTTTGTTGGTTGGTTTTTGTTTTTGGAAGCAGGGTCTCACTCTAGCCCAGGGAGACCTTGAGTTCATAGCAGTCCTCCTACCTCAGCCTCCTGAGTGCTGGGGTTAAATGCATGCACCACCATGCCTGGCTTACTTGATAATTTTTAAAGTAAATTTTCTTATATTCAGGTAGGAGTGATCAGACTGCAGCGTTTTGTTTTCAGATAGAGAAAAAATGCCTAGAATTCTCTTTTTTTTGTGGCTACATAACTATTGAACTTTATTGTTTTTTAGATTTCATTTTTATAGGTTACAACTCTGCACAGCTAAGAGGTTTCTGATTCCATGGACTGAGTGAGACCAAGTTCTTCCCAAGAGTTGTGAGAACACATGTAGGCTTCAGAGTGCCCAACTCATATATTTTTACTAAAGAAACCTTAAAAATGTAAAACTGTTTATAGATTATGTAGATTTTTTTTAATTTTGCCTTTATTTAGATTTAAAATTCTAATTGATAGTCATAAAATTCAGATTAGATGTTGCTTATCAAAAAATGTGAACATGATTTCATCTCCATCAATTTCCTATCCGTATGTTAGACATGGATTTTGTAATGTGTGTGTGACTAGACATACATATTTAACTGCAGAAGCTACAAATGAATTAGAACCTAAGACCAAGGTCCCCTGTGAAAAATCAATACGTGAAAACTCTCAAGCAAGGAGGAAATAAGCATAAATTCAGTAGATTATGTAAGTGTTGGGTAAGACAGGCATGAGCCATGTGCTCTCTGCATTGCCCAGCGTAGGAGAGCTTGGAGGTGGCTCTGCCCATTTGTGCTTAGAGCCGGTGGATATTTACACATACAGAAAACTGGTGTCTAACAATGCTAGCAATGTGTATTTCTATTGGAAGTAGGAAGCAAATTTTTATTTTCATAACTTACTAAAGTATCTGCTTTATAGTGACTATCTTTGAGGAAACTATGAGACTACTGACCTACACTCCCACTGAAAGCCTGGAAGTCAGTGCATAGGTCTAACTAACACTCATCTGCAAAGCCATTTCCTTTCCTGATTTACATTAGGGTGAACCACATGAGAAAGCTGGGATCCCGTGTCCACGTGAGCATTGTAGTAATGTAACCAGCTGTAATTAAGATGGAGCAAATGGCACATGCAAAATGGAAACCATCTTTAGGAAATGACTGGCATACCTTGTGTAGTATTTAGATTTTTTTTTTGATGTTTTAAATCTATACTTAAGAACTTTATTGTGTGTTTAATTTCTTACCAAACAAACTAATTCTAAAGTTATTTCCATTAAATTTTTTAACAATTCAAGTTTCCTATTTTATCATTTCTGCAGATGATACTAGGTACTACTATCATGGAACATTCTATCACTTGTTTTACTTAAAGATTTCATTAGTTAATGTTACATACTAATCTTACATAGGAATTATAATAAATACCTTGGACTTCAATACAGTGTTTTTTACCTTTAAGATCATGCATAGTTATAATTTTCAGGTTTATAGTAAGATTGATAAAAGTAGATTCTGTGACCATTGATATAATTCCTGATTTTGTGTGTATGTGTTTATGGTGCTGGGAAATAGGCCCAGGGCCTCACGCAAGTAAATGCTGTACTACTGAGATGTGCCCCCAGATACCAGTGACTTGTGACAATGAAATATTTTCAAATGAAAGGCCCTACTTTGTTCTTATTTTCTACCATGTACTACACATCATACCCATCTTGTCAATAAATGTTTTAATAATGTAAATGGAAAAGTGAAGAAAGAAGTGAAAGAAATGGAATGTGTTCACTTATGACACAGGGGCCGTCCACACTAAGAGTCAGTGGGTGAAAGAAATCTAACCCTACAATAGTAAGACTAGGAAAATGTGGTGGAACACACTTCACTTCATAGCAGACACTCCTAAGAACACTGAATCAATTATAGCAACTTGCTCTGCTCATAACGTGTTGAGAACTTTGCGGTACGTTCTGTAATGAGTTAATTTTCCTAAGACTGAAGAGATACCAAAATATCAAGAACTTTATTGCCATTTGTAAGTTTGGGCTGGGGAGCGGCTCAGTAGGTAGGAGTGCCTGGTGCACAAGCACTGAGGATCTGAGAGGCTGTCATTCCCCAAAGTTCCACTCCCCAGCGTCAGAGTCAACGGCTGGATGTTTACCCCAGTGCTAGTGGAGAGGGAAGACTGGAGAATCGCTGGGGCAGGCTGCTCCTCTGACCAAAACCGCGTCTGTGTCACGGAAACACGCCGATGCGTGATAGCGGACACCTGGCATTCTCCTCAGGCCGCCTCGCGCATGTGCAGGCGCAAACATTTGCCAGAAAAATTATGTCCAGTGAGTTTTTAGCTGGATTATTAATTTCTGTCTGTTTTTCTCATTTGATATTTATGAGCAGGACACTAGAATCACCTTTCCTGTTCTCCTTCAGGTGTAACATTTTAAGTAACTTCGAGTCTATTACATAGAGAGGAACATTTAAAATTATGAGGGTGCCAAAAGCACATTAAAATTTTTAAATGCATTTGTTATTGTTCCAATTGGTGCTGAAGTGCTTTGCTGAGATTTGAAAGTGGAGGTCCAGTGTATATGCTAAGGGTGCCATAGAGCTCTTGGCAGTTTTCAATGCAAGTTAGATTATAATAGAGTCTATAAGTTAGTCCTGATGTATTCACCATTGTGTACTGAGAAAAGCCCATCTGTGGAAACTGACGGGTCCTGGGATTTGTGGCAGGCTTTGGGCTGTCTTTAATCTCATTTGACTTGTTCATCTTCCTCTAAGACCATTCGTAAAGATGCACCGAGTCTCCTTTTCAGCCTTTAGGTAGGATTTGCATCAGTAGTCATAAACCTGCCCTCACAAAGACCCCTTTCCTTTGAAGTAATTGCTCAAGCTTTTCAAAGCAGTCCTAGAAGTCTGTCCTTTTTCTCTTTTTATTTTTCTTTAAGAAGTTTGAAGTGTAGCTTCTTAAATGACCAAGCAGATAAAGTCCCCTCCCCACTCCTGCCTCATTGAAAGCCATGACGAGTTTTCAAGCAGTAAGACTTTGAAAGTTCCTAAGGGAATCTGTTATTGCCTTAGGACCTAACCTTTGGAGGATCCTGAGTCCTCCTATCTGGGAAAGCAAGGGACACACACGGTTTGTATCCATTAGCAATTGCCAGTTATCAAAAGCTTTAATGTGGTATTTTTTCTGAAGTTTGTTCCCGTGCTTTTATTTGGTTTAGAGAGTTCAGTGAGCAGTTAGTAATAGCTCTGGAGTCTTGGAAAAGTAATACACAGCCCAAATCATTTCATTCATGCTGGTTTCTCCCTGAAGATGCCCTGGGGTCCGCTGACAAGTGGTGGGAGGGGCCGCGCTGGACTCTGCGCCCCGTGACTTGGCGGGCTAGCTCTCCTTCCCCTGCTGTCACCCCAGTCCAGGATGACGCCTCTGGTTCAGTCACGGAAAATAAAGCAACAGCTGTCCTCTCCCCTTAGACCCTTCATGTATGTGAAATCCCTTCTGCCCTTACCTTTCAGTGGTTCCCAGAGTGGCACTGAGCTCAAGCAGTTTAAGTCCCTTATCATAGAATGATATCAGTATCCAACAGGTTTTTATTTTGAATAGACTTTCTGTTAAGGAGAAAGTATGAAGGATACTAGATCTGTGTTGCAGACAGAGAGGGAAGCTGGAGACAGCAGATCTTCAGGAAAGGCTTTCTCTTGTGCTTCCAGTGCAGGGTTTAGAAACCAGCAGTGTCCACTTCCTGTTTGTACAAGGGAAGTGAGCAGTGTTGATTTTTTTTCCTGTACTGGAAATCCAGGGAATATGTGTGAAGCTAGTTGCCTAGAAAGAAGTTAACCATCTCAGTTTGCCCACCTCCCCCCGCCCCGCATCATATTTCCTGCACCAAAAAATATTTTGTCAAACTTTGAAGCCAAAAGTCCCAGCACCGATCAGGCCCTAGAGAGCAGCTTTATTTCCATTTTGAAGTTATTTAGTATGTATGTCTTCTGGCTCGTGTGATGAGAAATGATGTGGTATATTTTATAAACAAAACATTGATTGAGGCCAGGCATGGTTGCACACTCCTTTAATCGCAATACTCGGGAAGCGGAGGTAGGAATACTGAGCTCAAGGCCAGCTTGAGACTACATAGTGAATTCCAGGTCAGCCTGGGCTAGAACCGAGACCCGACATTGAAAAACAACAAAACACTGAGTTTGCAAAGGAGAATGCTTAAAGCCCCTTTCTAGCGCTGATCACAGGCTTCCTACACCGACTTCATAGTCCTACCAGTTCTCAGTTTTAAGACTTTTATACTAAAAAGCAAAAAGCAGCTGAGAACAGCTTCCTCCACTATGCTATTCTTAACTCTAGAAAACAAGCATTTCCATGTTTACCTGAAGATGTCTGCCAAGCCCTTCCACAGCCCATCTGCCCCCTTTGTTTATTTTGGCTTGCATATAAACTTTCATTTCAAGCCTTTGCTTTCACTGAGGAATTCCAAGACCATTCAGATTGACACACAGATCTCCCCTCCACTAAGATCATTACAACTTACAAAAACAAAAGAGCAGTCACACTGAAAACTTATTCCTTAGATCATGATTTTAATTATTGATAATACAATTTGACAGTAATTTCAATAATAGCATGATATGCTATTTTTATGGAATTTAGAACTTCATGAGAAAAGGGGGAACTGCCAATCAGGACTATTTTTAACTTTTTCAAACATAGTGTATTTCTAAATTTCACAGTAAATACTGTCTTTAACAGAAAGCTAAGCTCTTCAGATTGGCTTACGTTATTTGCATCTTTAAAACTTTTTCCAAATTGGTAGAATTAAGAGAATTGTTCTATGTCAAATTATTTCTTCATGGGTGTGCTGGAGCTGGCTTCTCACAGTGGATTTCCAGTATGGGGGTAAAAAATCACCCATGCTCAAGTTGACTTTCGAATTAAGTCTGTCTCTCCACAGTTGTTTTTAAACTCGAAATCAAATGAAAGCAAACCCGTATTCCACTTGTCCCCTTGCCTGCTAGTCTCACAACAGAAATCCCCTTCAGAAGTCACCGAAGTCAGAGAGACTGTGGGGACAGAGCTGTGCAGCCTGGAGATGCATCATGTGGCGCGGGAGGCACACACGAGAAGTACCTCCCTGCTCGTCTGTCTCCAGTAAAGGCACTGGCTTCTCTCTCCACAAAAATAGGCATGCTCACATATTTTGCAAAATAAATAATTTAAAGAACCAAATGACCCACTCTGAGAACTGGGCTTTGGAGGCAATGTCTGAAAATGTCACTCTCCCATTATGTGGAGACTCCACAGTCTCCTCTTCACCCCCTTTCTCCAACTTCCCTCGTTCTTGGTGAAATTATGCACAACAGTTTGTTTTGGGACATTCTCAAACTATACATATTTAGGCAGGAATCCGAATTGATAGGCCCTTTTAATTGATGCTTTTTTATTTTTATTTATTTTTTGCTGAAGGTGAGACCACCACTCCTCGGGCCATTCTCACAGGCCATGACTACGAGATCACGTGTGCTGCCGTCTGTGCTGAGCTGGGCCTGGTGTTAAGTGGTTCTCAAGGTAATGCTGTGTTTTCTTCATGTCTGTTAATGACTTATCCAAGGTGAGGTTGCCTCTTGTGCTGTAATGTTCCAATCTGCTATGGGACGCATGTGGGGCTACTTAAATACACATCAGCTCAAATTAAACACAATTATAAGTCAAGTTTCTTAATTCACATGTGACAGAGCGAGGCACTGAGCATTCAATGCAAAAAGTCGCATTTCACAGCAGTGCTCTGAAGAGTTAAGAGGCTTCACAAACAGCAGCCCATTATTTTTCTCACCTGCCCAAGGCAGAAACGTGGATCATGTGTGTTCATCTGTTTATTCTTCTGAACACTAATGGGCTGGGTTCCCACTCAAAGCTGGATGGAACCCTGACCTATCTTAACTTTCAGAGGGCCACACTGGCACTAAGAATGGACCAGAAGGACTCACACTGCTTTGCCTGGCATTGGGTACGGCTTGAGTTGTCCTGTCTGTATTTAGCCAAGAGACACTGAGTACTCGGGACCCACCAGCAGTTCACCACGTGTCCACTGTTAGAGTCTCTCCTCCTTGGCCCAACACCGAGCTCTGCACACACACCATTTCTCTCATCGCACATGTTTTAAGCTTATCTGTGAGGAAGCACAGAGTATCTGAGTCTCACTGTCTGCAACCTGAGCCATGATAGTCTAGCTAACATTCACATTTGAAAATTCAGGTGATCAAAGCAAGAATTCTGTAATGAGTTGTTGTGTTTTTCATATATCCAGTGATTTTATACATCATGAGTTAATATGAGTCCTCATATAGGATTAAATTAGGCACATAACATCAGTTATAACCGTTCTTGGAGGCCATCCTGGCTTTGCACATTGCTGTGGATGGTCAGTGACTGTGAGACGCCGCTTCCAAAAAAAAGTTGTCAAAGCATTATAAAAATACCTCCTTTACTTGATTTTGTGTTTGTGTATGTAAGGACATGAAAAAATAGTAAAACTTATGTTCTTAAAGGTATAATTGAAAACACAGGGAAAGCTGAAAGTTACTCGTTTAGGAAACACTTCTCAGAGTCAGCTTCTTTCTGTGCCTCGGGCAATCGCTGTCCTCCTTCCTCAGATGCCTTCAGTGTCATGAACTGTCCTCTAGTGGTCCCTTAATGTGAGGCTCTTCCTGGTATCACCTCTGCAACGGGAACAGTTTTGTCACAACTGCTATCCTGAGTTATGCCGACAAGCTTCCTGAATTCACCTATTTCCCGGCTGCATGCTGAATGCCCCACTGCGCACACAGCCCACAGGCTTCTCTCCGTATATAAGGCTATTTAGATGAGAGTCACATTCCACTATCAGGCTTACCCTACCCCATCTTTGCCGGCCACTGCACTTTTCTGTTTAACCCTGGGAGGCACAGAGGAACCCAGCTGCTGTATCTGCACTGTCTGGGGGGGGGGGAGGTAGGGGTGAACCCAACAACACATAAGCACTTACTCGCCAGCCCCCCATCATGTGCATGGTGCGCTGCTGTCACCTGCATCGTGGATTGGAGAGCTAGGTGAGAGGACACGCTTCTGAGCTGAGATTTCAGCTGCGTGGGGGGAGGGGGGTGGCGCTGACGTTCATGCTTGCTTGAGCCATTCTGGCACTGAGATTCCTTGTTGACATTTATGTTGGAGAACAACACAGGCAAAAACCCTGAGAAGTGACTCTCCTGTGGTTCGTGAGGACAAGCTAGTGCCATAGGACAGCACTGTTTGCATCCAGCTCTTGAAACTCTTCTGGGATTAGAAAATTGTCTTGTTCTCTTTGGAATTCCTCCCGTTTGTCTCACCTCTTGGCATGAAGAATTTTACAGAGTAACTTCATGTCTCAAGGACGAGTGTGAGTGACTTAGCTTCTGTCCTCTCCTAGAGGAAGGAGAATTGGGCAACCACCACCCAGGAAGGGACTTTGCAAGGTAGCAGACACTTACGATATGCAGCTCTTTTTTCTTTTCTTAAATCTTTTCACATATTTTTAAATTTTTATTTGAGACAGAATTTGCACACCAAGGCCTCACACCACTGCAAACACACTCCAGACATGTACCACCATGTGCACCTGGCATATGTGCGTCCTGGGTCCGAAGACTTGACAGGCAGGCTCCTTCACCACTAAGCTCTCTCTCCAGCCCTCTGTGCAGCTCTTTGAAGGCCTTCCACAGCTGTAGTGTCCCTGTAGCCTTGATCTGAGCTCAAGAATCTGATCACAGCAGTCTCTTCTTTCCTTCCTTTATTCCCTGATACTGGGAACTAAACCCAGGGTTCCCCACTTGCTAAGCAAGTGCATTCAACTGTCTATTTCCTTTATATAATTTTGCCTTTGGTTTCTCCTTTGTCCTCAGAAGGACCATGTCTCATACATTCCATGAATGGAGACTTGTTAAGAACCTTGGAGGGTCCTGAAAACTGCTTGAAACCAAAGCTCATTCAGGCTTCAAGAGAGGGCCACTGTGTCATCTTCTATGAAAACGGCTGCTTCTGCACTTTCAGCGTGAATGGCAAACTGCAGGCCACTGCGGAAACAGATGACCACATAAGGGTGAGTGCCCAGTAAGCTCCTGAGCATCTTTGATTTTTACTGGGGAGCACTCAAAGGGGGCATACAAGAGTTTGCTAAAGAAAGAAGGTTTTGGCTAGACATGGTGGCACAAGCCTTTAATCTCAGCACTCAAGAGGCAGATGTAGGAAGATTGAGTTCAAGGACACCCTGAGACTACATAGTGAATCCCAGTGAGACAACCTCCCCCCCCACAAAAAAAAAAAACAAAGAAAAAGAAAGGCTTCTCTGAGCTGCTAAGGGCTGCTTTCCCTCATAATGGAACACCATTACGAAGGACTCAGAAGAGGCTCAGACACTGTGACAGTTGTGGAACAGCGTAGCTCAGTGGATGGTGCCGGCCTGACTGGCCGCTCAGGAAAGCCTTCAGCAGACGCTTTCTCACCGCTTCTGGGGCCATCCTGAACGGCTTCAGCAGCCCTGAAGTTTTTCCACTCTCTAGGTAAATTACACCCAACCACCCTATGTTAAGAGGGTTGGGCTTCCAGTGACAATCCAAACTGTAAAAAGCTAGTGGGCCACATGCATCTTGCTTCAGTCTCCAGACAAGCTGCAAAGGCTGAGAAGCAGAGCACTCGGCTGCTGGGTAAGCTCAGGAGAAAGGAAACCGTGGGGTCCCTATCCTGTCTCAGAGCAGAAGTGGAGGTGCATGTGGACAGTGAGGGGCCCCAGGACATGCTGAGGGAGGAGCAGGCTGTCCTGACCTAGGGCCGCTTACAGACATCAGTTCTTTCCACTTCCCACACCAGTGTGGTCACCTCTTCTCCTGGGAAAATACCAGGGTCTGGAAGCTGTGAGCAACAACCCCCTACAAATATAGGCTTCACTGCTCAAAACCAAGGGCCCTGGTCACTCTGGGCCTCTGACTCACATCTCAGCTCTTTCCCATTGCTCACTGGCTGTCGCCTTTGCCTGAGGGCATGCACACAGACCCCCTCTTATTTCTCCCTTCTCTCCCATAATACTTCATTTAAGCCAAGTACACATCAGAGAATTTTCCTTGCCTCTTTTCTTTACAATAATAGTGTTGATAATCTGTCACTTTGAGTTGCAATTATATTGTCAGCAACACTAATAAACCTGTGAAATAATCTGAGACCTCTCGCTGGCTGAACAGTTTGACCAGAGGCCTTGGGAAGGTCCTCGAGGCAGCAGCAGGAGGCTCTCCCAGCCTGCGCACACACGGTCCTTGTGCCTGTGGCCATAATTTCCCCTCTGTGACAGCTCCCACTGGAGTTTAGTCCTCAATAACCCGCTGCCTTCCCCCACACCATGCCTGCACTTTGTCACACTAACTTGTAAGTGGCACCTTGTGACTAGAGTAAGCACTACCTGCCCCTACCTCCTGGGCCCAGTTGCCTTAGAGGCAAGGAAACTACAGTGGAAACCCAACACGTCTCAGAGTAAAATCTTCAGCTAGGCTCTGTGGAATCTAGGTTTACTTGCTGTGCCAGACAGCCTGGTATTATGTCCTAACCCAGGCTCTCTCCACCCCCCCCCCATTTCTGTTTAGATGCCAGATTGTCCTAAGGCATCTTAGAGAGCATCACAGCCCATCAGCCAGAGTTTGGGTGTGGTAATAAGTAACTTCCGTCTAAGCAGGCAGTCACTTCTTGGTAAACAAATGCCATTGGGGAGTTTATTTTCTTTCTCTGGGGCCATACTTCACGAGGTAGATGTTCCCTGGTAGAAGCAGGGATATCCGTGGTGGGTTCCTTGCAAGAGAGGCACCTGGTTCATTAAGATGTTTTAAAAGCCTAGGTTTTATTTCATTCCAGACACAAGTAGGATTACAAATTTATCACTAGAACAAAGAATTAAATAGTACTGGTTTTGTGTTTTAATATAGCACTTATCCAGTAAAAAGCCCCAAGTATGAAATTCAAGGGAACTACCGCCATAAAGTTAATAGATTTTCATCAGCTGTATTTTGTACATGTAACAATTGTCCTGGTTTTCACTGATGTCCTCAAGGGGTTGCTTTTGTGAGATTAATAGAGAAGATTGGTTTTTACTCACCTTGATAATTTTAATATATGCATTTTTTTAAATATATATATTTGCAAGCAGAAAGAATAGCTGTTGTCTGCACTGGGGAATTGAACCTGGGTCATTAGGCTTTGTAGGCAAGTGCCTTAACCTTTAAGCCATCTCTCCAGACCTACTAGATGTATTGTTATTTGAAGTGAGTAGGAAACCTTTCTCTACAATTTTCTAAAATTCTGTCAAAGCATTAGATTTTGTTCTTTCTGTGACCATGGACAACACTTGGAGGGTTCTGTAGACTCTGCTCAGCTCGTGAGTTACTGTAGGTAAAGGGGGCAGGGGTGGCAGAATCAGAGTATGCACATGGCATGTCTTTCTCACACAAGTAGAAAGTATCACAGGGGCTGGTGACGGCTCAAAGGTTAACGCACTTTGCCAGCCAAGCCTAAAGACAGGAGTTTGATTCTCCAGTACCCAAGTAAATCCAGATGCATCTGGAGATCCTGGCATGCCCACTCATATCCCTCCGTTCTCTCTCCTTGAAAATAAAAACATGACAGTTGTATTAGAGCCAGGAGCAGGCAGTTAGTCTGTCACCGCCCCAGGCTTTCCTCCAGCAGGACAGCGGCACTCTCACAGCTCGGGAACGTGGCGGCCAGGAAGCTGCCTGAGTGCCGGTCTTCTGCTACCCAGTCACTGAAGGCGCATTTGCTGAACCGAGTGTGTCATGTCATCCTCACAAAGTAAAATCCACAACCCCTGAGCAGTCCTAATCTTGCTCACTGATGTCTGCCGTCTCATAGGCCATGCAGCTGAGCCGAGATGGGCAGTACCTCCTTACGGGAGGCGACAACGGCGTGGTGATGGTGTGGCAGGTGTCTGACCTCAAGCAGCTCTTTGCCTACCCAGGCTGTGATGCTGGAATCCGGGCCATGGCTCTGTCTTTTGACCAAAGGTAACACTGCAGTCATGTTTTAACCACCAGTAGTAGCAGTAAAAAGCCGCGGGTGGAAGTACTTTAAGGGTTAGAGCTCTTTTAAAAGTGCCATTTCCTTCTAGTGGCTCTTGAAAAAAGATTGTGCTCTTAAGGAATAGCATCAGAGATTCCAGGCAAACTTTATATTCTTTAAAGCTTTTCTTCATAACTAAGATTTTAAGAGCTGTAAGTACGTGTGAAGTGAAGTATCTTTACCTCTGCCCCTGGAGAGTGCCCAGGATGTGGTTTGTCCTAACACCTCTCAAGGGTAGAGATGGGGAGGAGAATCTTTAGCCATTTATTTTTGCTCGTAATTGTTTGCTATGGTGACATACACATAAAATTTACCATTTAAACCATTTTTATTGTGAGCTTCTGTGGAATTTAGTACATTCAGAACATCCATTCTGAACAAAACCTGGCCCTCACCTCCACCAATACCATTCATTTTTTTTTCTGAATTTTTACCTCCTGTGTGTACACTACCTGTCTTTTCATGGCTTATTCAGGGAGCAGGCTTTCTAGGTTCGATGGTATAATGTAGATCTGAATCTCATTTCTTTCTGGTTCTTTACGGAATATACGCAGGAGCAGAGTGGTGGGTCTTTTGATATCCCTATGATTAACTTTTTGAAGCATTTTTGATAATGGCATGAAGTAGCCTCGTCGTGGTTTCAGTGATGTTCCTGTCCTGACTAGTGCTGCTTGCTGTCTTTTCTCGAATGTATAACTTTTATGGAGTCGAGTTTTCTTGCCTGTGCTCTTGTTGTGTCTAATGAATCAGAGAAATTAAGCTGTCTCCCTGTTTTCTAGTTGGTTTGTTTGTTTTTTTTAAGCCTAGAGAATGGGCACATTAGGGCCTTTAGCCCCTGCAAAAGAACTCCAAATGTGCATGTACCACTGAACCAGCTCTCTAGTTTTGTGAGCTACTTTTCTATAACTAGGTAAGGGCAAACTGCATGGTTTTGGACATCGATTCCAGCACTTCTGGGTGAATGGTGTTTGTATTCTGCCAAGTTATTTGACCCTCAGTACTATTCTGTTGGTTTTTTATGTTAGCACGAGAGTTCTTAAATTTTAAAATTTACTACAACAATGAGAGCCCTCTTGCCTTTGTCAAGGTTCCATACAAACTTTAGGATGAGTTTTTCCAGTTCTGAAAAATTATTCCTTGCAGGAGTCTGCTGATCACTTTGAGTTATTCATGTATGAAGTCTTCCAACATACGGACATGGGACATTTCCATTGACTTCTGTATATTCCACAGCTTTCAGTGTTCAAGTCTTTTGTCATCTCCTGGGTTGTGTATATTCTTCTTGATGCTGTTGTAAGTGGATTTCTTAGTTTCCCTCGTGCATGTCTGTAACCTTAGCATGTTGTGGGCTGAGGCAGGATAACAAGTCCAAGGACAGCCTGGGTTACACAGTGAGACCTTGGCACCTCTGCTAGCCGGGAATGTTGTCTTACCCAGGTGCCACAGCTAGGACGTGCTATGTGAGTAAAAATAGTGTGATAGTTGGCATCCTTTTCTTATGCTTATTGGTTAAGCTTTTCTTCTTGCACAACTGGATGTTTGTTACCTGCAGGTTTTCCTAGCTGCTCTTCCCCAATCCTTGTTCTTATTAATGAAAAGCTGTCATATTTGGTCAGGTGCTTTTTCTCATTGTCAATTGAGAGGTGCGTGTGGGTCTTTTATTTCATTCTACTAGTGTTTGTTGTCTAATATATTGAAAGTGTGAGATTGCAGTGGGGAGATTTTGTTTTACCTCAGCATATGATCCATGCAGTGAGTACTAATGATCACTGCTACCCCAGTAGTTAGGAGACATTGGTCAGTACCGGTACACGGCTTTTACTGACTCTGGTCTCTTACAAAATTTTTTTTTTTTTTTGAGGCAGGCCTCGTACTCAGGCTCTTAAGTGCTGGCATTAAAGGTGTGAGCACCTGGCCTGTTTGATTCTCCTTTCTCCACATGATCCAGTTCACTGATGTGCAGTCTCCTACAATCACTTTACGTCTGCCAAGCCTGTGGAAGTGCTCCGTTCCTTTCAGGGTATCGTTTTCCTTAGTCAATGCTGTTAGTCTTTTCAGTGAGCCAACATTTACTTATCTTGAAATACTCTAGCTTTGGACCTAATTTACTCTTGTTTTCTAGTCTGCGGAGATAGATGAGAACCTTACTCCTTTTCTTCTTATATCCATTGTTTATTTTCCACGGGTTTGTGAATCTTCCAATTTTGCTTTTGTTACTGATGTCGAGTGTCATTCTGTCACGTTCCAGCTTAGGTATGACTGACTTTTGTCTCCTCAGCACATCCTAACCAAACTGCAGGGACAGATCTGAGCTTGTGCCTGCTCTTCCTGCCCCGGCCCTGCTTTCCCAGGGAGGGGGCAAAGCGCAGCCGCCCTCGTCCTGGGAACCAGCTTCCTCTGCAGAGCAAAGCCTACATTGTGGGTGCAGACAGCATTCATCCTTCCTTTGTAGATTTAGCCGAGGCAGCATCCCTGTGCTCTGAATCAGATGTAGATCTCGGGTGGTGTGATAGCATTAGATTTTGCTAACAAGTGGGTTTTGACCCATCAATCCCCCCGCCCCAGGCTGACTTCATTTACATTTTAGTGGTATCTTATGTATCCCTTCCTTGAAAAGCACTGGCTGCTGTCAGAGGCCACCCTGAACTTCTTCACGTCTGCGCTCTCCTCCACCCATCCCAAGGTGGCTCTCACCTGCCCTCCCCTGCCTGTTCCCTAGGTGCATCATTTCTGGCATGGCTTCGGGGAGCATCGTTCTCTTTTACAACGACTTCAGCCGCTGGCATCATGGACGCCAAACCCGCCACTGATGGTGACGACGGGCCAGGGAGCACACCAGTCTACGGCAACAGCTCCCACATCTGAATGTAACAAATTTGCTTGGAAAAGCAAAATATTTTTTGAAATTGTATTTTTGTAGACTCTGCTTGACATGGGGAATAGCAAAGCAGAAAACTGGCTGCTGGGCTCTGTAGTTTAAAAAAATCTATATTTTTAGTCTTATGAGAAGTCTATTTTCACCAATTATGGATCCACACAGTGGAGCAAACAAGCCACTTGTTCTAGCTATATCATATCGTGAAAAAATATTCACATTTGTGTGTACTCTTGAAAAGTATGATTTTTAAAAGAGGGCAGTGGATTCTAATACTGGAATGGGATTTTATGCTGCACTAGGTGTTGTATTTTTCCAAACAATTGTGCTGCTTCAGTGCTGAAAAGTTTTGGAATTTAAGTAAGAATGTTTAAATTATGGCAAATGTAATTTCCGACATCTCAATGAATTGTTTCTGTATTCAGGCATGTGTTAGATCTAGAAAATTATGGTTCTGGGAAGGCTGTTTTATTTTATTGCGTGGCAAACAAAAATGTAAGTTATAGCAAGTGTGAAGTACTTACTTTTTTGTGATCTGTTGTTCTCAGAGCACAGCTAAATGAGATGCTCTTGGGAGCACAAGCTTTTTTCTCCTGATCCTGCCCACCAGGTGCTGTGTGAGCAACATGCATTTCACCTGTCCTTAAACGGTCTCTACCTTCCTTTTGATTAGCAGTTTGTACTATGAAAAAAATGTTATTTTGGTGTTGTATAATTCTACTTTTCTAGTAGATTGCTGTATGGAATTCTGTGAAAAAAAATTTGAGAAAAAGTCAGTTATTCCATAAATAAATTCTTTGTATGTTGTGAACAGAGTTGCCACTGGCATCTATCTCTGCTCCCTAGGTAGCCTGTTTGGCTAGACAGGGTTCTCATTTTTACACTTGCACATTTAGATGTTCTCTAAAGGCATAGATATAAAAATGGTAAACTGGTTAAGTCTGAGCAGGAACCACAGTTTCCTGACAAAAAAGGCACAAGCCTCAACAATGACTTCATCACCACCTAAGTAAGACTACCAGTAAAAACCAGTTGTTAAAATGTTGGAGCGGAAGCACATCTTAAAATTATGTAAATACCCAAGATACTGTTACATTAACTAAATGCAAACCAGCGCTATCTATGTCAGATGCCAAACACAGGTCCCAGATCTACCATGCCTTCCCAGAAAGGTTAATGAGGCCATTGAGTACTCAGGCTAGAGAGACGGCTTAGCAGTTAAGGTGCTTGCTTTAAGGACCCAGGTTCAGTTCCCCAGTGCCCACATAAGCCAGATGCATGCATCTAGAGTTTATTTAGGCTAGAGGCCTTGCCACACTAATATTCTCTCTCATGCAAAAAGTAAATACTCTATACACAAACATTACCACATATGTACTACCTAATGACAAAATTGGTTTAGCACATTTATTTTACCCAATTTAAACTTTTTAAATTACATAAATGTATGGGCTGGAGAGATGGCTTAGCGGTTAAGCGCTTGTCTGTGAAGCCTAAGGACCCCGGTTCAAGGCTCAGTTCCCCAGATCCCACGTTAGCCAGATGCACAAGGGGGCGCATGCGTCTGGAGTTCGTTTGCAGAGGCTGGAAGCCATGGTGTACCCATTCTCTCTCTCTCCCTCTGTCTTTCTCTCTGTGTCTGTTGCTCTCAAATAAATAATTTTTTTTAAAAATTACATAAATGTAAACCAACTAGAAGTGGATGGAGAAAAAGTGACTATACCCCAACAGAGGAAACCTGCTATAGCTGCCAGGACCACATGTGTCCTATGCAATAATTCTAAAATGCACTGCCCTAAGAAATTATTAACTTTCCCTACCTTCTGTCAGTCTTCATTGGCATATGACCAATCTTATCTTCATAATTCTGTCATTAGAGGACAGCAAGAGATTAGAGAAATGGCTTAGTGGTTAAGGCGCTTGCCTGCAAAGCCTACGGACCCAAGGTTTGATTCCCTAATACCAGCATAAGTCATATGCACAAGGTGGCACATGCATCTTGAGTTCTTTTGTAGTGGCTGGAGGCCCTGGCACACCCATTCTCTCTAATAAATAAAAATATTTGAAAAAAAAAACAGGAGGGTGAAGCTTCTGGTTAAGATGATAGAATAGGAGCCATGTCAAAAACAGTAAAATAAGAGACAAGATTCAGCACAATAATTCCTTCTCTAAAACCATGCAAATGGCAGATAAAACCCAGGAGATCTGAGATCCATTAATACAACGAAGGCAGATAGCTGTCTGCCTACCGTGAGCCATGGTACCTCTACCACATTTGCCAGGGACCATGAGAAATTGCAGAGGAAGCGGCAACATAAGTATTGCTCCCACCACTAGCCTGACAACCAGATCCACACTGTGGTTAATCAAAAACCCATTGGCTACACAGAACTCTTAAACCAGGCCCAAGGCTCAGGGACCATTGTGAAAAAGGGGGTTAGAAGACTTGAAGAGCCACCAGGTGGGGAGATAGATCCTGAAGCACAGACCCCCACCCCAGACAGACTAAGGCACCTGCCCTGTTAGCCAGGAGCTCATCGGCGCAAGCATGCTGAACACGTGACTGTTTTACTTACTTTCTGAGACAAGGCCTCATGTGGTCCAGACTGGCCTTGCGTTCTCACTATGTAGATGACGCTGGCCTTGAACCCCTGACCCTCCTGCCTCCACCTAAGTGCTTCGCTTGGATGGTAGGTGTGTGCCACCATGCCTGGTGGCTTCTTAAAAGGGGACATTGGCATCCATCTCTTAAGAGCTAAGGTGTGGCACCAAAGAGAATGAAAGCTGGGAGTGTACACCTCTAACCCCTGCACTCGCGAGGCAGAGGAGATAAGAGGATCAGTGTGAGTTCCAGGCCAGCCTGAGACTACAAAGTGAATTCCAGGTCAGGTTGGGTTGGAGCGAGACCCTATCCTGACAAACCAGAGACAGAGATTAACAGTATGTCCTGTGGGACTATCCCTTAGCATCTAGACACTAGTTCAAACACATTAGAGCACCTATCACGGCCCTGCTGGGAGCGTCTCTACCTCTGCACGCAATCTGGCCTCGCATGCTTCCGACCAGCTGGCCTCGGGCTCACCGTGCAGGGAAACAAGCAAGCAAGCCTTCACAGTTCACACGGCCAGACATACAGCAACGTGCCCCAAGCTCTGTGCACCTCATCCCTACAGTGCTCACATTGCCAAGACACCAAGAATTGCTTCCCCACCATCCAGCACTCTTTGGGTGCAGGGGCTTCAAGACCCTCGCTACTTCTGCCAAGAGGCCATCGCCTTGTCTATAAGCCAGGCTCCAAGGCCCCAGAACAGAGCTGCTCACCACGAGGCTGCCCAGGACCTGCCTGTACACACTTCTGAGGACACAGGTTCAAATTACTGACATTGCAGCAGCTCTCTTGGTTCCTCACGGATTCTCCATGCCCAGATCTTCCACATGGAAAAGAAATACAGGTGAAGCTTTGCCAGTCACGTAACCAAACTGGGGGATTCATACTCCTACTGAGAGATCATTTCAAATGAGTCCATCTCATTTAAAATGACAGAGAGGGCTAGAGAGATGGCTCAGCGGTTAAAGGCACTTGCTTGCAAAGCCTGACGGCCCAGAATTTATTTCCTGGAAACCACATAAAGCCAGATGCACAAATTGGTGTGCGAGTCTGGAACTCGTTTGCCATGGCAGGAGGCCGTGACGTGTGCCTATAACTCATTCTCTGTCTGCCTTTCTCAAATAAATAATAAAATACAATGACATGGGGCATTTTCTCCGTCACATCACATGCCAAAAAACAAACAAAAAAGAGCGCAAAATTCTAAGAGCAGTGGCTTCTCTAAGGAGGTACACCGTGCAGCATGGTAACTGTTTGGCATGTGCATAGTCCACACTGAGACGTGCCATGGCTAGAATCAGAGACTTGCTTCCGGACGTAAAGGAGCTGTTCTTGATGCTCTCTGGATATGCTGGGGTAAGTAAAGTGCGGCACAAACATGAACCTTACCTTTTACATCTTTCATGCAACACTAATCAATGTTAACTCAAGTGGCTTGAGCAAACTGCTCCAGAGCTTTCTACAAGACAGCATGAATCAGCATTTTTTTCTTTTCTTTCAGTGTGGATAATCGATCCCAAATCATTCTATCATCTCCAAAGTCACATCTTACCATTTTAGCCATGGTGGTATCCCGAGGAAGTCTTGCCAAATGCATTCAGTCCACGCACGCAACCGTTTCTGTCAGTATTCGTTTGACTGGAAGAGGGAGCAAGTGTAAGATCCTACCCCATCTCCACCTCCCTCCCTTCCCCGTTATTCAAAGCTCATTTTTTTTTCAACCAAATTACAATTTTTCCCCCAAACATTTCTGCTCAGGAAATAAATGACCATAAAACCAGCACAGATCTGTCTTTGAACATAGGATCTAAGCAGCCCAGCAATGGAATACCTGTATTTATTTTGCTTTCTAAGAACAGAATTAGAGTTTACTATAGTGTTTAAAAAGCAAGTGTGCTGAAGATCATCTGTGGTTTCACAGCCTTTGTGCAAAGAAACCCTGGTGTACACGTGTGTGTGTACCCATGCGCACACACACACAAAACTTCTTTAGTTATAGAACGGGGCATGGTAGCCTACACTTTTAGTGCCAACACAGTCCTTTCCTAATCCCTCCTAAGCCTAGAGACAGACTGGGAAGCCAATGACCTAAGACAAGGCACTCTCAAGAGAGGAGCCACTGCAGCAGGTCTCCCCGAGTCAAGGCCCGTGAGGCACACTGCCTCACTGCTTCACCTGCTCTGGGCGTCTCTTATCCACATACACATGGAGGGCGGTGGGCTGTAGACTAATCAGTGGCATGAACCTTGTTGCACAGAAGGTACAAAAGAGCTTACTCTTTCTTACGCTTTAACCAGTAACTGGGGTATAGAATTTTCTAGACCCAGGATGCAGGAAGATGGTGCTTGCTTGCAAAGCCTGCCTGCCCAGGGTTCAGTTCTCCAGCCACCCACATAAGCTGAATGCCAAAAGTGGAGTGTCTTGGTGTGTGTGTTTGTGGTAGCAAGCTTCCCTGGTACACCCATGCACATACACAAACGTGCAAAGAAAATAAAGTGCTCTAGACCTGTACCTCGTAACTCTCCTCCGGATGCTGTCCCTGATAGAGCTGTGGGCCCAGAACGCCCGGTGGACTTTGCCACCGGCCTCAAGATGCGACCTGGCCACAGCTGGCCCAGAAGCTTACCTCATTCCCTCAGCTCTGTGAACCAAGGGCCTGGAACCACATCAATACTTTGAAGCCACAGAGTTGTAAAGCCCGAAGGAAGTGGGGACAGAGGCAGCAAAGGGCGGGGGTGACCCACAGACAAGGGAACTTGACGGAGGAGACGTGCAGCTTGTGAGGCACGGGGGGAGGGGGGTAAAGCAGGAACAGGCCCACCCAAACTCTGACAGGAAGACAGAGGGACACAAGAACAACTTCCCTGCCTGGTTTCCTATAAAGCCTGACTTTCCTGCTATAGACTCAGCTCCTGCTCTGTGAGCAGATAATGCCCGGATTCTGGAGCTGCTGCCGGGCACTCAAGCTGCCGCAGCCGCCGCCAAACCACACACCCTTCGGTCAAGGCGCACAGCTCCCTGTGTTTTTCCCTGTGTTGACCCTGGGCACTGACCCCTGCGGACCCGGGCCAAGGAGAGGTGCTGTGATCACAGGACCTCTACGAAGGAACCACACAGAAACCTCTGCCCCTCCTGGAGGCTTTTCTGAAGAGCAAAGAGTTTATTGCGGGTTGGGGGGTACTTGTCGAAGGTAAAATCTAACAATGAGGATGAACTACCAGGGCCCACCCACTTAGAAGATGAGCGGGTAAAACAAATACATAGGATATGTACAAGTATTAAAAAGAGTTGGGGCGGTGGGGAAAAAAGGAAAAACTGCCAGCAGTCTTCCAGAAGGTTCGTCGCAGGACATCCAAAGGAACATCTCGCACCCCAGTCCCCGCTGGGCCTCGGCCAGACGCGCTGTGGTTTCCTGCAGGCTCCTGACAAGGGCCTGAGGAGGTGAGAAGACCCGGTGGTGAGTGAGAGCGCCGAGGTGATCCCGCCCTGCTGGAGGCTCACTGGGGGGAGTGGACACCGGGTCGTTCAGGAAAGAAATGACCTGCCTTCTCTGTGTACGAGACCGAGTCATCTCGGGTGAGCTCCAGACCCCAGCGGATCTCCTGGGCGTCAGGGGCCAGTGGCCAGGCTGTCCTCCCGGGTGCTCGGAAGCCAGTTCTTGAGCACAGGAAGGTGTCACGTTGCCTCTCGTGGGGCATTACAAAGGACAGTCGTGTCCTCTCTGAGAGGGGAGCACTCAGAATATTCTTCGATACTGGAGAATCTTGATTCGCCCAACTCACTGCTATCAACAGCATTTCGTTGTGGATACAAGTCACCCATTCTGTGGGTAAAACCGCCAAATGCCCACCGAACTAGACACACGGATGACTTAGGGCAAGTCGCTCAAGTACACCTCCAGAGTAGACGTGGCTCCAGGCAGCCAGGAACTGCAAGGCAGAGCCCCAAGGGCAGGTGGAAGAAGCCAAGCCCCTTGGGGTGGGGGAGCTCCGGGCATCCGGATGACTCCTGTGCAGAGGGGAAGGCGCCAGCCAAGTGACCAACAGGCGCTCAGGACAGAAAGGCTCTTGCAGCACGGAGATCCTGGCCAGGAGGCGGCAGTGGGCAGCCTCGCCCTGTCTTCGCCCGACTCAGTCTCGGTGGCGGCGCCAGGTCCCTGCCCGCTGGCCGCCACCGGGGGCGGCAGGAGGACAGGGGGGCGTGGAGGGTTCCAGAGGGGCGGGGACCGGAGCGGCTGTCCCCGGTGCAAGTGTCACCTGGGCCGAGGAAGGGACTGGTGGGCTCCGCTCCCTTGCCGGTCTGCTGCTGCCTTGACCATGCTTGCTGCAGAAAACCTGCCGCTCCTTATCTAGAGCCGTGTTCTGGGAAGAAAGCAGCAGAGACGGTGCGTTAGCCTGGCCACACGCCGCCACACCTCCACGAGCAAACGGCAGGAGACGGCATGCACAGGATGCAGAAACAGAGGAGGAGAAACTACCAGGAGCCTCACAGACATACTCTGAGGCGCTCCACACGTGCCCTGGCCCCGCGCCCTGCCTCTGGTCCTCTCCCGGCCTGCGCTGGTGGCCAAGGGGAAACACAGTTTCAGGGCCATCTGGCGGCGGGGTGTCTGAGAACTGGGTGCCTTTCTCACACCCAGCCTGAGAAGACATCAACCCTTCCAGATGTAACACTCTCATTTGTCTCCAGAAAGCTCTCGGGCTGAGGAGATGGCTCAGCAGCTGGAAGGCGCTCCGCTTGCCGAAGGCTAGCCCCCAGAAAGCCAGATGCACAGAGTACAGCATGCAGCTGGTGTTCAACTGCAACTGCAAGAGGTCCCAGTGCACCAATACTTTTTTCCTCTCTCTCTCTCAAATAAAATAAAAATATTAAAGGAAGCACTCATCAGAGATGGAAAAGTTACTCATGAGCAATAATAATAATAATATAATAATGCCCTTACAATCCCAAGCATCTACAATACAGTTGCTGAATCTGCTTAAAACACAATCACCCAGTTTAGATCCTCCATGGCCTCTCATCTGTCCCTCTCTGTCTTTCAAGGGGTCTGTATCCTATTGTGCCCTCAAAGTTATTAAACCTGCTCCCCTCAAGGGAAGAGACACACCTAACAAAGGCACGACAGTCACCTTGCTTTCTGCCCGTCACCCTCTTCGCCTCAGTTGGGGTCTTTCTTGGGTGCTTATCTGTAAGAGCCACCAACCATGTCACTGCGTTTACTTCACAGGGGGTCGGGGGGCAGGCCCAGGACACCTTTAGCTACAACAGACCTTCTGCAACCTAACCACCCCGGGGCAATGCACTAAGTGATTCTTTCAGGGAGCAGAAAGAAAAAGAAAAGGCACCACAGAGAGAGCAGGACTGAGACCCGGCTTGCTGACTAAGGTGCTGGCTGGCTGGCTGCCTTCAGAGGCATGTTCTCCATAACTCTTGCCAATCTTGAGCTGCATAGTCACTGATTCCCAAGGAAACTTTTAATTACTTGGGGAAAAAAAGCTAAGTGTGTGTGGGGGGGGGTGGGGGGAGCCTGAGTCAGGACCTCAGCTCCCAGCTTCTGTTTATCAGAAGAGGCCAGATACCCCCGCCGCCCCCCCATGCAGGAGCCCCTCCAGCACCACAGAGAGGCTGCACCCGTTCTCCACCATGGGATTTCTCCCTGGAGGATGCAAACTGCACCCCCCACCCCCGTATTTCTCCTCCTCTCCTCCTGCCCCAGAAAGCGAGCTAGCAGCGAGCGAGCATGCGCAGCCGAGAAAGCTGGCGGGCGGTTAGTACATACCATGGCCTTGGACCTAGCCAGGGGAAGCAATGCAGGCAGCGCGAGAGGGGAGAGAAGCAGGGACAGAAACTAGACTTACTTTCAACAGAAGCAACGCGGCTCAAACAGTTCTGTCTGTCTGACATTAAGGAAATCACCCTCCTCCCTCCGCCCCACTGGAGAAAAGTCGCCACCTGAGCTACAACCTTTGCCCCCTGCAAGAGGGGGCGAAGGAGGTGCCTTGTCATTCCCCTCTTGGCCACAAGATGGCCACTGTTGGTCTCTGAGGCTGGGAAGAGCCCACTGGGACAAAGAGGCCATCCATTCTCTAAGTGCCCCGGTTCCTTCCTAAGCACGCTAGGGACAGGCCCCTCCGGACCTACACCCAGTTCCATCAGTTCTCTCTCCAAGGCTGATCCTACACTGTCTTACTGATTTTTTAAAAAATGCTCCTTCGGAAATGTAGCTGGGGAAAGTACAGACACCTTAAATGGGGAGGGGGGCACTTCACCTAGCTAAACAGTAGCAGTGGGCAGAGCTACAGAAAGCCCCCGTGCACGGGGCAACATTTCTGGACTGGGCACAAAGGCAGAGTGGAAAGCTGAGGAGTCCTAACACAAAGCTCCCATGGGTGCACCAGGCTGGCCAGAGGGAGGTCAGTGGGCATGGAGGACCCTGTGCCGGCAGGAAGCTAAGGGCTGCGTGTGGGGGGCAGGGATCTGAGAGGAGCATGCAGACTGAGAAGTCGGGGGGCTCTGATGAAGCAGTGCGCTGGGTACCCGGGTCTGCCTCGGGGCTTCCCACTGTCTCGACTGGGCAAAGAAGGGAGCGCAGGTGTCTCTCACACCGTCAAGTCAAACTGTCAAATGAAATGAAAAGCGTCAACTGTACTCTCCACCTCCATTCAGCAGTTCCTGTCGCTTCCTCACTGGACACCCCGTTTGGGAAGAACACTAGGGTGGACAGAGAGGACAGTCTCTCGCACACGGCAGTCCTACAACTCAGCCCCCCAAACTCTCCATTCTACTGCTTCTGAAGCCACATGAGCTCACATATTTAGTACGGAGAACAAATGGATGCCAGACACAGGCACTTTGTGGTTATTTTTAATATAAACGGGATTTAAGATTATTCCCGAAGGTGGGATGCCTCACGATACAGTCATGGGGAGGATGAGGAATGGAACACCACAGACGTGCTCCCCTCCAACCACACACAGGCCAAGCCCTGACCAAGTGAGGACAAGCAAGAGGCCTTCTCCTGCTGTTTTGGGGGGCAAGACAATACCCACACAGCAGGCATTGCTGGAGACAAGCCCTACAAATTCCTCCAACAGATTCTCACTTGTGACAATGACATTTGGAGGGGTCCTGCATGCCTGTGACATCAACACACAACTCTTACAATCATCTTTGGAATTACAAATAAACAAGGGCTGTTCATCCATATGAACATCCAGTTAAAAAACCCAGGGGCTGACATCTGACTACCTGCAAATGGGAAAGTGCTACTTAAAACCACTGCAGATTCTCACACTGTTACCCAAAACACTGTCACGCTGCGCAGTCCTTCCAGAACCTCAGCTGAGCCTCAGAGGTTAGGAGGCACAACCGACCCGGGACAAAATGCAACTCCAGGGCAATAACTATTTTTGGTCCCTGTGTCAAAACATCAAGTACAATGACACACTGGTTAGATTCTCCTAAGTGCTGGGCACAGGGTGCTGTTAAATTTTGACTCCAACAAATCACTTTCTTTTTTCATTCCACGTTGAATGTGCTTTTTGTGGGGGATGGAGCCTAGGACTTTACAGTGGTTAGCATATGTTCTGCCACGGAGCTGCGCCCCTAGTCCAGGAGCATCAAATCCCAATGATTCTGCCGGCCTTTGTTTCCCTAGAAGCTGCCCATAACAGGATGCCAAGCTGCAGGAGACTTCTCCCACCCACCGGGGCTAAGTCTCATGGGGGAGGGGAAGGTCATTTGGGAATGGCCTCCTGATTTTAGCTCAACAGAAATGAACTTTGCAAGTGGTTCAATCTGCAATTTTGTGATAACTCAGACCTCCAGCTTCACCAAAACACTGGTACAATGGTAGAAGAACCACAGTTTATACCTTCCCATGTCACCATCACCCTAACGTCTTGCAAGGTGTCCCGAGGCCTGGTTTGCACGCCCAGGGAGGGAGGCTAGAGCATGCTCTGGAAGGGGGAATAAGGGAAGAAGACAACCACAGACCAGCAGACACTCAACAAAGAACAGAGTGTTCCTAGCCGGGCGTGGTAGCGCACGCCTTTAATCCCAGCACTCGGGAGGCAGAGGTAGGAGGATCGCTGAGAGTTTGAGGCCACCCTGAGACTACATAGTGAATTCCAGGTCAGCCTGAGCCAGAGTGAGACCCTAACTCGAAAAACCAAAAAAAAAAAAAAAAAAAAAAAAGAACAGAGTGTTCCAAGTTCACAAGGGTGTGTGCAGGCCTCTGATTTGCTAAACTGTACATCTCCACAAGGCTCCTGGACTACTAGGCACCAGTTTCTCCTCTGGTTGGATAGGAAACAAGCAGAATCTTTGCCAATGACAAGAGGCTGTGCTGGAGGCACTGGGAAGGACGGCCCTGTGCGCTTGCTCTCTACTCCTGCGAGTGGGAGCCGGGTCAGAGACTTGTCCTGGCTGGAGGCACTGGCTGGTCTGCGCCTGGCCAACACAGCAGGTGTGAGATGATAAGAGCCCAGAGCTGCTCCAGCCAGGGCTGCTAGTGTTGGGTGTTAATGTCCTCATTTCTGGCTCTATTTTATTTTCTGTCCTTTGCTTTCTATTGGTTTTCCTTAGTTTAATGTTATTTTTCATTTCCTTTTGCTGTGTTTACATATTTAGATATAGTGCCTTAAACATTTTGGAAGGTCTGAAAAAAGAATGATCATTGTTTCTGACCTGTTATAAAACCCTAACATCCATGAAAAACTGATTTTTGAAAAAAAATATATTGTTCTGTACTTTAAGAAATACTGCAACTGATTTTCAAAAAGCTAACTCTGCCTGTTTCTTATCCCAAGTCCTAAAGAATATGACATACCTCAGTGTACACTTGAATCCGGGAATGTATACTTGAATCCCTCAACGGGACAGCGGAGTGGACACAACTACCCAGAAGGCCCCACAGCCCAGGAGCTCCCTGGTATCTGCCTATTCCAACTGGCCTCAGTGGTACCTTCCCAGCCCCCAACCTGCCATGCTGAGGCCAGCCAATCTTCCTGGGAACACAGGAGCATGGAAGGAGATGGCTTCCATGACAGAATCCCTAGCTTCCTAACAATGCCGGCTCGGCAGCCAAGCCAGACGTCACAGCAATCTGCGGCCGAGCTCTGCATCCCCACTTACCATGATAACGGACACTCCGGTCGTGGTGCTGTTTTGTTTGGGAAGCGCATTATTAAAGTGCTGTTTAAGTTTACCTGTGACCTCAGCTTGCATATTATTCTCCTGGGAGGCATCATCCTACAGAAATGGAAAAAAGAATCAAATACAGCAACTTGGGATGCCCAACGCTTAAGCTGTCTTTTATCAGTTATCACCCTCATGAGCTCAGGACCTCTGTCTCAGCGACAGGACTGGCAGGAACACTGCTCGGTGGCAGCTGTGTGGCTCAGTGGGAGCACTCCTGCCTAGCATGCATGAAGCCCTGGGAACCATCCTGAGAGAGAGAGAAAGGGGGGGGATGTGTTTACATATATGCACACATGCACACACACACACACACATACACACTGACTGTTACTCTCTGTGGTACCATTCCTCAGAAGTAGAGAGGACCAGGGAGAAAGCCCCAGTCTCCAATGTCACAAAAGAGGACATACTTGGGCTTCTGAGGCCCTTCCATGACAACAAAACTGAATGATTTATCAATCTAATCAAGAATTCATGGGCTGGAGAGATGGCTTAGTGGTTAAGGCACTTGCCTGTGGCGCCCAAGGACTCAGGTGCGACTCCCCCAGGACCCACGAAAACCAGATGCACAAGGTGGCAATGCGCCTGGAGCTTGTGTATAGGGGCTGAAGGACCTAGTGTGTCCATTCTCTATCTGCCTACCTCCCTCTCCCTCTCTCTAATAAGAAAATATTTTTTAAAAATCTATGCCTGGCCTGGTAGTGTATATTTAGTTCTGGCTGCTAGAGAAGCTGAGGTGTGACTGTGCTCTGAGCCCAGAAGTTAACCCCATCTCAAAAGACCACCACTGCAGAGCCTACGGGGGGGAGCTCAGCGGCAGAGAATGTCATCACATTGTTAGTCTCGACTGCTCACAAAATGACAGAGCATCCCATCACCTTGGGCCAAGAGCCACGGCCCTGCTGGGCCCAGGCAGCAGCAAGCAGGGCTGGGAGGACGTCCAGGGATGACACAACTAAGTCGCTCTTCTGAAGCGTCCTATAGGCAGGGGGTGCAAACTCTCCCACAGTGGCCTTTCTGAGTTCACCATGTCCACCCTCAGCCCAGAGGGAATGCTGGCCAACACTGCATCCCTGTGGCCACCTCTGAAGGAATGTCCGGTCCATAGCTGGAGTGCAGAGGGCATATCCTGAAGCTTGCTCATCTGGGGACAACTGCAGACTCACAGACACCCCAGAAATAAAGAACACGGCACATAAGACTCCTTACATGGCAATATGCCCAGCCCTGTCCCTCTGTATACAAGAAAACCATGGGCTGGAGAGAGATGGCTTACTGGCTTAGGCACTTGTTATGAAGCCTAAGGACCCAGGTTCAATTCCCCAGTACCCACATAAGCCAGATGCACAAGGTGATGCATTTGTCTGGAGTCTGTATGCAGTGGCTGGAGGCCCTGGCGTGCCTATTCTATCTGTCTCTTCCTCCCTCTCTCAAAAAAAAAAAAAAAAAAAAAAAAAAAAACCAATAAATAAAAAAAGAAAACCAAGGCCTAGAAAGGGGCAGAGACAGGTTACTCACAGAGCAGGATTGAAGACTCGGGTGTCAGCCGCCTTCTCCCAGAGCTGCCCTCATTCTACTGTCCGTCATGAGGACAGACGACAGACACATGCTTCGTCTGCCACGGAACGAATGCACACGACTTTGCCCGCGCAGAGCACAGAGCAAGGGGACGCGCTGCTGGTCACGGAACACACGGGCACTCTTTCCCAGGAAGGTGGGCGCTTACCGACACCCAGGGGTGACTGAGGATCTGTCCCGCCGTACACCGAGCGTCCACATCTACCTGAAGCATCTGACTGATCAATTCCTGAAGAGAAAAGGGAAGGCAGGGGAAGACGACCACAGAGGAGGAAAAAAAGGAGGATGATTCCAGCAGCAATACCAAAGCCGGCGTTTCTCCCACACTCTGCTGACAAGACACGGGCAGATGCCCCCACCCTGTGGCAGCGCTATGCAGAGGAAACGGTCTTTCCCGCATCTACAGAAACCAAGACACTCTCCTCTTGAACTTCTGGGTCATCATCATTCCACTAGGTATGAACGACTGCAGTCTTTTTTGCCCCCTTTTGGCCATAATGAGGCATGCCCAACACATACAGTTTGAAATAATAATAATAATAATTATAATTATAATTATTATTATGATGATGATTTGAGTGAGAGGCAGAGAGAGAATGGGCAGGCCAGGACCTTTCAGCCACAGCGAACAAATTTCAGACGCATGTACCCCTTTCTGGCGCATGCGCAACACTGCGTGCTTACATCACTATGCATCTGGCCACGTGGGACCTGTAGATTCAAACATGCGTTCTTGGGCTTCACAGGCAAGCACCTTAACCTCCAAGCCATCTCTCCAGCTCCCAACACATATTTTTTTGAGTAAATGAAGTAAGGAAGGAGGAATCCCCAGCCAGCAAGACAGCTGGTCCAGCTTTTAGAATCTGGTTAGAAGCCTCAGACATCATACCACGTGTTGAACTTACAGAAGAACCTTAAAACTCAGGTCCCCAGAGACCACACCATGAGCTGCAGGCAGGGACCCCACAAGCCACAGAAATAGGCCTACAAGGTACCTTGGCAGAATCCGTGATGTTGTCCCAGTAGGGAGACGGAAACTCCAACTTCCCAGCCAAGATCTGGTCAAAGAGATCTTCCTGGAGATTGTTCTCACTGTTAGTGACCAAGATGGGAGGAAAAGAAAAACATAAAAAAGTCACACAGTTTCTCAGCAATAAAAAGTGCTGCAGGAAAAGTCACGAATCTTGGCATGGACATTTTAGTCCTCAGACATGTGTCACAACTGCATGGTTACATGTCCCACTCCACCCTGTGTAGACAATGAGCCAAAGGACATTTTCATAAACCCGGGGACATGTCCAGTGGGAGAGACCAGGAATTCAGAAGTTTCTGTACCGGGTGCAGAGTTTCCGTCTGGAGAGACAGGCATGGAAAGGTAAACGTGTTCTGGAGGTGGTGCCGGTGGCTGCAGCACAAGCCGCTGAATTGCACACCAGGTGAGGTGGCATGTTCCTATAGTCCAAGATATTCTAAAGCTGAGGTGGGGGAATCGTCAGAGCCCAGAAGTTCAAGACCAACCTCAGGCGTCACAATGCTTTCTTTTCTTTTCACCGTGGGATCACGGCTGATGACAGCCAACTGGCTGTTCCTTCAAAATGGCGGGAAAAGCAATGCCATCTCACATAACCCTTTAGAGACCAGGGGGCCAGTGTTTGGAGGAAGATATCAAAAAATTTACCTCCAAAAGTGTTTCTTTTAACAAACTCGATTACTCCATCTCCCCTTTATTTTTTTTTTTTCCTGGAATCTCAAATTGCTTGTATTTTGTTAAAATTTTTATTTACCACTCGGGAGGCAGAGGTAGGAGGATCACCGTGAGTTCAAGGCCACCCTGAGACTCCATAGTGAATTCCAGGTCAGCGTGGGCTAGAGTGAGACCCTACCTTAAAAAAAAAAAATTTTACAGATTGGATAGAGAGATAAAAGGGGGAGGGAGGGAGGGACGGGTAGATACAGAGGACAGGTGCCAGGGCCTCTAGCCAGTCCAAGTGAACTCCAGACACATGTGCCACCTTGTGCATCTGGCTAACATGGGGACTAGGCAATCGAACTTGGGTCCTTAGGCTTCGCAGGTAAGTGCCCTAACCACTAAGCCATCTCTCTAGCCCAAATATATATATATATTTTAATTTTTATTTATTTATTTGAGAGCGACAGACACAGAGAGAAAGACAGATAGAGGGAGAGAGAGAGAATGGGTGCGCCAGGGCTTCCAGCCTCTGCAAACGAACTCCAGATGCGTGCGCCCCCTTGTGCATCTGGCTAACGTGGGACCTGGGGAACCGAGCCTCAAACCGGGGTCCTTAGGCTTCATAGGCAAGCTCTTAACCGCTAAGCCATCTCTCCAGCCCCCAAATATATATTTTTTATTCTGCCAGTATGTAACTAAAAGCTGCATGCCTGTATTCAGCAATGATATACAATGGTCCACAGGCTCTTGGCAATATGCCCAGGTCAGAAAAATGAACCCCAGGGAAGCTTGTCAGTTACAATGTGCACACCCCCCTCCCCAGCACAACACCCAGGGGAAGGACACACACAAGGACAACTCCCCCTGACCCCACGCTGTGTTCGCCATCACTGTCTACACTTGCCAGTCTGAGTGGCAGATCTGCTCTAACACTGTGTCCCTTGGATCAAGGGGCCACAACCCTGCAGCAAGTCCAAGAAGCCCACCAACCTCCTGAAGCTGTTTCACAAACACGCCAATACTGCACCCATGGGGCAGCTGAGGGGGAGTGGAGAGAGAGGAGAGAAGAGGGAAGCGCTTCAGAGACCCAGAACAGTCCCCCACACACTTTCAAGCCAGTGGCCCTAAGCTGTATTGCAAACACAATAACCAAAATGTGGACTGCCTGTGAAAAACCAACCTCCTTAGTAAAGACAAGTCTGCTATTGTGGAGGTGGGGGGAAGAGTAGAGGAGAACAAAAATCAATCCAGTGGGGCTGGAAAGATGGCTTAGCACTTTAGGCACTTGCCTATGAAGCCTAAGAACCCAGGTTCGAGTCCCCAGTCAGTACCCATATAAGCCAGATGCACATAGTGATGTATGTGTCTGGAGTTTGTTTGCATTGGCTAGAGGCTGTGCTGGCATGCCCATTCTCATTCTCTCCCTATAATAAATACACAAAAATATTTTATGGGGCTGGAGAGACGGCTTAGTAGTTAAGCACTTGCCTGTGAAGCCTAAGGACCCCAGTTCGAGGCTCAGTTCCCCAGGACCACATTAGCCAGATGCACAAGGGGACGCACGTGTCTGGAGTTCATTTGCAGTGGCTGGAGGCCCTGGAGCACCCATTTTTTCTCTCTCTATCTGCCTTTCTCCCTGTCTGTCTCTCTCAAATGAGTAACTAAAAATTGAATTTAAAAAATTTTAAAAATATATTTAAAAAAATCCATCTGGGACTAAAACTCAACAATCCTGGAAGAAGAAAGGATCCTGGGGCCATAATGAAGAGATGCTGAGCTATAAATGGGCACGTAACAACTTTAATTCAAAAGATATCTTTTATTTAAAAAATGAAAACACAACAATATTTGCTTAAAGGACTTTTATGATAGATTCTATTTTATACGGTAATCATTCACAATATAAATTACCACTTCACTAACTTCCAAATGTTTGTATATTAAGAGTAGGTCGTGAGATCTCCCCAGAATGCCTCTGTGCTTGGAAGGTGTTCGACATCGTAGCTGCTCTCTCTCACTGTGCACTGTGATAGAGAAGAGGAAAGGACTGTCCCAGCATTTCACTGTAAACTGGCCAGCAGGGTGACTGACCCGCTGCTGCACATGCCAGCCCAGGGCAGCAGCAAAACACAACACAACACAACTCTCCCCAGCTGCACTGGTAACTAGAAACGCTAGGGGGAGTTGTGAGCACACATTCCCCTAACCCAGCTCCCCAAATGCTTTTCCACTGATCTCAACTTGATGCCAACCTCTCCTGGGACAGAGGTCACCTGCCAGCCAAACACACCACCCTTCTATATTTGATTCTTTCAAGGGGTCACCGCCAAAACTATCCCCAGGCCACGGTGAGCACAGACAACGCCCCTCCCTTAGCCCTTCCCCTCCACACGCTCTAGGCACAGCCATCTCAGCGCTGGTCACTGGGACATCAACAGCCCTGCAACAAGAAGACACTGTGGGCAATGGAGCTTGCCCCCCTCTCTTGTTGCTTTTGGGAGCCCTGCATCCACATGTGATGTCCAGGCTAGACCCCCCCACCAGGTGGTGTAAAGGCCCATGACCTAGCCATCAGGTGACACGGAGCCAGACACACAAGTCCGGCCATACTAGACCATCAAGCCCCCACTGAGCCAGCTCACAGGAACCATCCAGTCAGTGCACAGAACTCGTCATGCTCCCTTGACAGATGGAGTGAATTAATTGGCAAAAGCTAACTGACACGTGCACCAATGCCACAGTCTGTGTACTTCGCCCAGGTAATGAGTTTGGCAGAAAGCTGGAATGGTGACAACCAGATGGAGAAACCCATTCATGGAACATTGGAGAGGGACCTCGTGGCATCTTTCAAAAGCCTTTTGTGATTTAGACTTCAAGCATACCTTCACACCCAACAGGCTTTTCTTAACCCTTATCCTTATGGCCTATGTCTCTCTATCGTAGGACTCGCAATAGCAGAGACTCACACCTGTTACTCTGCTAACAGCAACTGTGACCAAAAGTATTGAACTATGGGCTGGAGAGATAGCTTAGGGGTTATGCCTGCAAAGCCTAACAACTCAGGCTTGATTCCCTAGTACCCATGTGAAGCCAGATACACAAAGTAGTACCTGCATCTGGAGTTTGTTTGCAGTGGCTAGAAGCCCTGGTGTGCCCATTCTCTCTCTCTCTCTCTCTCTCTCTCTCTCTCTCTGTCACTCTCAAATAAATTAAAAATAAATTTTTAATTATTTTTATTTATTTATTTGAAAGCGACAGAGAGATAAAGAGGCAGATAGAGACAGAGAGAGAATGGGTGCACCAGGGCCTCTAGCCACTGCAAACGAACTCCAGATGTGTGCGCCCCCTTGTGCATCTGGCTAACGTGGGTCCTGGGGAATCAAGCCTTGAACCAGAGTCCTTAGGCTTCACAGGCAAGCGCTTAACTGCTAAGCCACCTGTCCAGCCCCCACCCCCGGAAAAAATTTTTTTAAGCCATACAAAAAGAGCATTATTATGAATGGCTGTTTTATTATGAAGGGCAGGAACAGGAGACTCCCTGGCCCGCCATGGTGGTGCTCCAGGTTCAGTGAGAGAATCTGTCTCAGGGAAATAAGGCAGTAGAGTGACTAAGGAGGGCACCCAGTGATGTTCTCCTCTGGCCTCTGCACACATGTTTGTACTACACACACACACACACACACAAAAAAAGAAAAACTATTTTTTCCCCCCACTTAACTTGTCATCACAAAATGTTGGTTGTGGGGTGGGGGGAAGGTGAACACACTTTTCAGCCCCTGGCCCAACCCAACACTACAAACACCACAGTACTGCTGCGCGGGCTGAATGTTTATATCTCTTCAAACTCATTATGTTGAGACCTAATTACAATGTGATGGAATCAGAGGGTGGGTGTTTGGGAAGTGACCAGGTTCATGGGGACAGAGCCTCCACATCAAGGTGACTGTAGTGTCCTTATGAAGTCCTCAGCCATCTCCCTGTCCTCTTCTGCTCTGTGAAGTTACTGTCACAAGACTGGGAGCTGTGTCCTCATCCGACGTCAAACCTGCTGGGACCCGCAGCTCCGGCCGTGTGGCCTCCAGCAGCATCTATTAAAGCCGCATAATCTTTGGCATTTCATGACAGAGGCCCGTGGGACTACAACAGACCACAGCAATGAAGACTGGGCTGTGTGTCCCACTTACTCCCAAACTCAGAATGGTGCCTGGCACGCGGTAGCCACTCCCCACAGTCAAGGGGGTGGGGGTGGAAATGGGAGCTCAAGAAAGCGCAGCAGGAAATCAAGCGGGCACTGTTTCGAAGTCATGCATTTGCTCCGAAGGGGAGATGACAACGATCGAAAGGGGAGCTGCGCCGGCCAGCCCCGGGCACCAGGGCGCAAACACCTCGGTTACTGTCTGTGGCCACCTCTGCTCCCTCCAGGGAAGCCAGGCGTAGTGCAGTGTCAACTGCTTGTTCCCAGGCCTGCTGAGGACAAATGTGTCTGGAACTCTTACTTTTAAAAATAAATAGTACAGGGCTGGAGAGATGGCTTAGCGGTTAAGCGCTTGCCTGTGAAGCCTAAGGACCCCGGTTCGAGGCTCGGTTCCCCAGGTCCCACGTTAGCCAGATGCACAAGGGGGTGCATGCATCTGGAGTTCGTTTGCAGAGGCTGGAAGCCCTGGCGCGCCCATTCTCTCTCTCTCTCCCTCTATCTGTCTTTCTCTCTGTGTCTGTCGCTCTCAAATAAATAAATAAATAAAATTTAAAAATAAATAAATAAATAAATAGTACAAAAGGCTAAAACGTTTTCTTTCGATTGTTTTTCAAGATAGGGTCTCGTTCTAGCCCCAGGCTGACCTGGAATTCACCACGTAGTCTCAGACTGGCCTCAAACTCACAATGATCCTTCTACCTCTGCCTCCCGAGTGCTGAGATTAAAGGTGTGTGTCACCACATCCAGCTAAGAGCTGGGGAGATGGCTTAGCAGTTAAGGTGCTTGCCTACAAAGCCTAAGGAGCCAGTTTCCACTCCCCAGAACCCACGTAAGCTGGATGCACAAGGTGGAGCATGTATTCAAGGTGGCACACTCATCTGGAGTTGGAATGCAGTGGCTGAGGCCCTGACATGCCAATTCTCTCGCTCTCTCTAAAATAAAAATAAATTAATTTAAATAAATAAATAAAAAAGTCCCATTTGAGATCAAAGGTAAATGCATTGGGAAAATTATTTAAAAAGTAAGTTGTAGCTGGGAGTGGTGCCGCACGCCTTTAATCCCAGCACTTGGGAGGCAGACATAGGTGAATCATCATGAGTTCGAGGCTACCCTGAGACTACATAGTGAATTCCAGGTTAGCCTGGGCTAGAGTGAGACTCTACCTCGAAAAACCAGTAATAATAATAATAATAATAATAATAAGAAGAAGAAGAAGAAGAAGAAGAAGAAGAAGAAGAAGAAGAAGAAGAAGAAAAAGAAGTAGTAGTTGTTGTTGTTGTAAAATGGACATGGTGGCAAACTTTTTAATCCCTGCACTCAGGAGACAGAGGCAAAAGGATCACCATGAGTTCAAGACCACCGTGAAAAGACATAATAAATTCCAGGTCAGCCTGGCCTACAGTGAGATCCTACCTCAAACAACCAAAAACAAAAACAAAAGCTAAAAGTGGGCTGTTTAAAGCAGTGCACTCAAATCAAAAAACAATTATCAAGAAACAGTCCACCTGGAGTATTCAGACTGCTTCCTGAGATCTTTAAATGTTTCTCTTCTTTAAAAAGACAGAATAACTGACTGTGCTGGCACATGCCGTTAATCCTAGGACTCTGGAGGCTGTTGGGAGGATTGCCTTGAGTGTGAAGCCAGACTGAGGTACAGAGTGAATTACAGGTCCAGCCTAGGATAGAGATAAAGTCTCCTTCAAAAAATTTCTATCTGCCTCTTTCTCTTTCTCACTCTCTCAAGTAAATAAAAATGGGGGGAGGGGCTGGAGAGATGGCTTAGCAGCTAAGGCATTTGCTTGCAAAGCTAAAGGACCTCAGTTTGACTCCCCAGAACCCACATAAGCCAGATGTACAAGGGAGTTCATGGGTCTGGAGTTTGTATGCAGTGGCTGGAGGCCCTGGAGCACCCATTCTCTCTCTCTCTCTCTCTCTCTCTCTCTTTCCATCTACCTTTTTTCTCTCTCGCTCTCTCAAGTAAAATAAGTAAATAAATTTAAAAAAATATTTTCAAAATAACAAATCAGTAAAATGAGAAACTGGAAGATATATTTCCAGTTTCATGGACATATTTATCAACAAATTTCATGAATGGATGACCATAAGAAACTCAGGATACTAAACAGGAAGCAAAAGCTTTGGCCACACATCAGAAGTATGGCCAGGCTGGAGCGCGGCTCAGGGCAGAGCAAGTACTGACTCCGCGTGGGAGAGTCCTGTGCTCCAGCTCCAACCCATGTGACTCAAAGCAAACCCCAGACATACCAAGGGAAACACACACACACACACACACACAATGAAAATACACACTAGTAAGTTGTAAAATAAGAGAAACAAAGGCCAGGAGGCAGGAGTTTAAAATCTTGGCTACATACAGCTCAAGGTCAGCTTGGGTACATTATCTTATAAAGGAAGGAAGGACGGAAGGGAAAACAGACAAAACAAAACAAAGGTAGTGGGAAAATTGTATTTATGCAATTTTAAACCAACAATTTTGTTTACCGACCATGTTTGGGTCATGTGTGCCAAGAGTAAAACGTCTGAGAGTTTGTAATTCACATGCAATTCACTCAAGGCTCTACTGACCTTCGGAATGGCGGGAATCCACACAGGAGTATGTATGTGATCACGCCAGCTGCCCAGATGTCCACCTTCAGGCCATAGCTGGAACAGAGAGGGTGGTGGATGAGGTAACTCAGAGAACCTCTTCATTCCCCAGCCAGCACTGCTTTGGTTAGGAAAGGGGTCTCTGTTCATTTCTCAGAGAGGAATGAATCACCCTTTGGACAAAGTCAGTTGACTTTTTCTCTCAACCTAACCACCCCTTGGTGACAAGCAGGACATTCCCTATGCTAGCCTGGCCAGGGGACAGAACTCCAGGCCAGCGGCTCTTGGCAGGATAAGCACAGTTTCCCGAGGGCAGGCCCCGGGGCAGGTCTCCCAGGATTCCTCACAGGACTCACTAACACAAAAGCAGCAGACAGAAAAATGCACTTTTCTCACCAATGCCAAAGTGCAACCCGAAACCTGCAGAGTCTCACCCAGTTTCGGCAATGATCTCTGGAGCCACATAGGTAGGAGTGCCACAGACCGTGTACAAAGGCCCTGCCACCACTGTGGCCAGCCCGAAGTCTCCCAGTTTCAGAGACTTGGTTCCATCGGGGTATTCACACACCTGAAACAAAAATCAGCCAACAGTCAGGTTCTTGTTCCTTCCAACAACTGCGAGAGAGATCTTGAACATGTATTTAAAAACTCCAGGGCTGGAGAAATGGCTTAGTGGTTAAGCGCTTGCCTGTGAAGCCTAAGGACCCCGCATCAAGGCTCGATTCCCCAGGACCCACGTTAGCCAGATGCACAAGGGGGCGCACGCGTCTGGAGTTCATTTGCAGTAGCTGGAATGGAATGCCCATTCTCTCTCTCTCTGTCTGTTGCTCTCAAATAAATAAAAATAAATGAAAGTAAATTTTAACTCTAAATAAGGGCTGGAGAGATGGCTTAGTGGCTAAGATGCTTGCTTACAAAGTCAAAGGGCCCAGGTTCGATTCTCCAGTACCCACATAAGCCAAATACACAAGGTAGCACATGTGCCTGGAGTTCCTTTATAGTGGCAAGAGACCCTGGCACACCCATTCTCTATCTGCCTCTCTCTTTCCCTCTTTCTGAAATAAATAATAAAAATAATAACTAAAAAAAGAAAAATAACTACAGAGGTAAAATCACAAAAGTTGTTCTCCACTTTTTATTTGAAATATAGTAGTTGGCCTTTCCTCATACCTTATTATAGAATCAGACTTTTATCTTAAATACTACTAATTAAAGAGGAAGAAATATTTAGAACATGATGTTTTCTTGAGATAAGCTTAAAGTTAACATTTCCACTGAAGGGAATGATTTACACTGTCACCAATAAAAAGCATTGAGACCCTCATGGCTCCTTACAGCAAGGTTACCCCAGCTTTACAGCCCTTTGTTTTATTTGGTTGGTTTTTCGAGGTGGGATCTTGCTCTAGCCCAGGCTGACCTGGAATTCACTATGTTGTCACAGGTGGCCTTGAACTCACAGCGATCCTCCTACCTCTGCCTCCTGAGAGCTGGGATTAAAGGCGTGCGCCACCACTCCTGGCTTTTGCAGACACTTTGAAAAGACCCACTTCCTTTTCCTACCACAGCCTCATCTGTTTAACAAGAATGTAGTTGGGCTTGGTGGCACATTCCCTTAGGCATAGGTAGGAGGATTACTGTGAGTTCAAGGCCATCCTGGAACTACAAAGTGAATTCCAGGTTAACTTGGGCTAGAGAGAAAGTCTACGTTGAAAGCCACCCCTCCCCCAAAAAAGGAAAACTGTCACCTTGGAACTGTAACAGTATGTTCCATGGGAATGTCCCGTGTACACACCACACACACACACATCTTCATGACCCTGAAGCGTCACTGGGAGGATTTTGAGCCCTTCTAAGATATTTACAACTCCAGGTCAACCCACAGCTCAGCAGAAACCCATGTCAAGATGCCAATGATTTAGCCCAATGCCAGAGTCTTAGTCACACCACAGTCATAGGACAACTTTCCATTCGCTATGCTTAATGTAAACATTAACACGAGCAATCTAACATAATGAGAGTTGAGAATTTATGATGCATTTGCCAAAACCCAGACATTAGAAAGAAATTCCCTAAGTAACTGTAGTGATAAGAACGTTGTAAGCACAATTTCCCAAATGTCTGTATCATGAGTCAAAAAGCCTCTGTAAGGCCATTATTTTGTTTTTACAACTTAAAAATACATTCATTAGGTACTATTTTTAAAAAATAATATTTATTTTAAACTCTCAATCTGGAGTTGCCTAAGGGAACTTAGGGGGTCGCTGTCAGATACTCAGTCCCAGAAGCCTCATTTTTCACATCCCCTGTAAAGAATTCAGAGTCAGATGCAGGAGCATGAACAGAAGAGGGCTGAACAGTCTGGATTACTGAGTTATGTCAGGGCAACTGGCACTCCTTGGCTAAACATCAAAGGAGAGTGCCATGGGGCAGACAAGTCTAAAATAATAATATTTGATTTGAGTCATCTCTCTCCGAGGGTAGACACAGAGGAGAACGTATAAAGTCTGAGTGACCTTCTTAGCTGGAGATTCTCTTTAAAGCAGCAAGAACAGCTAAATGTGACTGTAAATCCACATGACAAAGACACGTTCACCACGCACCATTATGAAATTGACTTTGCGGGGGGGGGGGATACCTCAGTGACAGAGTTTGCCTACTCTGCAGAAGGCCCTGGCTTCCATTCCCAGAAGGGGAAAGTGACTATCACAGAGAGGTACATAAATGCAGAGACTCCTAAAGTTTTCCGACAGGTATCCAACTTCTCCAGTGACTAATACCTTCAGGCGCTCTGTAGATGTAAGCATGTGCCCAACCACCTCCCTGGACTTCTCTAGTGACCCCCACTGGCCAACAGGTAAAAGAACTGTGGCCACCATGTTGCAGGTGGAAACAGGCACAAAGAACCCAGGTTATGAGCAAGTGGCCAGGCAAGGTTTGCAGCTGGGACCCCTACTCACCCCTCCACCTCATTTGCAATGGAGTCTGAATCTAAAACAGCAGCAGACCATGACTGAACCCCAGGCGCGGCCTGAGTGTGCAGAGCGAGTGGATTTAAATCAACCCAACGGCGGCCCTGCGTCCAAATGTCCCACCGCACGCCAAGAGGTGCTCGGTCGAAATGGCTCACAGAATGCAAAATAAATAAATAAATACATACATAAATAATAGAAACCTGCAAGTAAAGGAGGTCTCACATACAAGGTGGACCCCACATGTTCTCTAAATTCAACATAATATTTAGAGGGACTTCGAATTTGAGGAACCAAACCTCTCCTCTCTCCCTTCTCCCCAGAACTCGCGGCAAGGCGGGATTTATCACTGCTCTCTCGCCCGTGAATGGTGTCAGGGCGCCGCCGCACCGTAACTCACGGCTTTCACGGCCACCCCCGCGCGCCCGGCCCGGCAGCCCGCACACACGTAGCTATCTGCCAGCGGGCTCGTAAGTCAGGACGCGGCTCTGAGGGGAAGGGGATGCGAATCAGATGTCAGAATGCTTCCTCGACAGGAAGAGGGGACGGCGGCACTGGGTACTGACTTTTCGTGCCCCAGTGGGCCGTGCAGCTCCACTGACCAAATCTACAGAGACACACGCGATTTGGTTTTCCGTGGCTCACGCTTACAGCGCTCCCATATGCGCTACTAAGGCTATTTCTGGAGCCTGAACCCACAGCCTTTCCACTTTTGTCAGCCATCACCTTTTGTGTTTTTTTGGTTGTTTTTTTTTTCTTTCCACAGTCCTTCTCCCTTTCAGGTAGCACAAGGTCACTGATTCAGTTTTGAGCCACAGGTGAGTTCCATTCTGCAACATGAATGCATACTACCTTTTTGACAAGCCAGTCAACTCTAAGACGCCTTTACATTCATTACAAAACTGAGGGGTGGGCTGAGGGCATGATACAGAGCCTAGCAAGAACCCCATGTTAGAGCCCTTGCAAAACACTCTCTCTCCCTTTCTCTCTCTTTCTCTCTTCCTCTCTCCTTGGGACCAAGCCAGGGAGTATACACACACCTGTGGTTCTACTAAAAAAGCTAAGGCAACAGGATTTCTCAAGCTTAAGAAGTCCAATCCAGCCTGAAAAACAGGAAAATCCCATCCCTAAAACACATGCTCAAAAGCCAGTAATGTCTCAGAGTTTAGAATATCTGCCTATGCGTAAGGAGGTGTCCTAAGGCAGGGATCCAAGTCTAATCACAAAGTAGTGGTTCATAACATATAGCATGAAAATCATGTCTTATTTTTAAATAATTTTGTGCATGAAACAAAGTTTCACGGCATAGAGTTTGCCACTTGTGTTAATATGTTGGCACTCAACGCTTTTGTTGTTGTTGCTGTTGTTTTGGTTGGTTTTTGTTTGTTTGTTTTGTGTTGAGACAAGATCTCACTATATAATCCAGGCTGGTCTCAAACTCACTAGGCTGCAGCTGTGCGCCCTCATGGAATATATTTTGGGTTTTATGGACCCTAAACCTCTGTAATTCCATCAAGTCAAAAGACAGTATGAAAAGAATTCTGTCTTTGCATGGTACCAAAGGAGGAGTCCACACGGCATTGTTCTTGATTTTCCTTGCATTTGAAAGGGAAACTTTCACACAGCACCCAGAGCCCTTTATGACCCGCAAACAAAGGAGAATGTCCTCAAGATTCCTTGTAGCAGGAACCACCTAGGTGGCACCAACCTTGGCTTCCGGATGGGACAGTACATCTACAAAAGGACAGTATCCACATCACAAAGCAAAAGGAAATCTGGGGGACGCCGATGCTGACAGCTGGTCCACTGTTGCCATGGAAACTCCGAGGATGCCAGCTGTCCTCTCCAGGTATGCCACTGACACAGGAGCCCCTCTGCTCCGACTGCTGGCCACTTCTTTTCTAGAACCTTCATAAACCAGATCCGGCTAGCTCCACGAAGTCACATCTCCTGGAGGCGACAGGTCAAGGGCTGACCACCAGCCTCTTACAGAGGCAAGGTATTTTGTGTCAACCTGCCTGCCGCTGCCGCTGTGCACACTCCAGATTCTTCTCGGTGCTACATAGACCTAAGGGAGCCCACTCAGTGGGGCTGACATGGTAATTGCTGGGTGACATCCCCCATGCTGGCCTCTACTTCTCCAGAGATCCTGCAGAACTTCGCGGGGCAGAGCAGGCTGCTGCTAAAAAGGCTGTGCCCAAGGGGAAACCTCGGGGCAGATACACCGCACCAGCCTCCCGAGTTCACTGCCACTCTGCCAGATGTGGCAGGCTGGCTCACAGGCAAGTAGGTGATCTTTGTGCCTATCCAGAAATGCTAAAGACCAGAGTACCTGGCCAACTACAGATGGCTATGGACACCTTCCACGAGCTGGAGCACTGAATGGAGTCTAAGCATTGGGTGGCCGCAGCTGCTCTTCAGACACTTAAGCAAAATAGTAAGAAGGTTAATGAACAATAAATGAAGGAAAGAGGAGAGGAGAATCCCGCATACTTCTACATGAACAAGAAATCACATGGCATTACCAAAATGGGAAAAGAATACTCTGAATTAGCAAAACACAATACAAAGGGAAAGGACAAAGCCCCTGGGATGACCTAAAAACTCTACAAAATCCCCTTAGTAATTATTTTCACGGCTCATGAATATGGATATAAAGATTTGTATTCAACTGCCAAACGCTGAGGGACTCTGAGGGACCACCCCCCCACACACACACCTGTCATGTGCTTGTGTGACACCATTCAAAGCACTGGAGATAGAAAGACAATGAGACACAAACCTTGACTCTATGGTGCTTATAACGCAGAGAAGGCAAGAATGCTAAAGTCACAACGTTTCACAGCAAGTACTAGAGAACCCCGAGGTGGCTGCGGCTAAACTCTGCACAGAGCCTGGGGTGGCATCAAAGGTGTAATTTCTGCTCAGTGTCTTACAAAGATGAGGAAGTTAGCCGGCATGAGAGAGGGCATCACAAATGGCAACCAGGACGGACAGAAGCAATGCAAGCATAGCACTATTTTTTTGAAGTCTCCACTACTGAGGATGGAGAATCCTGTTAGAATTGACATCTAGAAAATTCAGGTAAAACAAGAAAAAGAAAACTCAGGTAAGTTTTCCCCTCCAACAATTATTAGGTCAATCCTCAGCCCAAAGAGGTTGAACAGAGATGCCAATGTCTTATGTGTGTTTGGAGGGGCGTGTGCATGCAAAACTCCCCAACCAGCTTCTCTGTGATTCCTTGAAAATGTGACTACGGGAATTGTCTCCCAGTGAGCGAGCTGTGTTGAGTCATCAAGGCTCACTCTAAAGATGAGTGCCCGGGGCTGGAGAGATGGCTTAGCAGTTAAGCGCTTGCCTGTGAAGCCTAAGGACCCCGGTTTGAGGCTCGGTTCCCCAGGTCCCACGTTAGCCAGATGCACAAGGGGGCACACGTGTCTGGAGTTCGTTTGCAGAGGCTGGAAGCCCTGGCGCACCCATTCTCTCTCTCTCCCTTTCTCTGTCTTTCTCTCTGTGTCTGTCGCTCTCAAATAAATAAATAAATAAATAAATAAAATAAAAGATGAGTGCCTGGCTCAGTCAGCAGATACGAAAGGGAGGGTGGAATGGGCAAACCAGGACCAGTTTGATGGCCCCTGAGTGTCTCAGCGCAATGAGACCTTTTCTTTTGTAGAACAGGATAAATGACACTTGGATGCAAAATAAACAAACAAAACAGCTTGAGTTTTCGTTCCACCTCTACAAAGCTGAGATGAACGGACGTTGCTCTTTCCACAACTCTCTGGTGCACATGAAGATGGGGGCTCTGCTTCCACAAGCTGTGTGCCTGGTTGTGGCTCTAATTTGTTTTCAGAGTTTTTGCGCCATGATGTAAGTTCCCTACTCCCCTGTCTTCAATTAGCATCGCTGCTATCAGTTAGTTGTAAACCCCCTCCCCCAGCCCCACTCCCCCATATGGAAGCTCCCGTGCAACCGATTGGTCCCCAGGATGGTGCTACTTCGGGGTGATAGAATCTCTAGGAGGTAGAGCTTTGAGGAAGGTCCCCACAACATGAGAAGTGTTCTCCTGAAGGGATGGTGGGGCCCTAGCCCCCACTGCTCTTTCCTCTGCTTCCTGGCTCTTAAGGTCTGATGTACCACATGTTCCTTTCAATTGCCATCAGGCAATCTCGCCAGAGGCCCAAAGCCATTGATCTCAGACTGGAACCTCCAGGAGGGTGAACCAAAATAAATCCTTGCACTTCATTTGTCATTTTTTTGTCATGTGCTCCATTATAATAACATGCAGGCTACTAATACCATTATTCAAAGATAAATAGAGAATAATTTCTCATGCTTGGTCATACTGAATGCAAATCAACTCAAGAAACATGGTAGCGTGTTAAGGTCATGAACTTGAAACTTGCCGGTATCCTACAGTCTCTCTCAGTCTCTTCTGGCAGGACTGGTTTAGTGACCAAAACGCCATCGTTTGTGTATGGTTTTGTGCACAGGACTATCAGCATTTAAATGGAACAGAAGCATGGGCTGAAAAAGAAAAAGCAGAGATTTTGAACTCACCAGGAGGTTCTCTGGCTTGATGTCTCTGTGCACGATGCTGAGGCCGTGCAGGTACCTGAGGGCGTTGGCGAGGTTGTACACCATGGCGCTGCCGTCTCGCTCAGTGTATTTGGTGGAAGAAGTAATTGCGTCAAAGAGATCTCCACCCTAAGGGGCACAGGAAAGACCATACAAAAATATCCACAGCTGAGCTGGAGGGATGGCTTAGTGGTTAAAGCATTTGCATGCAAAGCAAAAGGGCCCAGGTTCGATTCCCCAGGACCCATGTTAGCCAGATGCACAAGGGTCACATGCGTCTGGAGTTCCTTTGCAGTGGCTGGAGGCCCTGACACGCCCATTCTCTCTCTTTCTCTCCTTCTCCCTCCCTCCTTCCTTCTCTCTGTCAAATAAATAAAAAAATTAAAATATTAAAAACATATATATCCACAGCATATTTAGGACACTTTTCTGAATAGGCCCTTCGGGGACAATTTTGGGATCTGGCACCAGTGAAACCTTTCCTTGCTCTTACTTTGACCAGTTCCATCACTAGAAAGAGCTCAGTGGCTGTTTCCATCTCCTCCACCAGCAGGATGATGTTGGGGTGCTTCACTCGGCGCAGGATTGAAACTTCATTCTCAATCAAGTGTTCCTTCAAATGAGGGGCAGGGAGAGGGAGGGACATCAGAACCTTCTGCTCGGTCCCCATGATCCGGGGGACAACAAAGCAAACCAAGCATCTCTTCTGGCACGGGGACAAGCACACCCTGGGCCTGCTGGGTTTTCACAGGCAGAGCAGCTCAGCATGGACATCCCGTTGCCATGACAACCAGAGACTGCTGCTCGAGCATCCCTGGGGCTGCAGAGCTGGCACACGAGGCGCACTTCCATCCCCCAGCTCCGTCTGAGTCAGTGACTCCAGGAGCAGAGGGCACACAGTACCGCACCCTGCCACTTAGCCAGGCCCGAATACCTATCTTTTTGGTTGTTTTTTTTTTTTTTTTTTTTTGGTTTTTTGAGGTAGGGTCTCACTCTAGCCCAGGCTGACCTGGAATTCACTATGGAGTCTCAGGGTGGCCTCGAACTCACGGCAACCCTCCTACCTGTGCCTCCCGAGTGCTGGGATTAAAGGCGTGCGCCACCACGCCCGGCCGAATGCCTTTCTAATCGCAAGAACATAAAGACTAGTCACCCAAGCAAACTGGGAAATTCATACAGCACACAGTCCTGGTACTAAAATGCTTTCAGCTTTTGACTGCTACCAAGATAAAATTTAATTTTATTATTAACTCATGTAAAAACAAACTTCTTCCTCTATGAATGGGAGTTAAATCATTAGGCAGATGCATGTTCCTTATGTCAGAATTCTGGAGAAAGCACAGGAATGTGGGACCCTGATGCACAACTTAAAGCTAATCACCTCTCCCCTAAAAAAAAATAAAAAACATCATCTCATGACCAATCCTCGACGGTTTACTTGTAGAATTAAGAAAGTATTCTCAACACATTGACCCATAAACAATGCTTCTTATATCTTAAATGAAACTTGAAAACCTCTCAACTACGTTGAACTTCCTTTCAATGGTGAATCATTACAAATTTAGAGAAAGCTCTGTAAAATATGCTGTTTGCTCTCTTACAAATCCCAAGCCTATAAACAAGATGTTTGGGGCTAGAGAGATGGCTCAGTTGTTAAAGATGCCTGCCTGCAAAGCCTAAGGACCCAGGTTCAATTCCCCAGTACCTACGTAAAGAGCACGCACAAAGTGGTGCATGCGCCTTGAGTTTGTGTGCAGCAGCTAGGGACCATTCTGTCTCTGAAACTGCTCGCAAGTAAATACTGAGAAGAAAATGCTTTGGGACTGGAGAGATGGCTTAGCAGTTGAGGCACTTGCCTGCAAAGTCTAAGGACCCAGGTTCAATTCTCCAGTACCCACATAAGCCAGCTGCACGAGGTGGTGCATGTGTCTGCAGTTCGTTTGCAGTGGCTGGACGACTTGGCATGCCCATCCCTGCCCCGCCCCATGCCTCTCTTTGTCTTCGTAATAAATAAATAAAACATTTTTAAATAGAGGTTTCTATATATAGTCTACCTCATAAGAGATAACATTCACTACCTAAAGACCCAGCCACGCATACATCTGTGCAGACGCGTGGGTGTCGCTCGTTTGCCCCTTTGCTCCGTTACCCCCACGTATCTCAGAAGTCAGTCTGGTGTTCTAGCACAGCGCTGAGGTAAGTACCCCTAGTTTGGGACACCACTGGGACTTCCCCTCTCATCTCTGTGCATCCCATGCACAAACGTTTGTACTCGACGATGCCTCCAGTCTTTCCTGGCGATAAGAGCTGGCCGAGTAAACTGTAACAAACGGGTAAACGGCACAGAGTGAACGTAAACTGTTGGCAACTCTGCATGGCCACGCGGGCTCTGCCCCCTCCTGAGTGCTGACTGTGCCGGGCCTATCCCAAGAAGTCCCTGGGTAAACGCTGGCAAATGACAGAACATGCTGGACAGCAGAAGGGGAGAGAAAGGAGATTTTAGTGGCCATCTGCTCACTCTGACAGCCATCTGACGACGTACTAGTGACAGAGGTTAGGGGCAAGGTAGCCTTCTTTCATAGGCCTTCGGAAAAAGACACAGGCCTAAGAGAACGTAGGTGCCACCCTGCTCCGGCAAGACTGGAGGCGGGATGAGAACTCCAGTCCCACTCAGGATGGGCACCAGGGCAGCTTTCTGCCACTACACCCCCCCCCCCCCGACTTCCCGCATACCCTTTCTGCGTCTGTGCTCTCCTCCAGGGCCCACACCAAGCAAATCAAGATCCTTCATATTCCCTGGAATTTGTCAAAGAGGCTCATCCCAATCAGATGCCCAACTTATACAAAGGCAGCTGGCATAGTAGCACATGGCTTTAATCCCAACACCTGGGAGGCTGAAGTAGGAGGATCACTATGACTTTGAGGCCAGCTTGGGCTACAGAGTGAGTTCCAGGTCAGCCTGAGACATAGACCCTACCAGGAAACATTTAAAAAAAAAAAAAAAAAAGCAAAATTACATGATCCATGTCACGAGGATTTCCCGTCCCAGCTCACTGGGCAGGTGGTGGTACCCGCCTCTCGGCTTGGGAGCGTCTCTGCTTCTGCTCTCTCCTCATTTCTACTCTCTCCTTCTTCATTTCTACTCTCTCCTCATTTATTTCTACTGTGTCTTAAAATAAATCTTTCATAACTTACTCTTCTTTGTGTCTATGTGTATCCACTCCTGATAATCACCAGACAAGAGCTCAAAAGCACCAGCTCCGAGAGTTCTAAGCCCATCTAGAGTCTAAAGAGGTTTCGTCACTTTCAACTCCAGAATGCAAGGGTAATGTTTTAACTCTTCAGCAGACCTTGGAGCTTGCATCCAAGTCTGTGTCTCTTGTACTATGTGCACATCATGGCTTTCAAAAGAAAATAATACATTCATACAAAGTTTCTATTTAAAAAAAACAAAAAACCCAGGCATAGTGGCGCACGCCTTTAATCCCAGTAGTTGGGAGGCAGAGGTAGGAGGATCGCCATGAGTTCAAGGCCTCCCTGAGACTACATAGTGAATTCCAGGTCAGCCTGGGACACAGTGAAACCCTACCTCAAAAAAAAAAAAAAAAAAAGTAAAGAACCTCACCAGGTATTGTGGTGCACGCCTTCAATCCCAGCACTCGGGAGGCAGAGGTAGGAGGGTCACTATGAGTTCGAGGCCACCCTGAGACTCCATAGTGAATTTCAGGTCAGCCTGGGACACAGTGAGACCCTACCTTGAAAAAAAAACACCTCAACATGGGTAGTCATGAGCCCTAGGGCTGTAATGTCTACTGCTGTCTGTCTAAATGCATATACTATGCTCATCAAACTGCCCAGTAAGCACTTCTCTTAATGTTCATGCCCATATATTAATGCTACTCTCACTTTTGGTTACAGAACTTTCTCTTTTCAGATGGCAGTGACCTTGGGATGACTCAGAAGGCACCATGGTACTGGGAAGAAGTGACAGGAGTGCTCAGCACTGCAATATCTCTATCACACCTTCCAAGGCTCAGGGTCTATTGCAGAAGAGGTGGTGGAAAAAATGTAAGAGCCAAAGGAAGGGTAGGACTCCTTACAACGTGCTCCCTCCAGACACAAAATGGACTGGATATCCATGACCTCACAGTGCCTGAGACTACCTACCCAAGACCATCATAATAGGAGGAAGATGATGACATCAAAATAAGAGACTGATTGAGAGGGGGAGGGGACATGACGGAGAGTGGAGTTTCAAAGGGGAAAGTGGGAGGAAGGAGGGCATTACCATAGGATTTTGTTTACAATCATGGAAGTTGGCAATAAAAAAATAAATAAAAACCCTTCGAGTTGGAGTTTTTCAAGATGATGGTAACTGCACACAACTGCTTGTGTGTCATTCAACGGAAAGGCAGGGACAAGGGGCGCTGAGGACCAAAAGCCAGCCCAGGCTTCCCGGATGGAGCCGAATCACTTCTCCCTTCCATGAGCAGGGCTGGGGGACAGGGCCGCCTGGTGTTTCCGACTTCACTGAGGACCGAGCAAACACCTGCAACCCTCCCGGAAGGACGGTGGTTCTCAGGCTCTAACAAACCACGGCCGGGAAGCCAGGGGCCAGCGCGGGCCCCGGGCCTCCCCTGTGCAGGATATTAGTGCCGTGCAGAGCAGCCGAGCAGCTCTCCGATGGCATGAAGCAATAGATCATCATCATAGCAGGCATCATACGACGAGACCGCCTCCCCCCCAAAGCTACCCTTTTCAGTGAGAGGCATGAGAAGAGCCTCTGTGGACTTGCTGTGGCCACCAGCAGGGCCCCAACAGCTCCTCTCCGCTTGCACCGCCCTTGGCCACATTACAGCCGAAGCACGGAGGGGACGTTTTGTTGGGACGTGGTAGCTGCTTGTCTTCGTTTCCCTTTCTGTCACTGTGAAGGGACAATCAGCCCTCTATGTGAGGCACCAGGAGAAGGGTCACATCACAGGCCTGCATGAAAGCCCAGGCAAATTCTATCTCCCGGTTCCCGTGCAACCCGCGTGCAGTGTGCAGTCTGTGTTCTAACATGTAAAACCACTCTCTGGATGACATCTTTCATACCTCTACGTAAATATGCATATTTCGTTTACCTTGAACTATACTGAACTCTTGCTAGCATTCAGCCAGCTACCATTACTTATGCTAAGTTATTCATGATTCTGACTCCAAACAATTTACATATGAATCACTGCGTGGCACTCTTCCATGGCCCATGAGAGTAAATGACAAAGAAAACTGCCAACTTGGCAGAAGATGCGTCTTATCTTTACCCGCGGTGATTGTCAGTGAGGGTGGGGGAGGGACAGACGTCTCTCTTGAACCTGAACATGATCTTCTGCCCATCTTGGCCAGCCTCGCTCTGCAGTTCTCTTCCTCTGATGATCTGTCTCACTGAGTGACCCTGGCTACCCAAGTATAACTCCAAGTATCACCCCACCTCTGCTCCTCTCAGCCTCCAAGACTGCTCCCCATTCAGCAGTCCTTGCCTATCTACCTCCTTGGAGCCGCTGGATTGCTCCCTTCACCTCTCTGGCTGCTCTCTCCCTCCAAGACATGCATGGCCATTTCCAGTCTGAAGCTTGCTTTCCCCACTGCTGCGGTCAGCTGACCAAGAGCAGCTCATGGGAGGAAAGGGTTTATTTTGGCTTTCAGACTTGAGGGGAAGCTCCATGACGACAGGGTAAAACAATGGCCTGAGCAGAGGGTGGACATCACCTCCTGGCCAACATCAGATGAATAACAGCAACAGGAGAGTGTGCCAAACACTGGCAAGGGGAAGCTGGCTATAACACCCACAATCCCGCCCCCAAAACACACTCCCTCCAGAAGGCTCCAATTACCAAATTGCCACCACCTGGGAACCTAGCATTCAGAACACATAAGCTTAGAGGGGGGACACCTGAACCAAACCACCACAGCCATCTTGTGGTGACCTCCCACTAACTCCTCAAATCTCACTGGGGCTGGACTAGGCAACGCTCTCCTGGTCATCAACCGTCCCTCTCCACACTCATGTCAATCACAGCTCTCCTTGTCCTTTGTTCGGGGACTGGTCTGGAATGGTCTGGAACTCTGAGCTCCTGGAGGTTTTGTATACCTCACTTTCCACCGAACACTCCCTAATGTGTAGTGGGTCTGGCAGGGTGCATGGTGTGTGGATATGAACACATATCTGGCATTGTTTTGTCCAACCGTGGTTCCACGCTGGCAACTATGTATCACTTAGTGAACACTGCTGAAGAGAACAGAAGAGGAGACAGGAGAGAAGGTTTAATCACTATGTGTGACTTGGGGGTAAAATACATATATAGGTTGAATAATGGCCGTCCAAAGATAACCAGTCCCAATCCCTGCACTTTGTAAATATTACTGTATTTGGAAAAATGGGTTTTGCAGGTGTGGTTGACCTTGCAATTCAAAGATATCTGGGGATTACCTCATACTGGACCTAAATGCACCACAAAAGTCTTCTAAGAAAGAGCCAGGAGGGCACACCCAGGTGCATGAGGGACCAATAAAAAGAGAAAATATTAAGATGGAGACAAAGGCCGAGTGCTGTGGCCACAAGCCCCTGGATGCCATTAGTCACCCAGAACCATTCAAGGTTAGAAAGAGATTCTCCCAAAAGCTCCAGGAGGAGCGTGGTTTCTGACTTGCTGCCTTGTAATTTTAAGAGGGTAATTTCTTGTTGACTTAAAACAAACTTTGTAGTCATTTATTCCAACAGCTTCCAAACTAATCCAACCATATACTGTAGGATTTATGTCCTGTGTGGGTCTACAATATACACATGATGAATGTGAAACTGGGTACGATGGAGAGAGAAAGAAGGACTGAGTCTCAGAACCCCAAGAAAAAGTCTAGGGCTTCATTCACTATGGAGAGTCACTCAGGTACTCATTTAGAATAAGAGAGGGGCTGGAGAGATGGCTTGGTGGCTAAGGCACTTGCCTGCAAAGCCTAAGGATCCAGGTTCGATTCCCCAGGACCCACGTAAGCCAGATGCACAAGCGGGCGCATGTGTCTGGAGTTCATTTGCAGTGGTTGGAGGACCTGGTGCAGCCATCCCATTCTTTCTCTCTCTCTCATAAATAAGTAAATAAAAATAAATATTAGAATAAGACAGAGAATGTATCAGGCCTGGGACAATTCCTAACTTTATGGACACCACAGCCTTCCCCGCGGCCTCTGTAAATCTAGACACAGGCAGTTCTTGCAGAGTCACCTCTGACATGCAGGAACGGAACCCAGTGGAGGCCAGGCCTCTTCTCTGTCTGTTCTGGCCACCTGGTGGGCTTTTCTTCCACGCTGTCCACTGAACTCCTACCACGACTGGTTCCAGAGCAGCCCCAATGCCCCTTACTCCACGCTCTTGTCACTGGTCCCCCACATCTCTCCTGCACATTTTCCCTGAGTTCTCACAACACTCTGCTGAACTGTTATGCATTCACGTCATACCACAGCGTGACAGACACGGACTCTGTACCAAGAACTTTTATTGTACTGTACCTTTCCACAGCATTTGGCTTTGTCTATAATCTTTAGCGCAAACTCTTTTCCAGTGGACCTAGGAAAAACAAGAGGAAGACCATTTAAAGACACATCAGTGCACCAGAGGAAATACTCAGACGGTAGGGGAGAAGTGATTCCATATACATATACTGTGGTAGTTTGAATAGAATAGATGACCCCCAAGATACTCAGTTCTTTATTGTTTGTAGTTTGCATCTACAGCCACCTGGCTAGAGGCAGTGTCACTGGGTGGATCTTAAGGTATGGTGGTGGGTTTCAGATTTCAGTCTAAAGATATACAAAGCGTGCCTAGCTGGAGCTCCTGAAGTGTGCTGTGGCTTTTGGCTTCTCTCTGCTTGGGCCTTTGAAGGCAGGCCAGCTTCTTCTGCTGTAATGGAACTTCCCCTGGATTTGTAAGGTTCAATAAATATCCCTGCTTCCTTATCTGTGTCTGATCTGAAAGTTCATCTCAGTGAATCTGAAGCTGTCCGCTACATATACATATACATACATGTGTGTGCCTAAAGCCATATTAACTAAGTTGTTTTATAAGTATTAAGTATTAATAATTACAGTATTATTACCTCATATTTAAAATATCTACATTTGGTTATATCAAAACTAGATGAGATACTTTGCTTGAATCTTAAAATAGTTACCTTAGGGGAGAATTTTTTTTTTAATTTTTGTTCATTTTTTATTTATTTATTTTAGAGAGGAGAGAGAGAGAGAGAGAGAGAGAGAGAGAGACAGAGAGAGAGACAGAGAGAGAGAGAGAGAGATTGAGAACGGGCGCGCCACGGCTTCCAGCCACTGCAAACAAACTCCAGATACATATGCCCCCTTGTGCATCTGGCTAACATGGGTCCTGGGGAACCGAGCCTCGAACTGGGATCCTTAGGCTTCACAGGCAAGCGCTTAACCGCTAAGCCATCTCTCCAGCCCAAGAATTTTTTTTTTAAAGGATCAAGTTAATTGCAACAAATATCAACTTTTCCTTACATAATCCATCAGTCATATCAGACTATGATTAAAAACTGCCAAGTCCTCAGACTATTAACTTTAAATTTTTATTTGAGAGAGAGGAGAAGGCTGAAAAAGAGAATGGGCGTGCCAAAGGCCTGGTGCCACTTCAAACGAATATCAGATGCATGTGCCACTTTGTGTGTCTGGCTTACATGCATGCTGGGGAACCAGACCCAGGCTGGCAGGCTTTTTGAGCAAGTGCCTTTAACCAGTGAGCCATCTCCCCAGCCCCAGACTTTCTGAAAATCTATTCCTTGGCCAGATCTTTACTTGGGATGTAATGTCATGTGATTACCTGGCCCAACTAGAGAATCTTGAGATTTCTTTCTTCTTCCTTTCCAACACAGTCAAATCTGAGCCTACCAAAATACTGAGCTAGAAACAATTCAAGAAAAACCCTCTAGTTTCTTTTCTTAGAAGACATTTGTTCTCTCAGCTGCAGCTGATTTGTAGTCACAGTGCACAGGGAGAGGCCAAGTCTATAAGAAGAATATTCAAATTCCTCTTATTATTACAAGGCAGATTTCGATCAGGTCCTTAACAGCTGTATTTTACATGCCTCTCTGATCTGTCAGGCAGCCATCTATATAGCAGAGCTCTGTAACAAGACTTTTAAAGTAAGGATTTACATAATATAGCTATGTAAGTAGTGAACTCCCATTAGAGATGAAATGGAAATGCACAAACTGTAGTTATCAGACCTTTCTAGAAAAAGTTGCCATAAGCTATAAAATCAGCCACTCAGAATAGGTTGGCTAGAAGTCTCAAATAAATAAATAAAATATTTTTGTTTATTTTTATTTATTTATGAGTGACAGACAGAGGGAGAAAGAAGCAGAGAGAAATAGAGAGAATGGGCGCATCAGGGCCTCCAGTCACTGTGAACGAACTCCAGATGTATGCGGCCCCTGTATCTGGCTTACGTGGGTCCTGGGGAATCGAGCCTTGAACCGGGATCCTTAGGCTTTTAGGCCTCACAGGCAAGCATTTAACCACTAAGCCATCTGTCCAGCCCATAAATGAATTTTTTTTTTTTTAATGAATAAACTCCAAGAGAAAAGTATGTGTAGTGGAACACGTAATTATCCACTCACCTGTCCATACACTCTTTAACTACAGCAAAATTCCCATCACCAATGACCTTGCCAATTCTGTATTTCTCAAGAAGAGTGGACGATTCAGCACACCTGTTTCCATTCACGCCTGCAGGAAAGGATTAACGGGAAGTCTAAACAAGGAAACAGCAGCATTTCACACTGACCCCTATGTATTTGTAACAGTAAACTACAATGTGTTTATTTTTGTCAATGGCAAAACTGAAGGGAAAAAAAATCTCAGTGTATTTCCTGAGTAGGATGTCTGAGTCACCAGTTTCCTTTTGACCTTGTTGCTTAGATGCCAAACAGCCAAATCAAGAAACCTAACAAATACCCCAAATACCAGCTGGGTAAGAGGGAAGTCTGACCTGGACGCTGGTCAATCCTTTCTACAAGTGCTCAGGAGAGAGGAAGGAGTGAGGGAGGTGGAGACACCCTTAGGGATGCTCTGAAGATGTCACCAGGAGATTTCCTAACACGGAAAACTGGCGCCCTGCTAAGGCTAATTCCTGGTTCAAAGCCTTCTCAAAAAGGTGTGTGTAGGTGCTGTGTGAGTTAAGAGCTGACCACCTGTCACAATGTGTCCAGGGGCCCAACACAAAGTGGACACAAACTTGGGTCATCTGACAGGAAAGCACACTAAGGTATGAGGAGGATTGGGCCAGGCTCTGAAACGGGATCATGTGGCTGATGACAGTGAGACTTTTTTTTACAGATCCTGAAGTGGCCGCACCCCCACCAGGTGCACATAGCACATCCCTCTTTAGGAAAATCAAAGTGCGGCACCCATTGGGTTTTGGTGGCCACCAAGTTCAGGTACATGATTTCCTTTACAAAAGTAATGAGCAGACTGAGAAGTACCTTCTGGACTCATGCAACGGTCAAGTTCAGGACCGCCGTTTACATTGGAAGATCTGCCAGGAGCCGAAGTCTGCTGACAGAGGAGAACCACCATTACTTATGAGGATACATTTATGCGTCTGGAGCTCCCTAACCCAGAGACAACAGGCAGTGATCATAGGATGTAGAAATAACTGATGCAGAAATAGAAATTTCCCTTCTTACCTCACCTCTTTCCCTATAAATGAAACGACACCTTAACACATTTCTTCCTTAGATATATTTTCAATTCAGAATGGCTATCAAGCAAATTGATACTGTGTTTCTTTTTTCCAAAAAGAAACTGTATTACTTTTGACTTCTAATAAACGACACCTTATGGCATTCCGGCTGATTAAGACACTTCTTGCCTGGTTCCGACATCCTGCACTCTATTCTCTTCCCACAACTACCACTGTGGGTCTCTGGTCATTCTCTGGCCTCTCTAATTGTTGGTTTCTTCCATTCTACACATTATTGCCAAAGAAATTTGTCCTAAGAGAAGGTAGGTATCACCTCCAGGTCCCAAGAACCCTAAAGTGTCCTCTTCACCAACAAATAACCCCAAATCTTTAGCAAAGCATCCCTATCTGCCTATCCAGTACACCCCACCACTTTTTCCCCATACATTTTACACTTACATTAATTCAAACAATTTCCTTTTTGTTGTTTTCTCAACCTTCCTAAGTCTTAATTTTCTGCCCTGAGAATCAAGAGTACCCACTAGAACTTTGCTGGAGAATAAGCTTGACTTCCCACATATAAGATCTTTGAATATCGTCACTACCACGTAAGTCAGGATTAGTCATCAGGGCCCTTCCTCAGTGCCTAGAACGGAACATTAAAGGGAAGGCTCCACTACCAGTTTTGGAACTGCTGAATGATCAATGGCTATAAGAGATGCTTTGATAAATCATTCTTTCAACGTTCATTATACCTCTAATACGATCCTTCCTGGCTTAAAACCTGTCAAAGAGGGCTGAACAGATGGTTTAGCAGTTAAGGTGCTTGCCTAGAAGGCCTAAGGACCCAGGTTCGATTCCCCAGAAACCATATAAACCAGATGCATATGGTGGCGCCTGCATCTGGAGTTTGTTTGCAGTGGCTAAAGGCCCTGGCATGCCCATTTTATCTCTCTCTCTCAAATAAATAAATACATTTTAAAAAATGGCAAAGAGATGGGCATGGTGACTCATGCCTTTAATCCCAGCACTTAGGAGGAGGCAGAGATACAAGGATCACCATGAGTTCTAAGCCCGCCTGAGACTACATAGTGAATTCCAGGTCAGCTTGGACCAGAGTGAAACCCTACCTTAAGAAACAAAACAAAACAAAAAAATATATATCAAAGAAATTAAATCCAAATTAAGTTACTATCAGCTCAGTTCTTTTGTTTGTCTGCATGCTGGTTTGAAGGGTCTTGCTAGCCAGCCCAAGCCTGGAACTCATCATCCTGCCCCAGCCGCCGGAATGCTGGGATTACAAGCATGTGTCAGCATTCTCAGCAGCCCAGCTCGTAATGGAATAAACGTAAGGAAAAAAATGTGATTTTTCTGAAAAGTTAAGGTTGAAAAGAAAGACCCCTACTGAGCACTGCTGGGCCTATGCACAAAAGGGTTGGGAGGTGGGTTGTCAGTGCTAGGGTAAGAGGGGGTGATCTGCTTACCCGCACCTCTCAATCTCACAGCCGTCATACCCTCAGGCCAGGTCCAGCTGGGTCAGACACGGACACTGCTTACTCAGAGCCTCCAGATGCCCAGTAGAGCACAGGTCCCCATACCACTGCTGAGGTCTTAGAACCAGCCTTGATTCCTACTCAGCCAGAAGTCAACTTGCTCCGCTTTCCTGCAAGCCAGTAACATTCTTCTAAGTCCTTTTCTTGATCTAATTTGAGAAGGAGTTGGTTTGCTGCAGGACCCATCCTGCCAGGCTCCAGGAGTCCCTAGGAAGGAAGTCTCTGGAAGGTTTACCTCCATGTGCACTGGCCGCCCCTCGGTTCCTGTGGGCCTTCTGCGACTTCCCCGGTGTTTACGCCAATGAAAGCCCCTCTCCCTCCTTTCTAATCCTAACTCCCTGTACAGCCCAGGAATGACAAACACAGTACAGGCTGTGATTCAGGGGTGACAAAAACCAGAGGAGACCAGGAAATAGAACAGGTGGTAGGCATTGGTTCAATGGTCAGGTGGGGGGATGAGCTGACTTTGGAAGGAGAAGGGGCCGACGTGGAGGGGAGGGCAAGGAGCCAAGCAAAGGGCACTTTTCATGTGCATCCAACAAAAGCATCCGTAAATCTAAGAGGTGCCACTCTCTGAGCAAATGGTCACGGCAAGAACATTACTCAGCTCTCTCAAACTGATAGTTTTTTTTTTTTTAAGTGTTAATCCTCAAGGATTTAAAAAATCCTGTACTGAGTTAATAGGAGTGACTTATCCATATGTTCCCCTACTTAAGGATTTCGTGAAGGAAACAAGGAGCACAAAAAAAAAAAATAAATAAATAAAGGGGGAAACTACTAGAAAACTGTTGATGTAACGCCAGAGCAGGGGAGATGGGTCAGTGGTTAAGACACTTGCCTGCAGAGCCTAAAGACCTGGGTTTGATTTCCCCAGTACCTACGTAAAGCCAGATGCACAGAGAGGCACACATCTGGAGTTCTTTGCAAGGGCTAGAGGCCCTGGTGTGCCCATTCACTCCATGTCTGTTTGCAAATAGACAAAATATTTTTTTTTAAATGTAATGAAGCTGGGCATGGTGGCACATACCTTTAATCCCAGCACTTGGGAGGCAGAGGTAGGAGGATTGCCATGAGTTCGAGGCCACCCTGAGATTACATAGTGAATTCCAGGTCAGCCTGAGCTAGACTGAGACCCTACCCCGAAAAGACCAAAAAAAAAAAAAAAAAAGTAATGAGATGGAGAATTGTCCCTTCTGTCCCTGCACTGCTTGTAACATCTATGACAACCACTTGTGCCGTTTTCAAGGCTGTGGGAGGAGAGAGGGTTATTATTTCCCATGGCTGAACATAGGAGTGGGGCTAAAACATTTCCTTGCAGCCTGTGTATTCCAGGTCAGAGGCTGAGGGTCACAAGCAATGCCACAGAGCTGTGGGAGGGAGCCATCTTGTTAAGGCACCACCCTGAATCTGTTCCCGGCAGTCCACTCAGTTTGTGATTAAGTTCACTCGACTTCCCAGGAATCTCCAGAGGCATAAAGACAGCTGCCGTTTCACCATGTCCTGGGTGATCGCTGACAAATAGGAAGCATCTATTGCTCAACAGGGGCAATGCATTCTCTGTGCCAGAGAAATGCAAAAGGTGATGAAAACCCTGGGCACAGCATGGCCGTAGAAAATCTCACCATGGGCTGGCTTAGTGGTTAAGGCACCTGCCTGCAAAAACCAAAGGACCTGGGTTTGATTCCCCAGCACCCATGTAAGCCAGATGCACAAGGGGGAACATGCTTCTGGAGTTCATTTGCAGTGACTGAAGGCCCTGTTATGCCCATTCTCTCTCTCTCTCTACCTCTTTCTCTCTCCCTCCCCTTTCTCTTTCAAATAAATTTAATTAAATAAAAATCTCACCATTTCCCTTGAAAATATTTTGTATTTCCCTGTCTCTGGTAAGAGAATTACTCACCTACTGAATCAAGGATTGCATGAACACCAAGGAGATCAAATTGAACATTTGTGATTTTAGTATAAGTGAGTGTCTCTTACAATGCTGAGGACTGTTCATACTTCCACGTCAGCCACTATGGTTCTGAGACAGTGGGCACGGAAGCATCTGGCTGTGAGGTTCCTGTCAATAAGCCATCACGGACAGCAGGGTCCGGGTTCTTTCAAGACACTGATCTTATGCACCGTTGGCTGCAAAAGATGGGATACTGGACAGGGGTGGGAAGGAAAGGGGGTGGCAAGTTCCTAGTGAGGTCCTGGTTGTTCAGAAAGCACAGGCTACAGCAGAGACCTTGAAGACATTGCTGAGTCACTTTGCCATGGCCTGGCGTCACTGCATTACGGCTCACTCCTCTGGCAACAATAAGTAAAGCTGCAAGACGTGCCCAAGAACGCTCTTGTGATAAGAGCTTTTACTTAAAAAAATAAAAACAAGGGAGAGGACAACAGACAAAGCTATCTAGCATGCTCAACTGCTCACATCACTTAACAGATCATTCCCTGTTGATAAGGCCCATCTGGTGGCATTTGGGCTTCAACGTGTTTCGTGCTTAGGCAGAATACTGCCTTCCTTGTCCACAGCCTACGTTACATTTCTTTGACAAAGGATTAACTTTAAATTTTTCTAAACTTAAAGAAAGCATAGAGAGAAATTCTAAGTTTTATACTAAGTTTTAGTCACCAATAGGTGTCTCAAGGAAGCAGCAGCTTGAGACAGCTCCGTGGTTAAATGCGCTTGCTCGCAAAGCCTGAGGAACTGGGTTCAATTCTCCAGTCCCCATATAAAGCCAGATGCACATATTAGCACATTCACTTTGCAGCGGCAAGAGACCTTGGAGCGCCCATTCTCTCTGCTTGCAAATAAGTAAAAAAAATTTAAACTCAGTATATGGTGTGAAATAAGCCAGACCTGGAAAGACAAATGTCTGGATTTTCTCTCATATATAAAACCTAGACTTAAGATTACACGTAAGTAGCAAGAATGTAGTCCAGGTTGGTCTTGAACTTGCTACATGCAGCCAAGGATGACCTTGAACTTCTGATTCTCCAGCCTTTACCTCCCAGGTACTAAACTAAGAATGGTTATTCAACACAATAAAGGCTATTACGGTTGATTTTTTTTCTTATGGAAACAGAGTTGTGTAGCCCAAACTAGTCTTGAACTCACTACCTAGCAGAAGCTACGTGGCAGAAGATGGAATTTCTGAACCGTCTGCCTCCACCCCACAAATGCTGGGAGCGTAGGAATGCCCCACCATGCCAAGTGCACTTGGGATTTCGAAACCAAGGCTTCATGTATGATAGGCAAGCATGCTACCGACTGAGCTTCATGCCTGTCCCTACCTACTTTTTGTTTGAAGCAAGCAAGGGCTCATGTAGCCAAGGCTGCCATGAACTCACAGAGGATGTAGCTGAGGATGACCTTGAACTTCAGATCCCACAACCTTCATCTCACGAGCACTAGTATTACAGATGTGCACCACCATGCCCAGTTTTATGTGGTACTGGGGAACAAACCCAGGGTTTTGTACCAGGTAAGCGCTCTACCAACTCAACTACATCTCTAGCCCCATACTGGTGTCTTTTGAATGCAATAGTAGACCCTTTATCACTTGAGTTTTTATTTTTGCATGCGTGTGTGGTACAGGTGTGGGGGGGGGGATGCATGTATCTGAGCAGACAGATGCCTGAATTCTGGGTGCACACCTGCAGAGGCTAGAGGAGAGGTCAGGTGTCTTCCCCTGCTGCTCACCCACTTATTTAAGACGGAGTCTGTCACTGACTCGGGGGCTGCCTTTTTCAGTCAGACTGGCTGACCAGGGAGCCCTAGAGACCCTCTGGTCTTCACTCTCCATAGGTTTGGGGTTATAGGCATGCAAGGCCACACCCAGCTGTTTATGTGGGTCCTGACAAGTAGGATGAAGTTATGAAATTTGCAGGAAAATGGGTGGATCTTCAAAGGATTATACTAAGTGAGGTAACCCAGGCCCAGCAAGCCAAATGTCACATGTTCTCTCTCATGTGTGGATCCTAGCTACTACAGATGCTTGGACTTCTGTGTGAGTAGGAAGAAAACTCAGTAGCAGAGGCCAGTAAGCTAGAAAGAAGATATAAAGGGAATAGAAAGGAGGGGGGACTTAATAGGATGGTATTGTATATATGTAAGTAGAAGAACAGATTAATGGGGGTGAAAGGCCTAACTAAGGTCAGGGAAAGAGATTGTGTATAGGAAAGGTGGATGGAGGGCTAATCAAAATCTAAGAGGATATAAATAAGTCATATGGAAACCTACTTTTTTGGACAATGGAACACGCAGGAACCATAGATTGTTACTATAACATTTTCAGTGCCAAGAATGGGATACCTTCCAGTGAGTTGTTGGCAAGGGAGGTCCCTGATGCCCCCAAAACATTACAGGCCATTTGGTTTCCCACCAGGAATAAATGGTAAAACCCTATTGCTGAAGATACTTGGGCTGCAAGGCCACTGAGAAATCCTGCTAGAGCTGAGCTGAAAACTTCCTCCATGTAGACCAGCTGACAGAAAGCTGGAAAAAGCCATGCTGCATACAGCTCAATGGGAGAGACAGAAATCACCAGTGAAGATACCCAACAGTGGACACTGCGAGCCTTATATTTGGCCGGTGCAATAGAGGCATGTCTGTTATGGGGAAAACCAACTGCCCTCTAATTTGACTGGAGGCCCGTTCCATGAGAGGGAATACATCCTTGATACTGAAAACCTACAACAAGGGTAGTCATGAGCCCTAGGGGTGTAATGTCTGCTGCTGTCTGGCTAAATGTATATACTATGTTCATCAAACTGCCCAGTAAGCACCTCTCTTAATGTTCATACCCATATACTAATGCTACTGTCATTTTTTGGTTAGAGACCCTTCTCTTTTCAGATGGCAGTGACCTTGGCATGACTCAGAAGGCATCATGGTGCTGAGAAGAAGTGACAGAGGAGTGCTCAGCACTGAAATATCTCTATCACACCTTCCAAGGCTCAGGGTCCTTTGTGGAAGAGGGGGTAGAAAGAATGTAAGAGCCAAAAGAAGGGTAGGACTCCTTACAACGTGCTCCTCCAGACACAAAATGGCCTGGATATCCTTGACCTCACAGCGCCTGACTCTACCTACACAAACCATCATAATAGAATGAAAAGATCAAGCCATCAAAATAAAAGAGCTGGGCATGGTAGCACACGCCTTTAATCCCAGCACTCTGGAGGCAGAGGTAGGAGGATCGCCATGAGACTCCATAGTGAATTCCAGGTCAGTCTGGGCTAGAGTGAGACTACTTCCAAAAACAAAAACAAACAAACAAAAAAACAAGAGAGAGAGAAAGAGACAGGTTGAGAGGGGGAAGGGATGAGATGGAGAGTGGAGTTTCAAAGGGGAAAGTGGGGGAAGGGAAGGAATTACCATGGGATGTTGTTTACGATCAAGGAAGTTGTCAATTTAAAAAAAAACAAAACAGGGAACACTAAAAAAAAAAAAAAAAAAAAAAAAAAAGTTAAAAAAATAAACAATAAAAAAAGAAAGAACTCAGGGAAAACTGACCCTCTCAGGACCTCATGCTTGCTCAGCAAGAGCTCTTACGCATTAGGCCACCACTCAAGCCCCCTCTAAGGTTTCATGAGAGGAAGAACTTGAGCAGGGTCTGGGGGACATTTATGTCAGTGGTCAAGTTTCTTGGATGCATTTGGGGAAATGGTATCATGAGTATGTGGGTAAAGGATATACAGCAAGGGTCAGAAGCATTTTCTATCAAGGGCCAGAATATACTAAATAGGCTTGTGGAGCATATAATCTCTATTGCAGTCATCCAGTTCTGCTACAGAGGTGAAGACCCTCTGTAAATAAGTGAGCACGGTTATGTTCCAATAAGATCTTACTGGGGGGGAATAAGAGACAATGGGGGGCTGGAGAGATTGCTTAGCAGTTAAGCGCTTGCCTGTGAAGCCTAAGGACCCCGGGTTCAAGGCTCGATTTCCCAGGACCCACGTTAGCCAGATGCACAAGGGGGCGCATGCGTCTGGAGTTTGTTTGCAGTGGCTGAAGGCCCTGGCATGCCCATTCTCTCTCTCTCTCTATCTGCCTCTTTCTCTGTCTGTCACTCTCAAATAATTATAAACAAAAAATTTAGAAAAAAAGGCAATGGGCTGCATGTGGCCATTAGAGAAACTCCTGGTCTGTACCAACTTCCATTTAAAAGCTTTTCCTCTAGTGTAATTCTTAGATTGTTCTTTCCAGCTCTAAAACAGAGTAGCCTTTAGGATGTGGCTGCTGTTTTAACAGGGGCAGTTCTCTGTGGTTGGCTGTATTCTACAACCACTTCGGAAGGTTTGAAAAACTCGGTTCTGAAAGCAGCCAGGCTGTATCCAGATTAACTAACCAGTAGAGCCCAGACATCCCCATTCCTTAAATGTTCCACAGTTCGGCCAACGCACTGGGCACCAACTGCAGAGGCTATTTCTGGCACTGGCTGTGATCAGTTGTCCAGTTACCATAACTTAAGTTGTCACTTATCCAATACTCTGAGCATTACAAGTCATCTCCAGCCAAAAAAACTTATCTCCCTTGTAAGAAAAGGAAAGAAAACATCTACGTGGTCTACTGAATGCATACACTGTGCCATCCTGAAAGGAACTCTTCACATGAATGAATTCACTTTTATCACCACGTGCACTGACCACGGAAGAAACCAACACCCCGGATCACCTTATAACTCTTGTCAATACTACAGCAAACGTGAAGTCAGACCTTTACCGTGGACTCACTCGAAAGCCCAGCAGGCTTTTGACTATTCTTACAACGTGCTACCTTGGAAGGTCGCAGGAGAAGTTCTGCAAGGCTGCACACGAACCGAGCTACGCTACTCATTCCCGTCTCACTGCTCACTGAGGTACATGCAGACTGTATTTTCACATTACAGAACTATCTCCTATTTGGTCATGTGATATACAAATGAATACACAGATTCATAGCCTTTCCTTACGTAAAATGTTTTTAAGACAGGTGGGCTTGGGGAGGGGGGTTCAGTTGATAAAGCACTTCTCTCACAGCATGACCACCTGAGTTCTGCCCTCAGTACCAACGTATAAGCCCTGGGTGTGGTGGTACACTTCTGCACTCCCAGCACCAGGTAGGCCAAGACATGAAAACCCCTTGGGTTCTCTTAGTCAGTGTAGCCTAAGTGGTGAGAGAGCCCATCCAACAAGAGACCCTGATACCTTGTCTCAAAGGAGGTGGATGGCAGTCCTGAGGCCAACGCTCAAGGCTGTCCTCTACTTTCCTTCTCTGAGCAAACTCTTTATTTTGTTTTTATTTATTTATTTGACAGATAAGGGAAAAAGAGAATGGGCGCACCCCCTGGTTCTGCAAACGAACTCCAGATACGTGCACCCCCTTGTGCATCTGGTTAATGTGGGTCCCGGGGAATGGAACCTGGGTCCTTTCCCTTTGCAGGCAAATGCCTTAACTGCTAAGCAATCCCTCTAGCCCCCTATTTTTATTTTTTATTCGAGAGAGAGAAAAAGGTAGAGAGAGAGAATGGGCACACCAAGACTACTAACCAGTAGAAATGAACTCCAGACACATGCACCACCTTGTGCATCTGTCTTTATGTGGGTCCTGGGGAATCAAACCTGAGTCCTTTGGCTTTGCCAGCAAGCACCTTACTGCTAAACCATCTCTCCAGCCCCACAGGAACATTTAAGGAGCTATAGAAATGATCCCCCAAAATACAGTGTTCCCTTAGGAACATTTAATATGAACACATGTCTATACTCAAAAGTTCTTATAGTTGATCCAACTGTGTGTAAGCACTGATTTGTATGTTGAACCCTCCCTCCATCTACCCAAATGGGCTGCAGTCCAAATGAAGGGTGCATTACCCACAATGCACCAAAGTAACTAACAGCCACCCCTGTTCTCAAACAGAATGAGCTGGTCAGTATTGTGATTTATTCTGTTAGGGCGCTGAAGTCTTCCAAACTACTCTTTCGGTTTCAGTTTCTAACAGAAACAATTATGTTCAGAGATGAAGTCACCACCCACCATTTGTGGGGTAAGGAAAACAGTCTCTGAGTGGGCAGTTCCTTAGTACTGCACACTATTAACTAGCTTAAGTACAACAGAAATGCCAAAGCTCCAGGGAAAAGCGGGGAAAAAAACACCTAAGGTCAGCAGCTACTGTGGAATTACATTTCACAGCTTTGAAAAGAAGTTTCTAAGTTCACAAGGTCAGAGAGTTACATTTTAGCCCTGCCAATCAGAATGAGATACAAGCCAGCCCTTTCATCACACCTCACAAATCCGGGAACCCTTTCACCACCAGCAGACCCAGGAGACACCATCAGATAAAATATCAGCACATCAGACAGCTTATAATCTCAAGATGTTGGATAATGTTCCACACGTACTTTTATTCTTCCTTATTTCAACCAACAAGAATGCTCGAGGCCGACAGCTTCCAGGCACCCACCTCCACATCAAACTGTGACGGGTTTTGAAGCTCAGTGTCCACAGATGGCCCGTAACTATGAAGCCTTAACTCACGACGGCCTCGCAAGTCTTAAATGTGGACATGGATGATGAATGAAAGCTCAGGGAAATGTTTTCTTCATCTGTTTGGCAGCTGATGACACATTTAGTACTCTTTACGGCCTATCTGTCCCAAAGAAAACTCTGTGATTTAAGCAGAGAGTATTCCTGCCAAAGAAAGTTACCAGCAACGTTGAAGGGACTCCAAGGCGCCCAGACAGAAGAAAGGAGGTCACAGGCTCAGGTCAGGAGAAACCCAGGAAGATGGGGATTAACAGAAGAAAACAATGTCAATGGTAGATTCCAGAATTTGAAAAGGGGGAGGGGTGAGATTGGCGGGGAACATTCCAGAGTAGAGAACAAAAGGATGGGAATGAGAACAAAGCTGTAAATTTGACACAGAGCAGAGTGACTTGGTGGCCCTCAAAGAACTGTTGGGTAAGGAAGCATACATTGGGGTGGGGTGGGGGATTTAAGGCACTTGCCTGCAAAGCTAAAGAACCCAGGTTCGATTCTCCATGTCGCACGTAAACCAGATGCACATGGTGGTGCATGTATCTGGAGTTCATTTGCAGTGGCTACAGGCCTTGTGCCCATTCTCTCTCTTTCTCTCTCCCCCTCTCTCCCTCTTTCTCTGTTACTGCTAGGTTAAGCTGCCAAGTGTTCAAGCAGCGTGTTCCTTGTAAGGGTCACGTACAAGTGAGCCATGGGGTTGCAACAGATGGAGTTGGCAAGACCGCAGCGAGGAACAGTGGAGTTGGGAGGGAAAGTCAGAAATAGAGAAGAAAGGCACAGAATTGTCAACACACACCCACAAAAAAAAAAAAACCCACAGCACTTCTGGAGCCATGGCCAGAAGATTCACGATAACCCATGTGGTAGTCTGAATGGATGTCCCCCCAGCAGATTCAGGAGTTTATTAAAGCCTTAGATCTCCAGCCACCCGACTGGAGGAGGAGTCCCTGTGGGCAGATCCCAGGGTCCATCCCTAAGGTATGTCTGGAGGTGAATCTGATTTCCAGCCTAAGGAATGCAGAGTGCTGGGGCTCTGCCTGGGTTCCTGCAGCGGGCTTGCTTAGGGTGCTGCTGGTGCTATTTCTGTCTGTGTGGACCTGAGAAAGGGGGCCAGCCTGTTTCACCACAGTGGAATGTCCCCGGGGCCTGTAAGCTTCAAGCTTCAATAATAAATCGTGTTCCTCCCGTAAACTGTGTGTGGCTTGGAGGCCCATCCCAGCAAGGTGAAGCTGACTCTGCCTCCAGGGCCCACATTTCCAACCTATGCCTAAGGGCATCTGCCTCCAGACCCAAGATGGGGGGGGGGGGCGGCTGCTTTCCATTTTGAGGTGCTCTGTGTGGCTCACACCAGGGACTCAAGTTCCATCTCGATCCTCAGCCCTGGCTAAGTAAGGTTTTCCTCTTGGTTCTCAGGCATAACTGGAAGAGGTTGGACCACTCAGAATTCTTCAACAACTAAAGGAGGAGGATTAAGGAAAAAGGGGACAACCACCCTTGTAACACTGGCCTAGTGAAACCCTGTGTGAACTGGCCTCACTGTGCAGTCCCCTGGGTCCCCCCCATGCCAGATGGTGGAAGGAAGTCAGGAGTCTGCCTCCTCCTCAGGTAACTGTCACCAGGTGGCTCTGCCTTTAGGGAAGCCAGATGCTCTAAACCCAAACAGAAACAAAGCCAATTTTTAACCACAGGTACTCCATTCTGGGGTAAAGGCCCCACAGGGATCGACTTGGTGGCCTAGACTTTACTGAATTCATTTTCGAAATTTTTGGACCGACTGACTGAGTTGCTGCCCCTCATCTGTGTAGCAGGCTGTTCTTGACATCTACCACGTCCTTGAGGGCAGAGCTCAAATGCACTGGCTCTGCTGTCAAATCCAGCTGTGCCCCTATGACAACAATGTGGCTCTAGCCACAGGCCCACCACATGCCCCCCTCATACACACATGTCGTGGTTTTATACGAAATGTCCCCCACCACCCTTGGCTCCTAGCTGGTGGTGCTATTTTGGAGGCTGTGAAAAAGTTAGGAGGTTTGGCCCAGCTGGAGGAAGGAGGTCACTGGCAGAGGGTTCTTGGGGCCAGAGATAAGGCACCCCCTTTGATTCGGCTTTCTGACCACGATGGCAAGAACTGCTCTATCCTTTCATGCCTTCTCCAGCATAATGGAGCGACACATCTAAACCTATGAGCGGACATGTATCTTTCCTCCTCCCAAGTTGCTCTTGGGTATTTTGTCACAGCAACCCAAAAGCCTAATAATATACACGGGACCCTTGCAGCAACGTCTCTTTCTCTGTTGGCATCTTCCCCGAGAAGAAAGTCTGCTATTTCATCCTTAGTAAGAGCCAACACTAATTCTTTGATTATTTTAAGATTATATAGCCAGGGTCATCCCCACAACAAGTTTCAGTTTTGATTACCACAGTTTGGATTGTAAGCCTCCCTAAAGGTCCATGTGATATAGGCTTGCTTACTGGGGAGGTCCTTGGGTCACTGGGGACATACCCCTAAAGGGAACTGTGGGACTCTGAACCTTTCCATTCTTTCTTTTTGGTCCCTGGCCGTGAAGTAAACAGTTTTGGCCTGCTCCATACACTTGTCACGAAGTAGTCAGGCCAATACTGCTCCAAAAGCAATGGGACCAAGTGACAATGGTCCGAAAACACCAACATGGTGACCAAAAAAAAAAAAAAAAAAAAACAAAAACAAAACAAAACAAAAAAAAACTTTTTTTTTAATTTGTTTTTGTTTTTGTTTTTCAAGGTAAGGTCTCACTCTAGCCCAGGCTGACCTGGAATTCACTATGTAGTATCAGGGTGACCTTGAATTCACAGTGATCCTCCTACCTCTGCCTCCTGAGTGCTGGGATTAAAGGCACACACCACCATACCCGGCTTCCTTTTTTCTTTATAAGTGGATAACCTCAGGGACTTTGTCATAATAATGGGACACTTCCACAAGTACTGATGTCTTTCAATATTGGTACTAAAGAATTTTAATTACTTGGTCCCACTACCACACTTTTTTATATTTCCACACTATGAAATTATTCACAAGTTTAAGAAATCTTTCTTCTACTGGCTATGATCCAGTTTTTCAAAGAACATGATCTTGTATGATTGCATATGAAGGGGGAAGAATTATTTTCCTCACCAGGTTGTTAAGAAAAGCATACACACATTTTACTTCTCAAATCTTTCTCAATGAGAAAACAAAAGGGACACTCATTCTGTGGTCAGAGAGGAAAACCACACATATCTCACTTTAGTTCTTTCAATGTCAACAAAAATCCAAAAACAATTACCAAAAATTGATCCAAAGGAGTAGAAATTATGACAGAACACTAAAACCTGCTTACTTTTGTTTGTTTGCTTGTTTGTTTTCAGGGAGGATCTCACTCTAGCTCAGGCTGACCTGGAATTCACTATGTAGTCCCAGGGTGGACTCAAACTCATGGTGACCCTCCTTCCTCTGCCTCCCAAGTGCTGGGATTAAAGGTGTGCACCACCATGCCGGCAAAACCTGCTTACTTCTGCCATCCATTTATTTAATTCCCCAGTGAGGGAAACAGCAAGAAGCCATCTTTCCCCAAGGCAGAGAGAAAGAGAGAGGGGGGCGCGGGGACACAGACAGAGTCAACTCTTTCCCACACATGCAGCCTGGGTTTGGCTTGCTTGCTCCTGTCAATCCTCTGATTCTTGGGGGAAAGATTATCTATCCCTAAGGGTGAGAAAGCTTATAACTAGGATAAATAGTTCCTATCACGAAAATCAGTCCTCTATTGTCAGATAGTCCCTTCTAATTGATCTTAATAAGCAATTTTAAATGCAGGAGTAAGAAAAACCATAGCACAAACACATGGTAATTATCCGTAATTCTCCATGTGCAATGTCACTGAATGGAGAAAAAAAAAAAAAAAACAACTTCAAGCATGGACAGCTGCTGACAGAGCTCTAAATGACAGTGAAATTAGGGTGCTTGGTACAGTGACGTAGCCATGAGCCCGCCTGAGCAGCGGACTTTCACCTCGATGAAGACACGCACCACAGACCGCTGACAAGTGGACTGACTGCAGGGTAAGACAGAAACCACGGGCACAGGGAGTGGCTGGGGACGGCCAGGCGCTGGCTGTGTGCACAACTCACACGGCAGAGACGAGCTCGGCTACCGAATCCAATCAGCCTTCCCGTGAGAAGAAGAGAGTCCCCGACCTCTTAGGTTTTGTCCTCAACTTCAAAGACCTATGAATCCAGCACCTTCGCCGCTCACAATCAATCATCCTTACTTACTAAGTGATAAATGGAAGCCCCAGAGGAGGTCTTGAATGGTAGCCAAGCCCACAGGTCTGGGGGATGGGACAGATGGGTGAGGTGGGTCACAGAAAGACCACTGCCCTTGATTGTCCTTACATCTCAATTTCATTCTTCCACGGTAATGGAGATTTCTTTCTTAAACATTGTTTGTTTGTTTGTTTGTTTGTTTGTTTGTTTGTTTGTTTGTTTGTTTGTTTATGAAGAGTGTATGGGGGAGAGAAAGAGAAAGAGAAGCAATGGGCATGCCAGGGCCTTCAGCTGCTGCAAACGACATCCGGTCACATGCGCCACCTTGTACATTTGGTTTTACATGAGTACTGGGGAATGGAACCTGAGTCCTTAGGCTTTGCAGGCAAGCACAGGTGGTCAAAATTGCAACAGGACACACAGCGTTCAAAACCAGGCCCTTTCCAACTCCCAATCTTAAACTAGTGACTTTGTGTGACTGCACCCAAGCCTGCAAACAAATTAAACTGTTAGAAAGTCCGTAACTCAGAACGACCAAGTCACACAGAGACGACACAGGTCCTACGTCATACCTTTAGTCCTCTGAGACTTCCTGGGCTAGTTGGAGAGGAACTGGAGGATTTCGTAGACTTGGGAGTAGAAAGTTGGCTGCTGGGAGTTCCATTAACTGACCATGAGACAACAAAAGAAAGAAACATCATCAAAACCCTAAACAACCAGACTGGAAAAAAAAAAAAAAAAAAGCACATGCACAAAACTGTTTCAGTGAAGCTTTGGTTCATTTGAAGTTCAAAGCAAGGGACAAATAAGCAAAAATAACGTGTTGTATTGCGTCACAGACACACACGCACACACACACAAAAAAAAAAAAAATCAGAGAAAGAGTGTGAAACATCATTTGCAATAGCAGCTTTCCAACAGCAGCATACACAGATACATAGGCCATTATGGGACTACAGTTGTGAGTGAGACCCTGCATACACTCTGGCTTCCAGAAAACACAAACAAATGACTGGCTGTTACGTTCGTGATTGTGATTGTCACGTCCACTTTCCATCCTCTATCTTGGTGCGTGCCAACCTGGATTACTAAGAAGTTCCATGCCTCCTTTCTCCCTTCCTCTCTCCTACCCTCCCTTCCTTCCTTCTTTTTGTCTGTCTATTCTGTTTGTCCTTTGTTGTTTTTGGTTTGGGCACAAGCCCAGAGCTCTGCGCATGTCAAGCACACGCTTTACACCGCTAAGCTGCACACTCACCCTCTAAAGATATTCTAAATGAAAAGGGCAGAAAACCCTCAAAAATTCTTTTATTTTTGTGAAGCAGGGTCTCATAGCCCAGACTGACCTGGAACTCACTCTGAAGCCCAGGCCAGCCTCAAACTCTCAGCAATCCTCCTACCTCAGCCTCCAGAGTATGAATAAGCACCATCGCAACCACATCTCTGATGTTTTCTGTTAGTATTTACATATTTGATCAAAGGTCATAAAAGGATATTCTTCAATTTTATATTAATCTAGGCTAGTTAGCTCTAATCCTTCTATGTTTTTTACAGCTTAATTTCTGATAATGTTTATTTTCAGCTTTATATTAATCTAGGCTAGTTAGCTCTAATCCTTCTATGATTTTTACAGCTTAATTTCTGATAATGTTTATTTATTTGATTGAGGTCATAAAAATATTCAACTTTATATTTATCTAGGCTAATTAGCTCTAATCCTATTTTTTTTTACAGCTTAATTGCTGATAATGTTTATTTATTTGATTGACATCATAAGAAGATATTCTTGGGCTGGAGAGATCATTTAGCAGTTAAGGCATTTGCCTGCAAAGCCAAAGAATCCCGGTTCAATTCCCCAGGACCCATGTAAGCCAGATGCACAAGACAGCGCATGCGTCTGGAATTTGTTTGCAGTGGCTGGAGGCCCTGGTGTGCTCATCCATTCCCCCCCTCCCCCCGCCTATTTCTCTCTCGCAAATAAACAGCAAAAAAGATACTCTTCAATTTTCTATTTATCTAGGATAGTTTCTTCTAATCCTTCTATTTTATTTTATTATTTTTTTTAACAGCTTAGTTTTCCCCATCTTCCACAGATGTTGGTAGATTTCTATGCACCTGCCCCCAACAGTGCTTTGGGTTGAAACCTTCAACCAGATTCTGTGCGGGGGCCAGTATGACCATTTCTCTCCACAGCAGAGGGTTGGCCACAGATTAATCCTACAGAATGCTGGTCAAGCATTTCAGTGCCAGCATGCCCATTTCTGCTTCCATCGCCAAGCAATATGTCTACAGTGATCTCGCTAAGCTGATGGTTGATATCTGGGATTAATATCATTCCTCCCATGTGGAGTACTTATCATTCCTCTTATTATTAATCTGCAAAGCTTTTGTCCAAAGTAGATGAAAGCTGTCTTTCAGTGGGGTTTTTGTTTGAAATCTAAAACTATGTTTTGTCGCAAGTGCTGACATATACCTTGCATCCTGTGGATTATATAGTTAATGAGTCTTAACCTTTAATCTATATATAAAAGTACCCTCAGAAAAGCTGGGCGTGGTGGCTCACACCTTTAATCCCAGCACTCGGGAGGCAGAGGTAGGAGGATTGCCATGAGTTCAAGGCCACCCTGAGATGACAGAGTTAATTCCAGGTCAGCCTGGACCAGAGTGAGACCCTACCTTGGAAAAAAAAAAAAAGTACCCTCAGAATATGCCTATCATCCTATTTCATAAAAATGTCAGATAATTGCCAAGCCACCTCTCAGCTTTGTAAAAACAAAGTCAATTTGCCTTTTTTTTTTTTTTAAATAAGGAAGCTGACAGTGATTATTTGAGATCACATTTTAAAAAAAAGTGGATGCCAAATGGAGAGATAAAGGTCCTGAATAGTGGCTCACTGTGAGCCTCGGCTCTTGAACAGAAACAGAAATACTGGCTGGGGCAGCCTTCATGGTCAACCACTTGTTTATAAGCATGGATACTGGTCTTCATGAGGTCATATTTATTATATATTGTACATTTTAAAAAATCAGTATATGTAAGTTTTGGTGTTTTTTTAAAAAATATTTATCAATTTATTTGAGAAAAGGGGAGAGAAACAGAATGGGTATGCCAGGGCCGCCTCCCACTGCATAAGAACTCCAGCTGCACGCCCCACTTTGCACATCTGGCTTGCATGGGTACTGAAGAACTGAGCCCTGGCTGACAAGCTTGGTAAGCAAGTGCCTTTAACCACTGAGCCCCCATATATATTTTATTTACTTGTGAAAAAGTGGTTAGACACAATAAGGCCTCTTGTTACTATAAACCAACTCTAGATTCATGTGCTACATTGCGCATCTGGCTTTACTTAGGTACTAGGAAACTGAACCCAGACTGGTAGGTTTTGCAAGGAAGCACCTTTAACCACTGATCAATTACACCAGCGTTTTGTTTTGTTTTGTTTTGTTTTGTTTTGTTTTGTTTTCTTTTGTTTTTCAAGGTAGGGTCTCACTCTAGTCCAGGCTGACCTGAAACTCAGTATATAGTCTCAGGGTGGCCTCAAACTTTTTTGTTCTAGTATTTAAAACTTCCCTAACTATTTGTTTCAAGATTCTTTTTCTAATGCTAAAACACTCAATTATTTCGCTTCCTGACAAGTATATGTGGTGTTTGGAATCCCAGTGCAATGCAAGTAACTATACACTTAGAAAGAGTTAAGGTTATTCACCACTCCTCACTACTTCTCAGGTTCAATTAACGTTAGTTTTCTTGTAACTTTTTCGACTAGGCAGGTCACAAAGGATTTTTAAGGCAGCAGAGGTACTCTGCATGAAACGTGTCTTCACGAATTTGTCCACACGACAGACTGCCCATCCAGCGAGCACAGATGCCAACTATGAAGCTTGGGTCATAATGAAATGTTGACTGTAACAAATGATCCTTCTAGTAGGATATACAGATGAGGAAAGAGGCTGGGTACATTTGGGAAAAGGGGACAGATACACAGGAGAATTGAATAGTCTGCTCAGTTTTGCTGTGAACCTCAAATTGCTGTTAAAAAACAAAGAGCCTCAAAAATTTCTTTCAAGGGGAGTCATATAAAATCGAGACCACTATGGACAGTCAACAAGCAAGCTGGCCATGAGTGAGACACTCAACCTGTGCCTGTCACCATCACCAGTCAACTCTGTGAGCTTTCACTGGTATCCAGATGCTGCTCAGAGAGCAAAGGCTTCCTTGGGATAATGGCAGAGTGGGGACTCATGAAGAAAAATCAGTTCCTTATACAGCGCCTTCCCAAAAGTTCCCCTGGCTAAGCAGGGTTCCATGACAAACTCGTCATCAAGGATTTAACCCATGTCAATAAGCACATGTCCAGAATTTCCCCCAAAGAGGTCTCTCTCATCCTCAGGAGATACTCATCAATGAATCCCTGTCAGTTTTCAAGAGCATTTGGAAAGTTCTCTAATTCGCTAAGAAGTCCTTAACTTCCCTTGTCCATGTCTCAGAAGTTCTGGAGCAACTAAGGAGGGCTCTGGATGGTGTCTCATGACTACTGGGACCCACAGCAAGGGGTGCAGTGACCAGCTAGTATCCACAGTGCCCTGTTCCTCCCTAATTCCCTGCTTCTCTTGCTCCCAGTGTGGGTTCCTGGGTCCTTGCTCCAGGGCCAGCCATGGTCCACCCACCTCCCTGGAAGGTGCCCAGGCAACTGGGGTGGGTGAGCGTGCAAAAGTAAAGGACTTTCTGGAGATAGTTTCTTCGGTGTGAACAGCTCTCTCTGTTTATTGTCAGGGAAATGGGTTTATTAGCATCTTGGGGGGAGAGGATCCTAAGGGGATTGGTGGGTTTAAATGTTGCTAGCCAATGCCTAGGGACGTTCTTCCCAGCACACAGGCAATGGTGGGGGGAGGGAGTGTCAGGTGATCTAGGGTCTCAGGGGGACGGGCTGTGTGAAGGTGCTAGCTGATAAGGAGTTTCCTAGGCAACTGGCCAAAGGTTACAGGGCTATGGGCAGATCCTAAAGAGAGGGAGTGGCCTCCTGTAGCCCGGGGGTCCTTAGCCTGTGCCTGGCAGTGCCCGACACCCAAGTTCAATCCCCCTTTCCTTGCCTATTAGGGAACAGATAAAAGAACTTTTGCTCTCAATACGTCTTATCTTTGGTAAAGTATGTTTGAAGATTCACAAGCTAGAAACCTAAAGCAAGGATTCTTAAGACTCAAATTATGATTACTCACTTGTGTCATCCAGATTAGTGCCCATGTGCTTACAATATACTGTTTAGCAGTTGTGGTATTGTTGAAGGATTTACTAGATCCAAAGACGTCTGTCAAAGTAGCACTTAAGTCCCACGATTGTACACACACACACACACACACACACACACACACACAGTTTGAAATTCCCATCATTCCATGCAGTCATGTTTGTTATTGTGAAAGACAGGGTCCTGTGTTGCCAAAAGAGTTCTCAAACTTCTGGGCTCACATGACCTTCTACCAAGGACAGAAGAGCCATAGGTGTGCACCCAGCTCCTTAGGATTTTAAAAACAGGCATACCATAGCCAAAGTAGTCTGTAACATCGAGTCAGACTACCCCTAGCACTGTGGCTTCTAGTAAGGCAAAACTTCCTGCCTATGCGAAGCAGAGAATGGGGCAAAAACACTATACAGGTTAAGCATGGTTGCTGTTTTAGAATCATGTGATGTGGCAACAGGCTTTTAGTTTTTGACAACTGCAATGTCAAACATGCTTTCAATTACTTACAAAGACCATCTGATTTCTTAAATGTGCTTTTTAAAATCTCACTTCTTTTGAGTTTGAGGCCTACTCTAACCCACATGAATTTTGAAAATTTTGCAAACTGGAGCACTGCAATCCAGAATTAGTTTTAAGCAATTAAAAGTAATTTTGTAATAATTATTTATTCGGGTCTGTAATAGATCATCTGGTAAAAGGAAAACTGTGGTAGTGAACCGTGTTTAATTCAGTATGTTAATTTTCCTCTTTGGGCTTTAGGGGGCCAAAATTGAATTAATCATACCTGATTCCTAAATCATTTTCTTTACTTTTATTTAATTACAGCACCTATAACCCTGTCACCTAAAATAAAAGCCAGGAGTCTGACATCTACCGTACAATTCATCCAGGCCATTGCATGTATGCATATATTTTATGTTATATTAACTTTCTCAGTTTAAAGATACTTTATATAGTTAACGTAAGTTAAAATAAGGTCAGTGACAAAGATACCTTTAGTTATAAATTCCCAAAGTGTTAACCGTCATATTTAGAGAGCACGTGCATTGTGCCTGTAAGTTCAGTTACCTAACAACTAAAACTATGGTAGTATTTTCCTTTTAGGATTAGGAAACACCTCCTACTGCTATCCTGGCACATGCTGTCATAAAATACTTTGAATTCAAAGACGTTAGTGTATCTAAGGCACTTAACCCCAGGTGTAGGCAGATCATGGGGACAGGATAGAAAATGCCTCCGTGGCCACATGTGTATTACCACCTCTAGCCTGTTAAATGGCAGAATTTCCCGAACTTCGCTAGGACCCAGAGCCGTGGAGGTGACCACTCCTGGGACAGCCTGTTTCAGCCAGCCACAGACAGGCCTCAGCTCTTCTCTCACAGTCGCCATGCTGCAGCAGATGCACAGGCTTGGCGGACACCATCCCACAGGGCACAGACAGCCACGGCAGTAAGCCAGATTCACTCATGAAAATGGAGCAAAAGGAAACGAAGAGAAGCGGCAAAAGACAGAAAGCAGAAGCCCAGCGCAGCGACAGAGCCACAGGGATCCCAGCTCACCTGGGGATTTGGCTGCAGAATAGGCACTGGAGTGTGCAGCCCTCTTTACTGCACACGCGCAGTACGCACGGAGAGGGGAGACAGTAAGGAGAGCGGTTACTCGGCAGGTCTGGGAGAAGGAAGGGTTAGCCAGCCTGCCCTGGAGCCCAGGGGAAGTGAGGGGGCACCGGAGTGCAGCGTCCACATGTCTGTATGAAAGTCTGATGTTCGAGATGAGCCACCTTTCGCGTTCCTACCTGTCACAACATGCATGTGTGTGTGTGTTGTGAGGTAGGGTCTCAGTGTAGCCCGGGCTGACCTGGAACTCACTCTGGAGCCTCAGGCTGGCCTCAAACTCATGGCAAAGCTCCTACCTTAGCCTCGTAAGTTGCTGGGATTAGAGGCTTGGGCCACCGTTTCAGTTTTGTTACGTGAAGACAGAGAAGTCTAGTGCAATGCAAAGGGCAGTGGGCTGGGCAGCAACCTGTTGCCCAAATCATGTTGTTGTTGCTGTTGTTGTTGTTTTATTCCCCCAACAGTTTCTCCTTAACAGGAAATGAAATATGCAAAAATGTTCTTTATTACTATAAATAAATCCATGGAATCAACATACTGAGATAGTTATGAATATTTTTAATTTTTAAAACGCCAAAAAAAATGCGACGAATCTATAAACCTCAGACCTAAGACTTAATTACAGGTACTCCAACTCATACCAAATACTTTTTCCCAATAATTACTGTGTTACTCTTTATACTGCTTGCTGAAGGAAAGTCACTGGAAGTTTGCAAGAAAATATGTTTCTATGTACACTGCATGCGTTTCACGCCAATAAGAAGTGATGTTAGGAAGAGTGACGCTTAAAATTTTTTAACACGAAATTCAAACTGCAGTACGCGGTGGCCAAAATGTGAACTACTTATGGGCACACTAGGAGCACACTAGCCACAAGGCCGTTTTGCAGAGCCTTTGTCAGAACCATACGCACATATCTTAAGAGACTCACAACTCGGGAACATTGACCTAAGTTTTGGGTTTTCGAAAGTCCTATCACTTCTCCTTGTTCTCAAGCCTGGCTGCACACACACAGGCTGGCAAAGAGTTGAGTCCTCAGACATGTAAGAACTGAACAGGGTCGCCCGTCCCCTCCTAACACCACCCACGGCTTTTCAGTTAACTACCTGAGGCTGGTGATTTGCTGCGGCGAGAGAGCCCTGGGCTCTTGGATCCAGAATGCTTAGCTGTCGAGAACCGAGAATAAGATGACTTCAGGACACGGCACTCTAGAAGAGGAACAAAGGCGCATCTTTAGATCAAGCAGCATTTCATGTTGACCAAAGGCCTGTCACATGGGGCAGCAGTTTGCTGACTGTAACTATTACCTGATCATTTTCCTACTGTTCAACTCTCCCTCCCACCCCCCACTGTGGTGATGTGGACCAAACTTAAGACCTTGTTCATGCTAAGCACGTGTCCTACTACTGAGTACACCCCTGGACCCATTAAATAACTGTAGTATGTGAAACAACCGTCCTCAAAGTACAGGTGAAGTTTACATCTTCAGTTAGGCTATACATGCGTAACATCGATTTTTGGCCCTCGGTTCTTTCAGACATTGGTTCTGATGTGCTTTTTAATTTATTGAATTACAAGGGGAGAAGGGAGACGATAGGCACGCCAGGGCCTCCAGCCACTGCCCATGAACTCCAGACGCGTGTGTCACCATGTGCGCCTGGCTTGTGTGGGTACTGGGGAATTGAACCTGGGTCCTTAGGCTTCGCAGGCAAGCGTCTTAAACACTAAGCCATCTCTCCAGCTCTTGGGATTGAGTTCTTAACACAGGAGCCCCATGGTCCTGAATCAATACACAGTAACAGGCACAGTCTAAGCCAAAGGCCTGAAACTCCTGCAGCAGCAGTAGCAAGCTCTATAATTTTATTGTCCTCAACTCCTTGGTTTTATATGGAAAGGATGCGGAAATGCTCACTGATGGAGCTGTCTTGCTTTCCATCTTCCCAAAGCAGAGCATCAAAGATGAGCAAATAGCTTGAAACAATAATGTTGGTTTTTCTATAAATTGCCAAGTAGTGTTTATAGTACCAGAGCTAATTACAGCTAAAATAATCATCTCTAATTTGAATAATTAAGTTTTAGAGTCCTGTAGACTTGGGATAAGTCATGGATGTGACATTTGCTAACCTGGAGACCTTGGTTATATTCTAAGCTACAGTATTTTTCTCTAAGAAATTAGTATAAGAATAAAATCCACTTTTAGGCTTGTATGAGGGTTAAACTAGATAACATATTGTCTTTCATTTACTCCAAAATACTTCAATTTATGCAAAAAGATTAAAATGTGGGTTAGTTTTAATCTATATCCCTGGGGTGATGAATTAACATGTGAAGTACACTAATCAGAAAAAATACACACTTGGGGAGCTAGCTAGTTAGCATTTGAAAGACTCTAATCAAAACCTCACACAAAGGGAATGAGAGAAACTTCTGTCTACTTGAATTAGCATTATGGGTGTTAGAATGTATTCATTCCATTGTCTGCGGGATGTGGTACTGGACCTTTTAGAAACATTTTAAAGACAGTACCGTACCATGCTATGTGTGGGCTGCTTAAAAAACAGATCACCAATAACCAGGAATTCAGAACTACATCCTGGGTTTAAGAATCAGACCTGCATGCAGCTCTCACTGGCCATTTGTTAATTGATAGGATTGGGCTAGCAGCATTCTACGCCCCTTGAAGGCATCTTGAATGCGCAACACTTTCAGAAGCCTGAACGGCAGACTTGGAACTTCAAGACGATAACACAAATTAAATAAATGATTTTTTGACTGGGTGTGGTGGTGCAGGTCTTTAATCCTAGCTCAAATAACAAAGAAGAACACATCTGCCACTCAGGTCATCCATCTACAGTAGGGTCACTCCAACGGAGCAACAACCACAGAAGTCCTCACAGAAGCCTGGCTCATGTGAAAAGCAACACGCAAAAGGGCGGCCGGATGGCGAGCGAGTGCACAGCTGATGCACGGTAAGTAGCAGGATTTAGGCGGGATGGTTTGACGCCACCCAAAGTACCTTCCTCAAATTTTATAAGGCTCGTGGGCGTTACAGCATTTACTTTCCAGCCATCTGTCTAATTCTGGGTCCTCAAAAAACCACTGCACCTGGAGGCTGTCCTACCATTCAGCTATGATTTTAAATACTAACTTTCCTCATTTATTTTATATATATAAACACGTGTGTGTGTGTGTGTGTGTATTTTTTTTTTTTTTTGAAGTAGGGCCTCACTCTAGCCCAGACCGACCTGGAATTCACTATGTAGTGTCAGGCTGGCCTCAAACTCCTATCATCCTTCTCCCTCTGCCTCCCAAGTGCTGGGACTAAAGGCCTGCACCACCACACTAGGCAACTTTCCTCATTTATAAACATTGGGACTTCCTCTCTTAAGATCCCTCTCCTCTACAAAATGTTTTAACTTTAGCCTTTTTAACCTCACTGAAGAATGAAGTTGATTTTACTAGCAGTTAAAACCATCATAATAGGTTTGTAGTAAATAACACAATAAAGCCTATTCTAGAACCAGTAACACTGGAAATCACGAGAATTGTTGGTAATAAGTAAAAGCTCCATTAAGAGTTAAAAAAAAAAAAAAATCAAGAAAGGATTTCTTTTTCATCCCACCCATGAAGTAGCTTTTTTTTTGTAATAAATAAATACCTAAGGAATGTATTTTTTTTTAAAGTCATGAACACACACTAAAAAAGAAACCTCAGGAGCTGGAGAGATGGCTTAGTGGTTAAGGCGCTTGCCTGTGCAGCCTAAGGACTCAGGTTCAATTCCCCAGAACCATGTAAAGCCAGACACACGGGGAGGCACATGCGTCTGGAGTTTGTTTGCAGTGGCTGGAGGACCTGGTGTGCCCATGCTCGCTCGCTCTCTCTCTTTCACCATCTCAAATAAATAAATATTAAAAAAAATAAAAGAAACCTCAGGCAACCACCATTAACAACTTAATAATTATCCTATATATTCTAAGATGTGAATCCCACTGAATTTCTGGGCTCAAGTGATCCTCCTGCCTCAGCCTCCTGAGTGTCTGGAAGGACAGACGAGCACACCATGCCTGGTGCGTGTGTTTCCTGCTCAGCAGAGCTCTTAAACAAGCATGCGAAACTAAATCCCAGGTCTTCACAGTGAATCGCCTTACCACTATGATCCAGGACAAAGTCATCTTGGGCGTAACGGAATTTTTCAGGTCCACATGCAATAAAAACGTCATCATCACCAAAAAAGTCCTGCAGACAAGTGACCTGGAAGAGAACCACACCCGAGAAATCAGAAGCATGACAAGGTAGTGACAGTAAGTCAGCTGAGTGAGACACATCCTCAAGCCGCGCCTCCGACACGGAACGAGGCAGCCCAGGAGTCTCTTTACCGTCAGGGCACATTCGCAAGCACCGTGCCTTCCCCGAGCACTTCCCACACCTTCGCTGGCCTCACGGCTACAGGGTGAGGGGGTCCTGGCCCACGTCGGCTGGCCTGTTTAACAAGCAAATGCGTACATGCAAGGCAACGGGCTTCTTTTTCCAAGGTTCCTTGGCAGATGGTAGGAAAGCTGCGGTTGATGGTGATCTGTGTTCCCAGATGCATGACCATAGGCGTGACCTCTTTGTACTCTGCCTGGTACTTGGCATGGTTTTGAGGGTCGTGTGTGTGCGTGTGTGTGTGTGCGTGTGTGCGTGCACGTGCACTCATCCTACTCCTGACCATCACTGACCTCAACAAAGACTGGACGTGAGATCATGAGACCCGGGTGCAGGGCTCGTCCGCGGCCCTACATCCAAATGCCTAGCCTTAATTTCATCTTTGTTTTCCCACAAGTTCTCCCTCCATAATCTTTCAGTTTCAGATGTCATGGACCTGGGTTCCATCCCAGGAAACACATCCATTTATCCATCCCTCCTACTGGTGACAATGAAAAGTTATCATCCAGGAATGGAAACACAGACAGGATCTACTTCACCTGTTTCCCCGGGAGCTTTATTATGCTTTCTTCTATAGAAATCATTCCATTCCCAGTAATAGAAATTTCTAAATGACTCTAGTAATTTTTAGAAAGGACTCAGTAATCCTTTCTGTCTCCGAGTTGCTAGCTTTATAGCAAAACAAAAAATAAGGGGCTGAGGAGATGGCTCAGCGGCTAAAGGCACTTGCTTGCAAAGGCTGCTAGCCCAGGTTCAATTCCTAGCCATTAAAGGCGGATGCAAAAAGTGGCCCTAGTGTCTGGTGTTCGACTGCAGTGGCAAGAAGCCCCAGCTTACACACACACACACACACACACACACACACACACACACACACACACACTATCATTTATTCAGCTAGGAAACAATTCCCTAGACAAGATGTATGGGCTAGGCACTGTTCCAGCGTTACATACATCAGTTTAAGGGGGGACAAAAATCGTTACCCTCACTGAGCAAGTGTGGGGGATATCCAGTAAAAACGCACAGGTAGGCTTTGCTGCTGTTCAAAGGCAGCCCAGTGCTTGGTACAAAGTTCATCGAAGGAACACGATGAATCCGGGGCTGGGCAACTGCAATACCAGCCAGGATGGTCAGGAAAGGTCTCACTGCTAAGGCGACAGCTGATCAAAAGGTTAAAAGAAGAGGGAGCAGGTCACATCAAGTAACTGTGGGAAGACCATTCCAAGCAGAGGGAAGAGAATGGCCTCAGCTCTGAGGGAAGCCCTGGCACAGCATGTTCATAAGAAACAGCGAGAAAACTTCCCAGAACACAGTAAGAGATGGGGGAAGGGATCCTGGGGGAGAGATCAGAGAGGGTATGTGGGGGGCAGGTGAGAGGTGAGCAATGCAGACTACATCTGGAAGGATGCTTAACTCTGAAACGGGAAACCACTGAATTTTTCCAGGTATAGAAATACCCCAAAATGGCTTAGATTTAAACAAGATCATACTGTTTTGAGACTATACAAACTCAAGGAGGAAAAGGAAAAGGAAAAAAAAAAAAAAAACACCTCACGAAAAAGATAAAGAACCCAATTGAAAAAATGGATAGGTGATCTGGACAGACTTTTTCAAAAGATGCTGCCTAAGTGGCCAGCGAATATATATATGAAAGATATGGCAGTCATCGGGAAAATGCAAATGAGGCATTTCACCCCAGAAAGAATGGCTAGCATCAAATAAACAAATAAAACTGCTCTCACTGATGCAGAGAAGAAGGAACTTTATGCATTCCCAGTGGGAATGTGAACTAGCATAGCCTTATGGGTAACAGAAAACCCCAACTACTACTTACTACGAGATAATCTGACAACCCAACCCCTGTGTATCTCTCCAGAGAAAATGGAATCCACACACAAATAACAGGTATCGCTCCCATGCTCGGCCTGACAGCCAAGGCACAAAGAGAATCAGCCAGGAAGATGAATGGGTAATGGAGAGAACACGCAACACACCATCGCACTGTATATCACAGATATTACCTGGCCAGGAAAGGAATGAAGTTTTATCTTTTGAGGCAAAATGAATGCAAACAGAAGTCCCCTCCCCCCCACAGTCATCTGCCTCACCCTCAAAATACTGGGATGACACAAAAACCAACCACTGGGCCACAGCTTACAAGCTGTCCTCAGGGAACATCTACTGAGACACCCTCATGATCAGTATTACGTGTGCATTTGGGGCCTGCTGCATATAAAGAAAATATAATGTGCCTGATTAGAAAATAGGTGCTCATTTAAATGGGAAAATCTTTTTTTAAAAAAAATCTTATCAGTTCTACACAGTAACTCTAATAACTAAACTAAAACCAATGAAACAAATTGTATAAAACTGCATGTAAACACTGGACTACCTGTATTCAAGTCTTAACAAGATGGCTCAGAGTACAGCTTTTGACTTTAGGCTTGATTGCGTTTATGGATCTAGCCCTGTAGTGTGACCTGAGGTAACTTAGCCTGTATTTAGTTGTTTACTTACAAGGTGTATGTAAGTCTTGCCTTGGAGGGTTTAGATGAGGAAGGCGTTGTGTCTAAGCCAGTATGGGTTACTTAGTCACACATGTCCTCCTCTATTGATACTTTTGCTTTTAGGATATCTGTTCTTTTTAAAAATACTCATTTATTTGCAAGAAAGAGGCAAATAAAGAGAATGAAATCAACTCCAGATGCATGCGCCACCTTGTACATCTGGCTTTATGTGGCTACTAGGGAACGGAACCTGGGTCCTTTGGCTTTGCAAGCAAGCATCTTCACCACCAAGCCATCTCTCCAGTCCCTTATATGTATTCTTGCTTTTAAAAAATATACAATTGCTGGGCTGGAGAGATGGCTTGGTGGTTAACCGCTTGCCTGTGAAGCCTAAGGACCCCAGTTCGAGGCTCGGTTCCCCAGGTCCCACGTTAGCCAGATGCACAAGGGGGCACACGTGTCTGGAGTTCGTTTGCAGAGGCTGGAAGCCCTGGCACGCCCATTCTCTCTCTCTCCCTCTATCTGTCTTTCTCTCTGTGTCTGTCGCTCTCAAATTAAAAAAAAAAAAAAATTAAAAAAAAATATATACAATTGCTGAGTGTGGTGGCACATGCCTTTAACCCCAGCACTTGGGATTTAGAGGTAGGAGGAGAACCATGAGTTCGAGGCCACCCTGAGACTACACAGTGAATTTCAGGTCAGCTGAGGCTAGTGCAAGACCCTACCTCGAAAACCTCAAAAAAAAAAAAAAAAAAAAAAAGTACCATTGGGCTGGAAAGATGGCTTAGTGGTTAAGGCACTTGCCTGCAAAGCCAAAGGACCCAAGTTCAAACTCTCCAGGACCCATGTAAGCCAGATACAACTGAGCCAGGCATGGTGGCCAGCCTGGGTTACATAATAAGTTACAGGTCAGCCTGGGCTAGAGCGAGACTCTGACTCATAACTGGAGAGAGAACTCGTCAGTTACATATGCTTCCTACACAAACATGTGGGGCCAGAGTTTGAGCCTCCAGAACCCACATGAGCAGCAGGGTGTGACCTCATGCCTGGGGAGTCCTATGAAGGGAGCGGAGACCAGAGACTTGCTAGAGATGACAAACAGCAAGCGATCACAAAGACAGAACACAAGAGGAGGCAAACGATGGAGGAGAACGCCGCCTCCGCAGGCAAGCCCACAGAGCACCACATCAGTGCATACACGTGTACCCACCACACACCATACCACACCACAAAAATGTATAATTTTCTGTCAATTAAAAATAAAAAAAAAATTAAGCTGGGCATGGTGGCGCACACCTTTAATCCCAGCACTCAGGAGGCAAAGGTAGGTGGACCACTGTGAGTTCGAGGCCACCCAGAGACTACATGGTGAGTTCCAGGTCAGCCTGAGGTATGAGATCCTACCTCGAAAAACCATAAAAGAAAAATAAATAAATAAATTTAAAAAATGCAAGAGCTGGGCGGGGTGGCACACACCTTTAATCCCAGCACTTGGGAGGCAGAGGTAGGAGGATCGCCATGAGTTCAAGGCCACCCTGAGACTACATAGTGAACTCCAGGTCAACCTGAGCTAAAGTGAGACCCTACTTGAAAACCCAAAAATAAATAATACAGAAAAAGAAACAAAGTATATGGAAGTGAGTGGGGCAGCTGGGGACCACTGCTCAAGGGAAGAGATGAGGGTGACGTGCACAGGTCACAGAAGAAAGAAGGGGTTCACAGGCTATAGGGAAATGAGAGATGGAAGACTATTATGCTTTGGGCTTTGACTTGAGCCACTGAAAAAAATGGGGCTGCCATAAGCTCAAACAGGGAACAGGGCGACCCTAAATTTGGAACTTTTAACCACTGAACACTCAGGCAGAGCTGTGAGCAAAACCTTGGGACACAGATCTGAATTTCACGAGCGAGATCAGGGGGAGAGGTGTAACGCTGGGATTCGCCTGCACAAGGACTGAAAAATGTGCTCAATCAAAATAGGGAAGAGCTCTGAGGTTTCCGGCGGAGCATGGTCACATGACCAGGTCTGGGAGAAGCAGCAAAGCCAGGAAAGACTGAGGAGCTGTGGCCGGTGGTGGAGGTGGGGACAAAGGGAGGAAAGGGAGGAAAGGGAGTTTGCCCAATGCTGGAAACCAAGTCAAGACAAGTGTTTTGGGGAGAAAGAGGTCACTTGGATGTCAGTGTTATTGACAGGCCAAATAAGATAAAAACTAAAGAGGGACTGTCTACTTTAGCAACATGAATATCATCAGGATCTTAACTAAAGCAGCTTCGGGGTGGGGGCAGAGTTTGAGTGGCATGCTTGGGACAGCTGACTGCCGCACTGGGAAGGTAACACATCAGGTAACGATGCATGCCATGAAACCACGAGGGGCTGGGAGGGCCCGATTCACCTCAGTTCAATTCCCCAGCTCCCATGTAACGAGCTGGGCATGGCCACACAAACCACAGTCCTGTGGGTGGTGGAGACATATTAACTCACGCCTGTGCATTCATTCCAACATTAACCAAGAGCCTATGATATACCAGGCATAAAATACAAAATTAACGCATGGCCGAGAGGTAAAGATGGACAATACACTAATGATTATAGTTTAACACATCACAATGGGGTAAATGCTATGTATCTTTTCTCAAAAAGGATTTAAAATTTTTTGTTTATTTTTATTTATTCATTTATTTGAGAGTGACAGCCATAGAAAGAGGCAGATAGAGAGAGAATGGGCGCGCCAGGGCCTCCAGCCACTGCAAATGAACTCCAGATGCGTGCGCCCCCTTGTGCATCTGGCTCACGTGGGTCCTGGGTAATAGAGCCTCGAACTGGGGTCCTTGGGCTTCACAGGCAAGCAATTAACTGCTAAGTCATCTCTCCAGCCCAAATCATTGTCTTTTGATAAAATAGTTATTATGTTTAGTTATTTCTCACACTTTGGACACTCAAATAATTTATATTTAATAACTGTTGCAGTTACCTTCTCGTTGCTGGCACAAAGCACCCAACCAAAAGCAGGTAAAGGGAGAAAGGGCTCATTTTGACTTTTAGACCCAAGAAGCGGCTCTATGATGACATCTATGACATCATCTCCTGGCCAACATCAGGAGGTGGACAGCAGCAGCAGCAGCAGAGTGTGCCAAACGTGCAGAGAAGCTGGCTAAACATCCATAAGCCTGCACCCAGAGAACCACTTCCTCTAAAAAGGCCCCAACTCCCAAACTGCAGTAGCTGGGGACCTAGCATTCAGAACACATGCGTGTATAGGGGACTCCTGACTCAAACCACCATAACAACATATTACATATTATTTAACTCCAATAGTATGTCTCCTTTGACCCTTAATTTTTAAGTGGTTATTTTAAAAATGTTTTATTTATTTATTTGCAAGCAGAGGGAGACAGGGAGGAGAGACAGACAGAATGGGTTCACCAGGGCCTCTTGCCACTGCAAATGCACTCCAGATGCATGTACCATTTTGTGCCATCTCTTCAGCCCCTATCCTTAGGTTTTTTTTGTTTGTTTGTTTTATTATTCGAATTAGGGTCTCACTCTAGCCCAGGCTGACCTGGAATTCACTATGTAGTCTCAGGGTGGCCTCGAACTCACAGCAATCTTCCTACCTGTGCTTCCCAAGTGCTGGGATTAAAGGCGTGCGCCACCACACCTGGCATCCTAACCTTAGTTTTTTAAACTGGGTTTTAACTTTGAGATATGATCAGTCACTAAACTTATAGCAAAATAAAAAGTCAGTATCATGAATAAAAATTGTTTTGAACTGGAGAGATGGCATAAAGTTAAGGTACTTGCCTATAAAGCCTAACGACGTGGGTTCAATTCCCCAATACCCACATAAAGCCAGATACCCAAAGTAGCATGTGCACCTGGAGTTTGTTTACAGTAGTTGGAGGCCCTGGCATACCCATTCCCTTCTTTCTAGCTCTCTCTGCTTGCAAATAAATATTTTTAAAATGTAAAATAAAAAGGAAATTAAAAACACGGTCTTAACAAGGCTAAGGAAAAATGTGTCCTTTTTGAAAACCTTAGTTTGCTTCTAAATGCTTTAGTTCAAAAAGAGTTTAATTCTTCGAAGAAGAGCTTTGGGAATATTGAATGTTATGCAGTATGTAAAGGAAAGCAACGTAAGTGAGGGGAAAAGTAATATTCCTGCTAAAGCACGAAATTAAAGCTCTCAGCAGGATCTAGCAGGGAAACACCCACCTGCGAAATGCTGCATTGGTAGAAGCAAGCCTGAGCTTTCCTCACAAATGCACACTGCCTTTACAGCAGCCATTTTTCCATCCTGCAGCAGACAGATTCATTAGGTCAGGGTAGACAGGTGTCAGCCATAATTGCAGTGCGTGCCCTTAATAGCTTCGTACATTCTCACCCTCTGCCTTTTTTTTTTCCTTTTCCCTATTTCATGTCCACTAAAGGAAATGCAAACATGTGGAAGGCTTGTGCTGTGATGAAAATGCTATGCACTATGCGTGTTAGGAGTATAATATACTTTTCATATATATATATATAAAGGGGAGGCAGAGGTAGGAGGATTGCCGTGAGTTTGAGGTCACTCTGAGACTACATAGTGAATTCCAGGTCAGCCTGAGCTAGAGTGAGACCCTATCTTGAAAAAATAATAATAATAATAATTGAGTTTTTCTAAAAGAAGTGAATAGTATTTTTTATTTTATTTTTATTTTTATTTATTTATTTATTTATTTTTGGTTTTTCGAGGTAGGGTCTCACTATGGTCCAGGCTGACCTGGAATTAACTCTGTAGTCTCAGGGTGGCCTTGAACTCATGGTGATCCTCCTACCTCTGCCTCCCAAGTGCTGGGATTAAAGGCGTGCACCACCACGCCCGGCCTTGAATAGTATCTTTTCTTAAAGTATCATTTCTTTGATTCATCTTTGACTCATTAGTTGCCCTGCCAGAATTACTATCTCCTTAAAGTGCTGTAATCCACCAGCACAGTTGTCAGGAGAGGTAACTGGTTTTGTGTGTGGATCTCCCGTTCCACTGCTCATCAGCACGGTCCTGGGTCAGCACACAGCACCCGGAGCATCCAGCTTGTTCAACGTACTGCTGAATGATCATGACTGAAAGGGTTTGAGTCCTACTTCTCTCAGACTGCTCTTCCCTGGTCTTCCTCAAACTTCCTATTGATGCAATACTGTGCAGGTTAACACTAGCTTTTCATGCTTGCTTTCTAGCCCACTAGAGCCTATCAAGTTGAGCAGACCAGTCAAATCCTACAACTCCTCCATTAAGGAAGTTATTCTGTGGGCTGGAGAGATGGCTTAGTGGTTAGGATGCTTGCCTGCAAAGCCAAAGGACCCAGGTTTGATCCCCCAGGACTCACATAAGCCAGCTATGCAAGGTGGCACATGCATCTGGAGTTTGTTTGTGGTGGCAAGAGACCCTAGCATACCCATTCTCTCTCTTAAATAAATAAATAAATTTTAAAAAGAAGGTATCCTGTAAATTCCTGATCTTTGGGTTTTAAGGCTTGAGCAACTGAAAGAATGGGGCTTCTGGTAGATCAAATTTTGGCCCTAGACATCTAATATGCATTTCTAGAACCCAAGCTTATGTCATACAAGCTCTTATTAATAATTAAATCTTTTATTTTTTTTCAGGGTGTGGTGGTTTGATTCAGGTGTCCCCCATAAACATAAGTGTTCTGAATGCTAGCTCCCCAGCTGATGGATATTTGGGAATTAATGCCTCCTGGAGGGAGTGTATTGTTGGGGGTGGGCTTATGGGCTTTATAGCCAGTTTCCCCTTGCCAGTGTTTGGGCACACCCTCCTGTTGCTGTGGTCCACCTTCTGTTGGCCAGGGGATGTTGTCCACTCTCTGCTCATGCCATCGTTTTCCCCTGCCATCGTGAAGCTTCCCGTCGAGCCTGTAAGCCAAAATAAGTCTCTTTTTCCCAGAAGCTACTCTTGGTTGGGTGATTTCTGCCAGCAATGCGACCCGGACTGCAACAGTAAAGTGGTACCGAGGAGTGGGATTGCTGCTAGACACCTGACTGTGTGGCTTTGGCCTTTTGGAGCTGATTTTCAAGAGGAATGTGGAAGGAGTTGAAACTTTGGCCTAAGAGATGCCTTGCAGTGCTGTAAGTACAGTTTGATGGACTATTCTGGTCTGAGCTGCAAGACCTGAAGGCAGTAAGAACTATGGACTGTGAGGTTTGGCTTATGAGGGGGAGAAAGAGCTGTGCTTGGACTGGGATAGCAGTTTGTGTGAGAAGCTTGCTCTTATGCCCATGTCCTGAGAAGTTGTGCAGGGTTGCTTTGCACAGAAATGAACTGGTGTGAGCAGAGGGATATGGCACAGAAAGAAAAATCTTTGGGTGAACTGTTGCCTGTTCAGCTGCAACTGAGAGATTACAACCTATGAGACTGGGCTAGCTGACCTGCACTGGGGCAACAAGAAGAATGTAGACTCTTTTGAAGGGGCCTGAGTGCTTAAGGAGTCCTGTTCTTCAAAGTCTGCTTTAATCCCCCCTGGATTAACAAGTTGGCACCCTACCTGGTATTGTGGAGTATAAGAAGTGCTGGAAAGAGGGTCATTGAGTTTGCAACATGGTCTTGTGTTTTGGAAATGACCATGGGCAGTGTGAAGCAGGTTTGCTGGTTGCCTGCATAGAGACCCCATGGGGCCATGAGGATGAACCGTGGCTTGCAGTGGAGACCCAGTGGAGATGCCGGGACCATGAGATGGCTGCCAAGGAGCTGCCGGCCCCGGTGAAGTTCCCAGGACTGTGAGTAGCCTAGCTGGAGGAGCAGAATTGGAATGCCAGAGACTTGTTGCTGGTTAGAATTATCGGACTTGAAGATTTGTCACTGGCTAGAGTTGCTGGACTTGAAGCTACAGAGTCTGATGTTTGCCCTGGTTGTTTTAAATCTGGTATTAGTTTAATGTTTCTTTGCTATGCCCAATGCCATCTTTTGCACTGTGAATATTTATTCTGTGCCATTATGGGTTTTCTGAGGTTATTTTTTGGTATTATGGCTCAGTTAAAAGATCTTGGACTATGGGATGTATGAACATCATTGGGATTGATAAAAACTATGGGGACTTTTAAAGTCCAACTGAATGCATTGTATTTTACATCATGTATGGATATCAGTTTATGGGAGCCAGGGGCGGAATGTGGTGGTTTGATTCAGGTGTCCCCCATAAACTTAGGTGTTCTGAATGCTAGGTTCCCAGCTGATGGATATTTGGGAATTAATGCCTCCTGGAGGGAGTGTATTGTTGGGGGCAGGCTTATGGGCTTTATAGCCGGTTTCCCCATGCCAGTGTTTGGCACACCCTCCTGTTGCTGTGGTCCACCTTATGTTGGTCAGGGGGTGATGTCCACTCTCTGCTCATGCCATAGTTTTCCCCTGCCATCATGGAGCTTCCCCTCGAGCCTGTAAGCCAAAATAAATCTCTTTTTCCAAGAAGCTACTCTTGGTTGGGTGATTTCTACCAGCAATGCGAACCAGACTGCAAAAAATAGTTGAAAAAATCTATTGCTACAACTATTAGGTAAAAGAGATTCAAAGCAATGTAATACACAATTACACCTGATATTTGATGCTCTTCCTTTGAATTTACTTGGAGTTGCAGGAAGTATGGGTCTCAAGATACTGCACAAGACTATTTGCATGAACTACTCCAGTGTCTGGCAGGACTGCAAAGGGCACATCTTCGGATCTCAGTGAGAGACTGCTTAAGGCGGCATCAACATCAGGGCGAAAAATCTCAGCAATTTGAAATGCCTCCTAGAACAAGGACCATGTTCATAGAAGAAATAATAGGATAGTGGATGGAAGAATAAAGTATGTGAGAAATTTTTATGACTCTTCTTTCATTTTAAACCCTGTTTGTGGGGGGGATGTTATCTGCTAAAATTAACTGCTTTCAATATCAGAGGTTTAACTATAACGTTGTCTCTACTCAAGAGGAGTTTAGCTTAAACATAATTATTTCAGGGGCTGGAGAAATGGCTTAGCGGTTAAGCGCTTGCCTGTGAAGCCTAAGGACCCTGGTTCAAGGCTCGATTCCCCAGGACCCACGTTAGCCAGATGCACAGGGGGGCGCACGCGTCTGGAGTTAGTTTGCAGTAGCTAGAAGCCCTGGAGCACCCACTGTCCTCTCCCTCCCTTTCTCTCTCTCCCTCCCTCTCTCTCTCTCTCTCTGCCTCTTTCTCTCTCTGTCACTCTCAAATAAATAAATAAAAGTAAACAACAAAAATTTTTTTTAAAAAAACCATGAAGGCTAAAAAAACAAAAATTATTTCATGTTTGAGGGAACTCAAAAAGGAAGCCCAATAAATATTTTATATTTGAAACTAAAAGCACTGTGTGCAGGCTTTTAATAAAGCCGTACTGACGTCCATCATTCTTTTAAATCTAAAACAATGTTACAAGTCATAAAATGACAAAAAAGAGAAATGCATTGAATTTTGAATCACCCAAGAATATTCTGCCATGCAATTTTTCCTATTTAGTAAATATGTAGCAAAACAACTTTAAGATATCGTGTTGGGCTGGAGAGATTACTTAGTGGTTAAGGAGCTTGCCTGCAAAGCCTGAAGACCCAGGTAACCCACAGAAGCAATATGCACAAGGTGGCACATATGACTGGAGTTCACTTGCAGTGGCCAGAGGCCCTGCCATGCCCATTCTCTCCCCCTCTAATAAATAAGTAAATAAAGTAAAATATTTTTTAAAAGATGTCATGTCATTAAAACAGAAAACAAGACAGTTTCAACATATACATGGGATAAACCGGAGAGCTGCCCAAGCTGTTCTCTTTATTTCTACTCCTTTCTATTTCTAGGATGTTTCTGTCAAATAGATTACACACCATGATATGTGAAAGCTATGAAATTGTCAGGTCACATCAATTTTATTGTAACTAATATTAATCACACAAATGTTGTGGGGTTCCCCCCTCCTTTAAAAAAAAAATCAATTCTACTCAAATAAAAGCTCTGCTTAAAATGAACCGAAAGGGCTGGTAGCAGTGCTCAGTGACAGAAGGCTTGCCTAGCATGCCTAGAGACCATGAGTTTGATGTTTAGCATTAAAATAATAATAATAATAATAATAATAATAATAATAAAAGAACTGGAGAACCATATAAAAAAATTAAGAAAAGCTAAGTCATTTGGTGCTTCCTGCATGCTAGGAACCATCACCAGAAAAACAAATTCGCTGGCCGGTAAGCAAGAGCCAGCAGAGTTCTCCCCACTCCTTTACCCTCAGCATAGAGCACAATAAGCCTCAATAGTGAGCCTTGTTCCCAGGAAATGCTGGCTGGCCTCTTAGGGAGGAACCCTGCTTCCAGTACATCCATTCAGCCTGGCACTCAGGGATCCTGCAGTTGCCGTGGAAACCGGACCAAAGCTCACACATGACCGCACTTACAGTAAAAGGCTGCCCCTAGACCTGCAGGCAGCGCCCCCCCGCCCACTGCACTTGGTTTGCCTCCACTAAAAAGATGCGAGACTTAATCTTCCTCTTCCCGCCACCGTCGCCTCACAATATTGACCCTTCACCCATCAACACTGATCACAGGACCTTGAGAGACCAGGAAACACCTCCGCCTAGCAACAGACTGTAAAAACTGTAGGATGTCAGATTTAGTGAGCTACCAAATATATCCTCTGGGAAAGACAATGATCACTCCTCTCCCTCTCTCTTTTAGAATTTTCTTTTTTTAAGGAATTTTTAAAAACATTTTTATTTTTTGAAATATGTTTTATTATTTATTAGGGAGAAAGTGAGAGAATATGAATATGCGTACTCCAGCCACTGCAAAGGAACTCCAGATGTATGCGCCCCTTTGTGCATCTGGCTTACGTGGGTCCCAGTGAATCGAACCGGGGTCCTTAGGCTTTGCAGGCAAATGACTTAACCACAAAGCCATTTCCTCAGCCCTCTTTTTGTTTTTATATCTTTATTTGAAAGAGAGAGAGAGTATATGAGAATGGGCATGCCAGGACCTCTAGCCACTGCAAAAGGACCCCAAACTCATGCACCACCTTGTGCATGTGGCTTACGTGGGTCCTGAGGAATCAAACCTAGGTCCTTTGGTTTTGCAGGGAAGCACCTTCACCACTAAGCCATCTCTCCAGCCCATCACTCCTCTTTTAAAAACAGCGAATACTCTGATCACCGCCATCCCTGAAAGACACCTCCCTTCATCTTAATTTGTGCAGGAAAAGGGATCAGTCTTACTTCTCCAGGGAAGGGCGCGATAGCAAAATTTTAGAGCTCAGAGAATGAAGTCAGAAGAGGCGTACCACATCAGTCATGATGTGCCTCACTCTGGTTCAAAGGAGCTGGAGTTGACTGTGTTCAAACAACTGGACCCGGCACCAAAGCTCTCCAGGAGACAGTCATTTTCAAGTAGCAAGCAAAACCGGAAATGGTGTTCAGACAGGGCAACTGAGCAGGAACCAAAGTCCAAGGTGGCAAATTTCTATTCTAATATTTTCTGTTTCTGACAGGAAGGGAAAGAGCAAGCGAGGGAAGGAAACATGCACACTGCACAGTGACTCCATGCACACCTTTTATCTACCCCAGGACAACACAGGGCAGGATGCACAACCACCCCATTTCATTTAAACAAAGACTTCAGGCAGCTCAAAGAGGTGAAGACATTTGCTCCAAGTCACACAGCCAGCCAACAGAACAGAAATTTTAACTCTGATGGACTGACTTGGAACATGTATTGCACCAGACCTCATACTGTTTCCTTAAAGAACGTATGAATGGGGTGATTTACTATCTATGAGAAAACCTACGAGAGCTTATAGAAATAAGTCATAAGTTTTTTTATACTTGTCTAAAGTCCATATAACCAGACTATTTTTCTGTCTTTTATGAAATACATGAATGGCAAGTATGTAATCTTATATCTAGGATTTTTTTTTTAAAGGATCAACTTCTAAGTAATGCTATAAGGTCATTACAAGTTCAGGCCAACCTCTTATACATTAGGGAATACTGAGTATGTCCTGAAATTGATATCTTCAAACAAATTGGCTAACTCTCCCAAAACAAATTATAAACACAAGTTTCAATCATATGACTTTAAAACAAACAAGACTCCATTTGCTACCAAACTGGAAATACTAAGAGCATAAATATGTGTTAATAAATACTATCACCTTTACTTTTTTTTTTTTTTTTGGTTTTTTGAGGTAGGGTCTCACTCTGGTCCAGGCTGACTTGGAATTAACTCTGTAGTCTCAGGGTGGCCTTGAACTCATGGCAATCCTCCTACCTCTGCCTCCCGAGTGCCGGGATTAAAGGCGTGCGCCACCATGCCCGGCTACCTTCACACTTTTTAAATAAAGGCAGAACCAGCAGCACTGTTCAGGAACTGATTCTCTGCACACAGAAAGCAGGTTAGCCCACCATTCTGGTATCTCCCTATGATGATCACAATCTTTAGGTAAGACCCTCGGGCATCACTAATTAACTGAAATGGAAAAGTTTAATCCTATATTTATTCTAGAAGAAGAAAAGTAAGTGCTCAACACTGCCTGCACCAATTGCTTAACTAACAATGAGGCACTTTGACCTTAACTTCTCTATAACTTCAGAATGAAGTCAAGAAAACTCTCTGGAGTTAAAATAATTTAAAATAATTCATATATTTAAATAATTCAGGATTAGAAAGGACAGCAAATAAAACCCCATCATTTAAGAAAGAAATATTGTGTCATGTTGACTTAAGATCCCTTTAATACATGGAAATAAAACAGAAAGTGAAATTTTCTTTTGTTCCTTGTCCTCAGCTTCATGCTCATCTCACTCCACATCTTTTCCTCATTTCCCCAGGAAAATGGTATCAAACACTTGGCATGTGCCCTTCCTCCTCAGTCATATTAAAGACCTCATAGAAGTATACATCTATAGACTGCCAAGAGTACAGTTTGGTATTTAAAAAAATCCTCTAAGTTATGTCATACTGAATATATCACCTTGCAATTTGCCTGTTTCTTTCAATATGTATATTAAAACATAACCAGGCCTTAGTATTTCATATCCCCTTGGCTCCATTCAAAAAAATCAATTTTTAAATGATTTCCATTCTACCATTAACATGGCAGATGTTTGACCATTAACGTGGTAGAATTCAATGGCACATATGAATTCCCCGTCCCTTCAGTTACTTCCAAGTTCTTTCACAGACATGTGCATCTCCTCAGAATGTTTGCTTTAGCATATAGACTATAAATATTTTCACGACCAAGTTCCAGATGCAAAAAGAGTTGTTTGAATCAATCCAGTCTTTGCGCACAGGCTTCCTTCCCCCACTAGGAACGAGGAACATGTAGCAAATACTTGACATTTAGGTCTAGAGGCAGAGGCATGACTGTTCACTCCAAAGAATGAGGTTTCCTTGGAAAAGAGTATCAGCTCTGGAAAAAAAAATAATTTTTATATAACTAAAATCTAAAGTTATTTATAAAAGAGCTGTATCGATGTTTTGGTGGAGTGGACTGCAAGATAACTTTAAAATAACCAATTCACGGGAGTAGTTCCCTCCAAACGACCAACAAAGCAAATGAAGAGCACAGAGAAGCCTGAGAGATTTACTCTATGCTGTAACACAAGCCAGGGTTTAAAGGCACAGGAAACTTATTTCACAGGGGAATGCACATACGGGAACTCCTCCCTGAAGAATTCCACATGCTGAGATGCCCTGATGAACTGTGTGCATGTAGAATTTCTTATCTTTTTCTTGCAGCCAGAGACATGGTAGTCTTTCAAGGAAACATCTATTTAAATTTTTTTTGCAAGTCTCCAGGGGTGTCAATTAAACTGGGACAGGGACCAACAGGTATGGGAAATTGTCTGCAAGCATTTGCCATCAAGTTATACGCCTTGCTGGAGGAGCCAGCTGTCTTAAATAACCATCCTTTCCCTGGGGCCACAAGTCTGGGCAAGAATGTTACTCATGTCAGAGACTCATGTCCAAAGATTAGATTTGAATGGAGAAGCAAAGGAAATGTAGTCTCTCTTCTCCAGCTGGGACTGATTATTCCGCTCCCTACAAGAAGGCTGTTATTTAGCCTGAAAAGACGCATCTCCTTCCCTCTTGGATGGCTTCCAATCCATCTTGGCACCTGAATCTCAGAGCACACCATGCCTCCCACGGCCTCGGTGCCTCTCGGCCTCTCTCTGGGAAGATGCTCTGGCCACATTTCTCCAGCCTAATGAGCAGAAGTCACCCTAGGATTCTTTTATGGTGGGGAAACGTGGGAACCCGGGCATGTTGGATTAGGTCAGCTGGACGGCTCAAGACAAGATAGTGCCCACGTTTGAATGCCTGGAGACCGGGTCTATCTTTTCTGCCAGGAAACCCAGAACACCCACATATAGACTCTCAACCCACATGGAGAATGAGCAAGTCGATGAACTTCAGAAAGGCAAGGGACACCAGGTTCAGGGCTCATAGGATGACTGACAGGTGCATGGAAATATCTGTGAAAAGCCAGAGGGCTGAGAACCAGTATGAGGAGACCAAGAGAGGCCAAAATGGGTTAAGGAATCATGATGCATTCCATATTTAGTGCAACCAATAACTTAAGCACCCATACAACAATAGAAATCCACTACAGGCTCAATTTTCTAAAGAACCTTTACAGATGCGAGATCTGAAGGAAAAAAGAAAACATTCATCATGCCTTCACGCCCCACCTCTATAACATGATGACAAGCCCCATAGGCAGACTAAAGACGAGCCCTCTCATGTTTGGTAAATGACAGCCCTGTTCCTTGTCCCCTTCGCTAGTGTTCCCTAGTCTGACTAGAGCCCCAATTCTCTGTCAGGGAAATTTTATTTCATTCCCACCCACTAACTGGAGACCAAGAAATTAGGTTTACCTTTAACTTCTTTTGCTCAGTATCCAGCAGGTTTTTGTTTTTTAGCACTTCCTGTAGGGCATCAGGAAGGTCACTGGCTTTTTTTTTTTTAATGGATAACTGCTTTTGATGCCAGCCTTCCAGGGTAAATAATCTCAACAGAGGAACTTGGTGACAAAAGTTGGTAATGTATTTTGTTAACGTGTTATCTCTACTGAAAACACGAGCTCATGATTTATTTACAAAACATGGTTCTGCTATGACTGTGATCTTTATTGATCTTGCTTTTCTTTTCTTTCTTTCCTTTTTGAGGCAGGGCCTCCTTCTAGCTTAGGCTGGCCTCAGACGCATGGAGTTCGATCAAATCCTTGGACCTCAACTCCCGAGTGCTGGGATTAGAGGTGTGAGCCAGGCCTGGTGACAGTGCGGACCCATTCCAGCACTCCCTTCCCAAAAGATCAACAGAGAGGCCTCATGGCGAATCCAAGGGGAAGCGGGAGGCACCACAAAGGCAGCCTGGAGCCAGCTAGACTTCCAGGCTGGGGGGGGGGGGGCATGCACACGGCTCAGCGTGTCTGGGGAGTCCGCTATCAGCACAAGGGAGACTGCAATTCCCGGGGGCTCAAGTCCAGTGCACTTTCTTCCTGCACACTGCTACTGCTAACAAGTCGTGTTTGAATATGCCCACCCCGCTGCCTTCAGGACAGTTGGATTAAGGAATCGCGAAAATTTGTAGCCTTTCACCCTCAGGAGAGTTCAGCAGTCCTTCCCTCTTGCGTCATCAGAAACCACCGTGGGATAAATAATTTGACGATCACTGCCATGAGCCCTGCGCATAACAAGCTCTCCACTGTTCCTTTTGTCTGAGCTGGCTTGGCTCTCATTCCCCTCCTGACCTCGTCCAGAGGCAACACCCCATTAAAATTCATGATGTCTCCCTCCTTTGCAAGTGGCTGATTGCGGCTGTCAGTTCTCAGCTCAAGGGTTTTCATACCGCCGGGGAGGACAATGCCAGGCACTCGCTGCTAAGGAAGTCAGCCAAGCTCAATTTTTCTATCTCAGTTCTGCTGCCAAAAGCATAGATTATTTTTCCCCGCCTTCTAGAAAAACACATCTTTAAAAAAATATTTTATTTATCCATTTATTTGACAGAGAAGGAGGGGGAGGAGAAAGAGAGAATGGGTGAGCCAGGGTCTCCAGCCACTGCAAAAGAACTCCAGATGCATGCAAAACACCCCCCACCCCCACCTTGTGCATCTGGCTAACGTGTGTCCTGGGAAATCGAACCTGGGTCCTTTGGCTTTGCAGGCAAGTGCCTTAACTGGCAAGCCATCCCTCCAGCGGCCCCCCCCCCCCAAAAAAAAACCCCACATCTTTCTGGGTCAGCACTGCACTTTAAGAGAGGTAAAGAGGGCATGCTTCGGTCCCTCAGCAGAGGGAGCTACCTTGGCTCCACCACACTGCGCCTCGCCTCTGTTCCTTGGGAACCTGAATTCACCACTGGCGGCACAGGGAGGGAGCAGGGCTCTGTACTCTGCGAGTTCTCTGTGCTTCACGGACACTGAGACACCAAACAAACTGACCCACAACAAAACGGGAACTGAGGACGGGACACTCGGCTCCAAAAAGGTTCTTGAGGTGCCAAAGTCCCTGGGCGGAATGCTGAACCAGCTGCTTTCTTCATCCGGGGCTACCACTGCAGAATGAAGGGCAGGGCAGTGGAAATCAAGTTATATACTCTACAGTCCTGCCTGAATGGCTCCCTAAGCCCATCTCCCCCTGCCCCTCACACCCAAACACTTGCATTCTTCTATTTTGGCAAAAACGAACAAAGAACAACAAAAAAATGATAGTAATGTTCTGAAAGAAGAGAAGAACAAAACATTTTTCAGTCCTTAAAAAGTAAATATAGAGCCAGGCGTGGTGGTGCACGCCTTTAATCCCAGTCCTCGGGAGGCAGAGGTAGGTGGATTGCCATGAGTTCAAGGCCACCCTGAGACTCCATAGTGAATTCCAGGTCAGCCTGGGCTAGAGTGAGACCCTACCTCAAAAAAAAAAAAAAAAAAAGTCAATATAACTCAGAACAATCACAGGATTGTTGTATATAACTAGAAGAGGCCTAAAAGTTTAAACTGTGCTGAAATGCCATGCCCTTCCCGTTTCATCTAGGTGGAAACAAGCTGGGAGAAATTGAAGGAATTATCTGAGGTGAAAATGCAGAGCAAGTTTAGGAAGAAACCAAGTCCAGACACTCCTAGGGGTTCCTTCCACTTCATTTCTATGACAGGGAACAGGACGGCGGTACACCAGAGATTAACAGAACACCTCAGAGACGAAGTTTTCCTACGTTGCCAGGCAAAGAGGAGACACAGCGAGGCATCTGTTGTTCACTACTTTTGTAGAGCTGCAACCAAAATATTAGAACACCTTATATGAGTAAGGATGATTTTGGAGTAAAGAGCATGTCAGGGGCCTTAGTGCAGGAATGCCTGAGCCCAGATGCTCTGGCAAGACATGATGATGGCAGGGCATGCATGAAAGAACAGGTGGCTCACTTCATGGCAGACAGGAAGCAGAGAGAGAAAAGATACAAGGCACAGCCCAAACAAGCTATAACCCCAAGGGCACAATCCCAGTGACATACTTCATCCAAGTAGGGCTCACCTCTTACTATTTACCACTTCCTAATAAAATCATATTATGAATTCATCAAGAGATTAATCCATTCAGAGCCTTCACTTCCCCAAAGACCATGAGTTGGCAGCTATGCCTTTATTTCACACATGAGGTGAAGCGGGACCTTTCATATTCAAACTATAAAATGCTATCCCTGGCTCCAAAAGGTTCACAGCCACCTCATGATGAAAAATGAATTTAGCTCATCTCCAAAATCCCCAATGTTTTAACAGTCCCAACATTATTCAAAAGCTGAAGTTCAAAGTCTCCCTGGAACTCAACACACTCAGCTGTGAGCACCTATGAAACTCAAAACCAGAACATATACTTCCAAGATTCGGTAGCAAAGTAATCATTACCACTTCAAAAGTAGTAATGAGGGCTGGAGAGATGGCTTAGCAGTTAAGGCATTTGCCTGCAAAGCCAAAGGACTCGGGTTTGATTCCCCAGGACCCACATTAGCCAGATGCACAAGGGGGCGCATGCATCTGGAGTTCATTTGCAGTGGCTGGAGGCCCTGGTGTGCCCCTTATCTCACTCTCTCCCTCTTTGTCAAATAAATAAAAATAATACATAAATAAATTTTACACTCAAGTCTTTGATGGGTGAGATCTAGCCAACTCCCCAAGTACCCTCAAGGCATCTTTTCTATTGTCCCAAAACAAGGCTTTTTAATGGCCCTAACCTCTCCAGTAGCCCTGCTTTTCTTGGCTACAACATCACATTCACTTCTTATCTGAGCAACTTTGTAATATTTTCAAAGCTTTTTACTATTTTTAGTTCGCAATTTTCACTCTCAACATGGGTACAAACCATCAGCAACATCTGTGCCACAGCCTAAACGTTACAATATCTTGAAATTTCCTCCGCCAAACTGACTAGCCTATCTGCTATAAACTCAGCCTTCTTTAATGTCTCAGAGGTGTGGACACATCCTTTGCTTCAGGGTACTGTGAGTGCTCTCTAGTCTATTTCCCAATACAGTTCCCACTGCCATCTAAAACCCCACAAACACAATTTACACTGCTCACGTTACTGTGTGCTTACTGATTTTCTGAGCCCTCATGAGGATCATCCAATAAGCTTAGAACATTCTACACCTTCCTAGTCTTCCTTGCCATATTCTCACTAACCACTTCAAAAGGCTTAATAGGGGCTAGAGAGATAGCTTAGTGGTTAAGTACTTGCCTGTGAAGCCTGAGGACCTGGGTTCGAGGCTCGATTCCCCAGGACCCACGTTAGCTAGATGCACAAGGGAGCACACGCGTCTGGAGTTCTCGTTTGCAGTAGCTCGAGGCCCTGGCATGCCCAATTCTCTTTCTCTATGTGCCTCTTTCTCTGTATGTCGCCCTCAAATAAAGAAATAAAAATAAAAACAAAAAAAGGTTTTTTTAAAAAGGCTTAAGAGCCACACTGTTAAGGGTTTAGTCACAAGGACCTTACTACTGGCACTAATTTTCTGTTCAATTAGAATTTCTTCTTCTTCTTTTTTTAATCTGAGAGAGAGAGACAGGGGGAGAGAGAATTGGTGTGCCAGGGTCTTAGCCACTGCAATCGAACTCTGGACGCTTGCCTCACCTTTGTGTGTCTGGTTTATATGGGATCTGGAGAGTCTAACCTGGGTCCTCAGGCAAGCGCCTTAACTGCTAAGCCATCTCTCCAGCCCTCAATTAGATGTTCCGTCCCTGTGACCTGACAGGAAGCACTTAAGGGAAGAAAAGACCTATTTTGCCAGTGGAAGTTGGTGGCAGGGGAAGTTCTTCACTTCATGAAAGATGAGAAGCAGAACTCAAGGGAATGGGGACCAGGTCTATGACCTTCAACACGACGGCCCCAGTGACCTGCCACCTGCAGCCAAGCTCGACCTCCTAAAGTTCTCAGAACCTCCCAAAAGAGCGCCACTAGCTAGTGACTATCAATTCAACACAGGGTCCCTGGGGAACACTGCACATTCAAACCGTGACATAGCTCCCTGCAAAGAGAAGAGACCGATTATAATTCCTAAAATGTGTCCAGTGTCCTTGAGAAAGCACACATTCTGTGTCTCAGCTCCCTTGCTCATAGAACTAGAGGCTTAGAGTGCATGATCTACCATTTGTTCTTGTCATACTGGTCCGTGTTTGCTCACATACACTCACTGAGAGATGCTATATAGTCCATGTGGCACCACAAGCACAAATGAGATTTAAAAAAAATGTATGACCAGGCTGGAGAGATGGCTTAGTAATTAAGGCGCTTGCCTGCAAAGCCAAAGGACCCGGGTTTGATTCCCCAGGACCCACATAAGCCAGATGCCCAAGGTGGGGCATGAGTTTGGAGTTCATATCCAGCAGCTGAAGGCCCTAGAATGCCCATTCTCTCTCTCTCTCCCTCCCTCTTTCAAATAAATTAATAAGTAATTTTATGTAAAAATAAGATGACTAAGAGAAGTCCTTTTCTATGTCTTTATGACTAAATCAAGCCATATCTCCAGGCATACAGGATAATAAATACTGATAACAGACTATGTTGTTTAGTATATAAAAGTAAACATGCATAAATGAATTGATGGTGTCTTTTAGCAGGAGATAAGAGACATGCACACGAAAAGTGAAATAACTTAACACTACTGACCCATACTCTGGACAGGTCACAAGACAGACTCTTTGCCAACTTATCTTCCATACATTTATTTGAGGGACTGACATGAAGAGACGGACAAGACTTCCTTAGAACGGAGGTGAGATGAGCAGAGTAGCTACTACAGCTCAAGTGTGGACAAACTAGGGTTAAGAAAGGGCAGGAAAATAGAAGTTTGGAGTAAGCCTTTTGACAGTGTTTTTCTAATTACAAATTTGATGCTGCATCCAAGGTTTAGTCTCCTAGAACAACTCATGGGGAAGATGCAGTTACATAAATGGAAGAGGAGGTTAAATGTTGATTCCATTTCTACAATAACCACTTTCAAACAATAAAGCTCTTTCCAGATACCTCTGTTGACAAAAGAACTTCATTTTATACTGATTGGCTTTAAACATGGTACAAAGTCTTGCTATACAGGTCTTCGAAACACAGCTTAGAGGTCAGGGCTCTGGGCTCCATTCTGTTTCTAAATGATGGCACAAACGTACCAGGTAATTTAGCCAAGCAATCTATAAAGAACCTTTCTCTTGGAAATATGCTATTTTTCACTGCTCAAAATCAGAAGGAAACACTTGTCTATGAACCTTGTTGATCTTACCGGCAATGTATCTTTTTGCCCGTTTCCCCCTTATTGCTCCTGTCCAATTTTACAGTGCTTCAGTTTATTGCAAATTGGTCTGAGTTCAACTTTCCTTACAGTAGGAGCACTCAGGTAACATTGTGTCTCCTCTCTCCCCTCCCCTGACACCCTCATATCAACTAAATAGCAACCGTGTTTATTTCTCCCTTCTCACTTGCTTTCTTTAAAAAAACAAAAAAAACTTGTATATGGGATTGGCAGATAGAATACTGGGCACATAAATCTGAATTTCAGAAAAACACTGCACCATTTTTTTTTAGTGTGACTTATTAAGCTAACTTTGGCCTGAAGATATCTCTGTATGTTGGGTCCCTGTTTAATAACCTGCAGCCTAAGTTATTAACAAAGAACCTGAAGTAAAAATATACTTTTATAATAAATAGCTGAGTCTCCGCCAATCATAGCAGCTGAGCTTCAGTCAATTATGACTGGCCGACTAACCAGACCATGTTTAAATACAGTAAAGGCCCACCTGTAACCAATCACACTGTGTGCATGTTTCCTTTCCATCTTCCTTCCATAAATGAAATACTGCCTGGCCCCATCACATAAAAGAATTCTCCTGAGCCTTCTGGTGCTGAGGGATGCCCAATTTGTAAATAATTCTTTGTTCAAATAAACTCTTAAAGTTAATTCAACTCAAGTTTTTCTTTTAACAGTCTCCCCTCAACCCTGCCCGGATCTGACAACATTGCCAGCCTCAAATAAGATCCTATATAGAAACTTTTAGAAATTTTTATGGTGAAGACATTTTTTGGCAATTTTTCAGGATGACAATTTTATCCAACAGAGCTGGCAACTTGGGCAAGAATGGCTGCTCCCTTCATGTAAAAAGGCCAGGAAGAAGGCATAGGCATGGGAATGGCTAAGAAGGCATTCAGGAGTCAAGAGGCTTTGCTTTTAGCCATAAAGCAAAAACTAAGGGTGTTGGGCTGGAGAAATGGTTCAGAGGCTAAGGTGCTTGCCCACAAAACCTAATGACCCAGGTTCAATTCCCCAGTACCCACATACAGCCAGGTGCACAAATGTGCACATGTATCTGGAGTCCATTTACAGTGGCTAGACGCCCTGGCATGCCCGCTATTTCTCTTTCTCTGAGTGCAATAAATACATATATTTTTTTTTAAAAAAAAACCTATGATTGTGAGACATCTCACCAACACAAACACAACTACATACAGAGGCGGCTGCTCTGCGCCTCCCAGCGAATAGCTCTGGCACAAACAGTAGCATCACAGAACATTCCTGAAGCCCAGGACAGGGCTGTTTAAATGTCCATTAAACACTGAGTCCTCAAGTCAAACCAACTCATGTCTTCCATCCTCAAGAGTGAGATCACCTTGGGGAAACTGAGCTCAGTTCAGTCGTCGGCTCGATTAGAATACACTAAACTCTAGTGAGCATTGTGAATGCGCCATTTCTGCAGCACTGATATGCGGAAAAAACACACGCTACGCCGGCACTGTAAAGCCAATGTACATGATTAACCTCTGAATGTCAATGGAAGCCCAAGATAGTTTGGGGATCAGAATAGCAGCCGCACGTGAGAAAATACACTCTTCTTTTGCATCCTGGTCACTACGGGTCTAATGGCTGCCCTGAGCTAAGGGCGGCCCTTCTCCCTTTTGTGAATAGTGGGAGGGAGAGAGGACCGTAAGACATAATGGTGGCTCCCTACCCAGGCTGTCCCACCCCCGTGATCGATTTGTCTGAAAGTTACATTCTGAAAAGACCTGAGCTGGCACACGACCAGCAGACTGTTTCAATATCAGATGGGAAGATGCAAACTTACTGCCCTCCTCGACTTTACAGAAAACTTTCTGTGAATGTTAAATACATGAGGCATCTCTTTTGCAATCACATATGTAGCCATAAAGAATTTGCCCTTTATGAGCCTCGAGGATGGCATGCCCCTATTTTTTTTATTTTTTAAAAAAATTTTATTGATTTATTTGAGAGTGACACAGAGAGAAAGAGGCAGAGAGAGAGAGAGAGAGAGAGAGAGAGAGAGAGAGAGAGAGAGAGAGAATGGGCGCGCCAGGGCCTCCAGCCACTGCAAACGAACTCCAGACACGTGCGCCCCCTTGTGCATCTGGCTAACGTGGGTCCTGGGGAATTGAGCCTCAAACTGGGGTCCTCAGGCTTCACAGGCAAGCACTTAACCACTAAGCCATCTCTCCAGCCCAGATGGCATGCCCATTTATCCTTCAACTGAAAACAGTATTTTATTTTTGGCAAATTTCCACTTGGAATTACAAAAGCATATTAAAATTGCCTTGAACTAACCAATGGTTTTCTGTGGAGTACAATTCAGCTCCTGAACTTAAAAGAAAATTTGCTTAACCCCAACCTCCCATGAGAATAATGTGCCCACCAACCCACTCTTTAAGAAGAGGTCATTTCTGTAAGTGTGTACCCACTCTAACTCAGTTTCCTGGTAGAGTCTTTAAGGTCCTTTATGTATAGAATCACATCATCTGCAAATAATGATAACTTGATCTCTTCCTTTCCAATTTGTAAACACTTATAGCAATGTAGCAGGATGAAAAATAAACACAGAGGGCTGGAGAGATGGCTTGGCAGTTAAGTACTTGCCTGTGAAGCCTAAGGAGCCTGGTTCCCCAGAAGTCTAAGGCTCGATTACCCTGGACCCACGATAGCCAGATGCACAAGGAGGCTCATGCACCTGGAGTTCATTTGCAGTGGCTGGAGGCCCTCGAATGCCCATCCTCTCCCTCTCTCCCTCTCTCTCTCTCTCTCTCTCTCTCTCTCTCTCTCTCTCTCTCTCTCTGTCGCTCTTAAATAAGTAAACAAACAAATAAAAACACACAGAATCATTAGCCTTCCTATATGCTAACAACAAACATGCAAAGGATGAAATCAGAGAATCACTCCCATTCAAAATTGCATCAAAAATAAATAAATAAATAAAGTACTGTGAGATGAACCTAACCAAGGAAGATGTGGTTTGATTCAGGCGCCCTCCATAAACTTAGGCATTATGAATGCTAGGTTCCCAGCTGATGGAGATTTGGCAATTAACACCTCCTGGAGGGAGTGTACTGTTGGGGATGAGCTTCTGGGTGTTTTAGCCAGTTTCCCCTTGTCAATGCTTGGCACACTCTCCCTGTTACTACTGTTCACCTTATGTTGGCCAGGGGGTGATGTCCACCCTCTGCTCATGCCATCATTTCCCCTGCCATCATAGGCCTGCCCCCCTCGAGTCTGTAAGCCCAAATAAACCTATTTTCCCCACAAGCTGCTCTTGGTTGGGTGATTTCTACCAGCAACGCGAACCCGACTGCAACAGTCAAGTGGCACCAGGAGTGGGAGGCTCTCTACAATGGAAACTTTAAAACACTCAAGACAGAAACTGCAAAAGAAACTAGGAAATGGCAAGACATTCCTTGTGTTTGGATTGGAAGAATCAATATTATGAAAATGGCAATCTTACCAAAAGCAAACCCCATCAAAATTCAAGTGGCATTCTTCACAGAAATAGAAAAAAAAAATCCTAAAATTCATTTGAAAGCACAAAAACCCTCAAATATCTAAAACAATTTTGAGCAACAAAAATAAGGCTCGTGGTATCACTATACCTGATTTTAACCTCTGTTACAGAACCATCGGAACAAAAACAGCATGGGACTGACAAGAGCAGACATGTAGACCAGTGGAACAGAATAGGGGACCCCGATATCAATCAGGGTAGCTGCAGCCATCCAATCTTTGACAAAAATGCCAAAAGTACTCACTGGAGAAAAGACAGCCTCTTCAGCAAAGGGTGCTGGGAAAACTGGATATGTATATGTAAAAGGATGAACATAGATCCTTCTCTCTCTTCATGCACAATTATTAAGTCTAAATGGATCAAAGACCTTAATATCAGACCTTAAACTCTGAAAGTGCTAGAGGAAAAAGAAGAGGAAACCCTTCAACATACTGGTATTGCAAAGACTTTATGAATATAACCCCAATTACTCAGCAAAGAAAACCACTGATCAATCACTGGGACATCATGAAATTACAAAGCTTTTGTATGCCAAAGGACACTGAACAGAGCAAAGAGGCAACCTACAGAATGGGAGAAAATCTTTGTCAGCTATTCATGACAGAGGATTAATATCCAGGATATACCAAGAACTCAAAAAAAAAAAAAAAACCCTAAATAATAAATCAGACAACCCAAATAAAACAATGGGCTATGGAACTAAATAGAGAGTTTGCAAAAGAAGAGATAAAGAAGGCATGTAAACATCTAAAAAAGGTTCTGCATCCCTAGCCATTAAGGAAATGCAAATTAAAACTACTTTGAGATTCCATCTCACTCCTGTCAGAATGGCTACCATCATGAAAACAAATGACAATAAATGCTGGCAAGGATGCAGAAAAGAGGAATCGTTCTGCACTGCTGGTAGAAATGCAACCTGGTACAGCTATTGTGGAAATCAGTGTGGAGGTTCCTGAGACAGCTAAAAATAGATTTACCATATGACTCGACTATACCACTCTTAGGCATATATCATAAGGACTTATTGCACTACCTTAGAGATACTTGCTCAACCATATTTATTACCATTCTATTCACAATAGCTAATAAATGGAACCAGCCTAGATGTCCCTCAACTGATAAGTAGATAATGAAGATGTGGCACATTTATACAATGGAGCTCTACTCAGGAGTAAAGAAAAATGAGGTTATAAAATTTGAAAGAAAATGGATAGATCTGGAAAGGATTATACTTTGTGAGGTAACTCAGACCCAGAAAGCCAAACGTCACATATTCTCTCCCATATGTGGATCCTAGCTACAAATAATTGGACTTCTATGTGAGTTGGAATAAAACTCAGTAGCAGAGGCCAGTAAGCTAGAAATGGGTCACAAAAGGAATAGAAAGGAGGGTGGGAGGAGACTTAATAGGATGTTATTGTATATCTGTAAGTAGAAGAAGAGATTAATGGGGTTGGAAAGGTCTAAGTGAGGTCAGGGGAAGAGATTGAGTAAAGAAAAGGTGGGGAAAGGGCTAATCAAAATCTAACAGGGTATTAATAAGCCATATGGAAACCTACTTTTTGGACAATGGAACAACCAGAAGCCATAGACTGTCATTAGAATATTTTCAGTGCCAGGGATGGGAGACCTTCCAGTGAGTTGCTGGCCACGGAGGTCCCTGATGTCCCCAAAACATTACAGACCATTGCCGAGGTCCTTGGTTTCCCATCAGAAATAGATGGTAAGACCGTATTGCTGAGGACTCCACATACTTGGGCTACAACACTGATAATTCCTGCTGGAGCTGAGCTGAAAACCTCCTCCATCTAGACCAGCTGAGAGAAAGCTGGAAAAAGCTACACTGCATGCAGTTCAATGGGGGAAGAGAGAAAAATCACCAGTGAAGATACTCAACAGTGGACACTGTAAGCTTAAATTTGGCCAACTAGGCCAAATGAGCCAATGACTGCAATAGTGACACATCTGTCATGGTGGAAACCAACTGCCCTCTAATTGGACTGGAGGCCCACTCCATGGGAGGGAATCCATCCCTGATACTAAAAACCTACAACAAGGGTAGTCATGAGCCCTAGGGGTGCAATGTCTGCTGCTGTCTGGCTAAATGTATATATTATGCTCATCAAACTGCCCAGTAAGCACTTCTCTTAATGTTCATACCCATCATATATTAATGCTACTCTCACTTTTGGCTAGAGAACCTTCTCTTTTCAGATGGCAGTGACCTTGGGACAACTCAGAAGGCACTATGGTGCTGGGAAGAAGTGACAGGAGTGCTCAGCACTGAAACATCTCTATCACATCTTCCAAGGCTTGGGGTCCATTGTGGAAGAGGTGGCAGAAAGAATGTAAGAGCCAAACAAAGGGTAGGATTCCTTACAACGTGCTCCTCCAGATGCAAAATGGCCTGATATCCATAACCCCACAGTGCCTGACACTACCTACACAAGACCATCACAATAGGAGGAAAAGATCATGACATCAAAATAAGAGAGAGACTGATTGAGAGGGGGAGGGGATGTGATGGAGAGTGGAGTTTCAAAGGGGAAAGTGGGGGAAAGGAGGGAATTACCATGGGTTATTGTCTACAATTACAGAAATTGTCAGTAGAAAGAAGGCAAAAGTTTTAAAAAAAGAACAGGTCATTTGACTTGATTACAGTTACCACGGGGCAGTGTCTTGCCCACCAATTATCCCTGTGACAAGGAAGGACTCTGAAAAGGAGGCAAATCTCCCACCACTCAGAAGGAGCAGGACACAGAGACGCTGCCCCCGCTCTAATTGCAAACTCTGAGAACACACACATTAACATTTCATTTTGGGTGGCCTTTGTCACCCATAGCAAGCAGGAAGATGCTTCCCGGTCACATATGGTGTCTCCCAAAATTACCTGTTAGGAAAAATAAAGCACAACACCCTCTTTATAGACAACCAAAAGGATGAGGCATAAGTGGAATTTTGGTGGGATCTTTAAGGAAATTCTGAGTTAGTATCAGTATCTTCTCTCCAATGACTACAACTCCAACTCAAATACCTTACCTGTGAGTCAACAGAAATAGACCGAAGCAGTGCCGTAAATGTGCCCAAGCAGCCCTCGGTCACTTCTAAGCTGGACCCTCACAAATCTAATATTCTAAGGTCTTTCATTGGTGTTGCTTTTTATTTTTACAAGCAAATTCATGCTCTCTGAATCTATGTTCTCTCCTCTAAGCAATGTTCAGTACTCCAGCCATAAAACATTTACTGTGTACTCAAGCTAATAATGCACTGCATGCAGCTGCTTACAGTACCAAGTGTGGCCAGCACATTCAAAAGTAATCTTTGGCAATTGGGACAAAGTCTCCAATCTAACCCTTTTTTTTGTGGAAAGACAAATAGAAATTAAGAAAAGAAAAAAAAATGCTCACCCTTAAGCCATCCAATCAGCTGATATTGTACAATTCTCAGCAAACATGCATGGAATGTCTAACAGCTGCTGCTTCTATAAGAGAGACCTAGTGTGAATACACTCAAAGAGATTAAGACGAGAAGGAACCAGGAATCAGACACCCATAGCTCAACAGCCGCTTTCACGTCATCATACCACTGGGCACAGTGGCTATAAAGCAAGGTGTCTTTGAGCACAGCAGTTGCTTCTCTGAAGGTATAGCCCATCATTACAGACAAGAGGACTATTTATGCCCTCAGGGAATCTCTCCTGAAAACTCCAAATCAACTCCTCTCAGGATGGCTTAATAAATGGTTTTATAACCATTTCTTGGCTATTAACGCCAAAGACAGGACAAGTGTTTTCATCTACCAATGCAATCAAAACCTTGAAAGGGAACAAACAGTAAGAGCCTTACAGAGAGACAAGAGTACAGGAAAAGGGGACTTTCATTTCCTCTATGTGATGTAACTGAACATAAAAATCAGTATCCAAGGAGACATGTTATGAAGGTTGGCAAGTTACAACTCAACTTCAAATTCATTTCTTTCTTTCTTTTTTTTTTTTTTTCCCTCAGGTTAGGGTCTCATCCTGGCCCAGGCTGACCTGGAATTCACTATGTAGTCTCAAAGCTGGCCTTGAACTCACAGCTATCCTCCTACCTCTGCCTCCCGAGTGCTGGGATTAAAGGCGTGCGCCATCACACCTGGCTTCAAATTCATTTCTCTTTCAGTCAATAGTTGCAAACCTACAGCTCCTCCAGAATTGCTTAAATTTGCTGATGAGCTGAAGGTTTTAACCAGGGGGTGAGAAGGGAGGAGCTGAGGTGTGCATCCTGAATAGACAGCAATGGTCTGTGCACCAAAGATCCCTAAAGGCAGTGCATCTACTCGCACAAGGCTGACGTGACTCACAGCTCCTGTGACAGTGGAGAGATGGAATGTTGCAGAATCAGAGCCACCTTCCCTTGGGCTGCCTGCCTCCCCACCCTTAGCAGTCACTTATTGCCCACCTCTGTGTCTGACCTAACATCCTGGTGACTGTCAGATGATCTAGCGAAACCTTTTTGGAATGTACTAACAGACCACCAGATTCCATCAACCCAAAAGGCTAAGGATGCCACCAGATAGCACCTGAGGCCCACAGCAGAGATTTCCCTGCTTAGCCAGAACCCGCCTACCTGATGTTTTCATCGATGTATCTGAAGACAGCCTTGGTTTATGACCTTCCTGTGTTCTGCAACTATGAAACTGAAAGGAAATTGTTAAAATGTGGGGACATGGAATTTGAGGTGACTTGGATCTGTTCCCAGACCATGGTCACTCCAGAACAAGCTATCTCTTATCCCTTTTGAGGTAGGAGCTGTGTCTTTTGCATTGACAGGTCTCTGTTATAGCTACGCAGCTTTATAAAAAAAAAAAAAAAAAAAAGCCACAGGCCTCATCTCAAACCATTCAAGCTCGCTCTGGGGCACGGGGCCAAGCATCTGCATTTCATCATGATCAGACTCTCACCCAGGTGATCCCAATTTGCAGCTGAGGTTAAGATCTGTGGTCTTTGAGCAACAGACATTATATTCTAATTTCCAAGGCCAAATGGAAGATCACCTTTATACCGCTGGCATAAAAACCATAAAGAAATGTCAGAAATAAAACATGCGGCAAAGGGTTAGGAGGTGGCTTGATTTGTTAAATAAAACTTTTAGGAGGTGATTCTTTGGGACCAAGCTGCAGCACCAGACCCTAACAGACCACATCAAAAATCAAAATGGAGCCATGTCTCTAGGTCACTAAACTGAGAGTGAGTTATCTGAGCTCCAATGGAGAAGGGGGTTGGTCAATTTTCCAAATATGACAATTTCAATTCCTCTGCTTTCATCCTCACACAGGAAGAACATCAGCGGTAACTTAATGCTAAACAACCAGGTATCTTTCTCTTCTGTCTCCCTATACCCACCTGAGCGGGAAAGTAACTTTGAAATAAATGATCTACTCATTTATTTATTTATTTAACAGAGGAAGAGGGAGAGAGAGAATGGGCACACCAGGGCCTCCAGCCACTGCAAACAAGCTCCAGATGCATGCGCCACCTTGTGCATCTGGCTGACGTGCATCCTGGGTAATTGAACCTGGGTCCTTTGGCTTTGCAGGCAAACGCCTTAACAGTTAAGCCATCCCTCCAGCCTGATCTACTCTTTTTTTTTTTTTTTTTTTTGCTTGCTTTATTTTTGAGGCAGGGTCTTACTCTAGCCAACACTGACTAGAACTCACTTTGTAACCCAGGCTAGACTTGAACTCTGGGCAATCCTCTTATTTCTGCTTCCTAAGAGCTAGAATTAAAGACATAACCCACCACACTTGGCTTATTAGATATATTTTTACATTTTTAACATTTACTTATGAAAGAGAGAAAATGGGCACACCAAGGCCTCTAGCCATGACAAACTCCAGACACATGTGCCACTTAGTGCATCTGGCTTACATGGATGCTGGGGAATTGAACCTAGGTCCTTAGGCTTCACAGGCAAGCAGCTTAGCCACTAAGCCATCTCTCCAGGCCTATTATTTTGTATTTATAATATGTAATACAATGTAAATGTTATGCAAATGTAGTTTGAGGGAATAATGACAAGAAAAACACATGTTCAGCTCAGATATAATTTCTCTTGCCCTTAATCCCATCTCCCTGCCCAGCCCCCTCCCCCAGCCTCCTGTCCTTCATCCCTCCTCTTCCAGTCCTTGTAATTCCCTCTCCCTTTCACAGCTCACATGTCCTATTTCCTTCATACACCCTGTCTCCTTATAGCATCTTTTATCCCATCTCATGGACCCTTATCTAGTTTCCTGAATTCTATTCATACTTACTCCCACTGAAGTACGCCTATTTAATATTCAGGGCTAGGATCTACATATGGGAAAGAGCTTGTGGTATTTGTCCTTTTGAGCCTGGGTTATCTTACTTAATAGAGTAGTTTCCAGTTACAGCCTTTTTTTTTTTTTTTGCACATTTCATAATTTCGTTTTCCTTTATGGCTGAATAAAACTCAAACGTGCATGTGCACCACCATGTAAAGGCGCACGTGCACCTCTGTGTAAATGACTCACTGACACAGTAACTCTGTTCCACAGAATGAAGGATTGCATTGTTCTAGAACAAAAGACAATTAAGATTTTTAAACCCAACTGTTATCATTTTGTCCCTAATTCTTCAACGCGGAACATGTTAAAAATAAAATCAACAGAAGAGGTGACACGAAGAAAGTCACAGTCGCCAAAAAGAAAAACAAACATGCTCATGACTCTGCCAAAGCCTGATCCAGCCCAGGTGAACTGCAGAACCATAAGCCCTTGAGAGTGTCACACCTCAGCGGTGGTACGAAGTCAAGACACAGGCATCCGACGTGTCACATTATTTCTCTTTTTAATTCATTTCCTGGAATTAAGCTCTAAAGTTAGTTTCACAAATTTCAACTTCTCATCTCCTATTTTTCTCATTCACCCTTATAACTTGCTGATGCAATAAAAATACAAATGAAATCACATCTCTGGACTCTGGGTGCATCTGTACATACTTACAGGATGTATATGACCTGACTTCCTTTCCTCACAAACTGTTAATACATTAGAAAACCAAACTGATTCCAGAGATCTTCTGTGAGTGACCATGTTGAATTATAGGGTGCCATGCTGTTTTTTATCAGCTTCATGTCTTATAAATTATCTGGTATAATCTAAAGAAGTGGGAAGCATGTTAGGCCTCTGGGAACCAAAAAATTTGTATTTTGTTTCTGGGTGATGCACATCCTAGATATACTGCCCTCTGAGCACATCAGCAGACTTATAGCTCGCTCTTGAGGGAAGACCTATCAAGTAGCTCACAGGCTTCAGATACTCCAGGATCCATTTATTTTTCTAATTTATAGGGGTTAGCTGAAACTGCAAATAGAAAGCACATTTGTTACTGTTTTACAAGACCCTCATGAGTGAAAAGATAGCCTACCTCAATGCAATTCTATGCTGATTTATACCACAAAAGGGAAGCCTCCTCCCCTGTCCTGAAACTAAGATTTTCATATACCCATGGACTGATTTTTATAGTCTACTCTCAGTCTCTAAAGTTCAAGGTAATCAGTCTCTCCAAAATGACTTCACTCCTCTTGCTCATTTTGCTACATTTTAACTAGTTCAGTGGCACACGCGCGCGCGTGCGTGCGTGTGTGTGTGTGTGTGTGTGTGTGTAAGTAGGTAAGTAGGTAAGTAGACAGACATGTATGTAATACCTTTTTTAAGTTATAGAGTAGATAATATATTAACTGCAAAAAAAAATGATCCCCATTGCATTGGGGTCAAGAGTCCAGCCTCCTGCTACTAAATCACAGCCATACTATGAAACTCAAATTCCTAGAGGGAGTTTGTTTTTTTGTTTAAGAGAAGGTTCTGCTGTGTTCCCTAGGTTGGCCTTAAACTCACAATCATCCTGCCTCAGATTTCGAAGTGCTTGGATTAGAGGCATGTACCACCAAGTCTGGCATAGGGTCATATTTCTAATGGTTTTGTGGTATATGAGCAAATAACACAAATGCTTTCAATACCCAAGGGCAAAGGGACCCTTCCTCTTCCTTCTCTCAGAATGGAGTCCAGTGGAAGCAATCGTTCAGAATGGAGGGAGCATCCTATTTATGTTTTGCTCAATTTTGGAGTCTTAGCACAACACAGTAAGGAACACGTTGGCTGTAATCTCCACTCACTGTGAAACAGGCTTTAATGTGCTTTTATGTTGCTGTTTTGTTTTTTGAGGCAGGGTCTCTCTCTAGCCCAGGCTAACCTGGAATTCACTACATAGTCTCAGGGTGGCCTTGAACTCACACTAATCCTCCTGTCTCTGCCTCCTGAATGCTGGGATTAAAGGCGTGTGCCACCACACCTGGCCTTTAATGCTCTTTTAATACCACCATTCCCATGGCTCTGTGATTCTCCCACAGAACTAAGAGAAGTTATTTCACATCCTCAAGGGTGGGATATTTAACTGGCCAGGAACATCAAGAACCTTAAGAGAGGCAGGTGAAGTTTGGTGGCATCCTTGGGACCTCTCAATCGAGATGGTGTTCAAATACTAAATGTAACATACCAAAAAAAATCTTAAAAACTACACAATAAACATGTACTTATGGGGCAGGAAGATAGTGGTCTTAAAGCACTCCCCATGGAGAGCCTACAGCTGTGGGGAAGGGAAAGGAAGTCCACCTCTTTTACATGGACGCCGCATCCTTCCCATGCACCCCTCCTCCCAAGTTCCATGTCTGTGGACCCCCCTTCTGTATAGTAGTGGGAGACTGTGAAAGCACATTCCTGTTGTCCACCTACTCTTCTACTTTGCAATTTCACTCTAGTCCAAATTCCTCTCAGATTTTATTTTTATGTTACATATATAAATATATATACACACAAATACATATACACATTATATCACTATATACATGTATGTGTGTGTGTGTATATATGTATATGAGAAAGAGAGAGAAAGAATGGGCACACCAAGGCCTCCAGCCACTGCAAATGAACTCCAAACACATGAACCGCCTTGTGCATCTGGCTTACTTGGGTCCTAGGGAATCGAAGCTGGGTCCTTAGGCTTCACAGACAAGCACCTTAACTGCTAAGCCATCTTTCCAGTCCCAAACTCCATTTTGCCACTGAGGCTATTTTTCAAAAACACTTTGCTGATCTCACCACAGTCACCATCATGGCAACCTGGGGAAAGGCTCCACCTTCCCTCAGGGAGGATTCGCTTTATCGCGTTATTGCACGCAACGAAAGCCCTGCGCAGAGGAACCGTCTTGATATCTCATCTCTCCCCAGCACCCCACACAGCAGGCACAGATGCCAGGAGCCTGCGCGTGCCACTGACTGCAGCCTTTAGGTGAGCTGACTGTGATAGGCTCCACGGTGAGCGAGAGATGGAAATAAGGTATCAAAGAGTGGGGGATGGGCAAAAGCAGCAACTCTCAGGGACATCGGGTGCTACAGAGCAGTGGGCTTCGAGGGGTGTGAGCCAGTGCTGTCTAGAGGGATGGCATTTCTCCTCCTCAGCAGTTCCGGAACTCACCGGGGGGACCTTCCAAACCCTACCTCACCGGGTGCGGTGGTGCACGCCTTTAGACCCAGCATTAGGGAGGCAGAGGTAGGAGGATCACCTTGAGTTCAATGCCATCCCGAGACTATAGACTAAATTCCAGGTCAGCCTGGGTTAGAGTGGGACCCTACCTCGGAGGAGGGGGGCGGAGGCTACCTCGCCAGTCTCCTCTTTAGCTAATGTTGCCCAGGAGGCTAGGCCAGGCAGAAGTATGTTCTAGAGCTGCTGGTTACTCTGTTAATGCTTCATGGCTCAAACCTGTATTCAATATCCTCAGACACTCTCTCTCACCTAGTCTTTCTCTCATCATACCCCCCAATTTGCACACACTGAGCCATTCACCACCTGTGCCCAACAACCATGTACCCTCAGTCTTGAGCTTCTGTAGTTCTTTTGCTAAGAACACACTTTTTTTTTTTTTTAAATACTTTTCTTGGGCTGGAGAGATGGCTTAGTGGTTAAGTGCTTGCTTGTGATGCCTAAGGATATGGCTGCCTCATTTGTCTCTGGAAGCACTGAACTTCCAGTAGGGCGGTGGCACATGCCTACGATTTCTAGCATTCGGAAGGTATGAGAATCACGTGTGAGGCCAGATTAGGCTGCATAGTAGGGCTGGGGGCTGACGTGGTAAACAAGAAACAAACACAAACAAACTGAACTGGTGCCTACAGGCACAAAGGAAAACCTGGAAGGACAATGCCTGAGGGAAGAGGGCTACGGGAGGATCTCACCTCCACAACTGTGACAAAATCAAATCCGATCTGATATTTATAGCCCATTGTAAAATAATGCAGCCTGATAGGCCGTCCAGTGTCAGTCACAATTCTGACCTGTGTCGGTCCCTTTTCAGGATAAGCACTTTAAGATAAGAGAATCCAAACTGGCTTGTCTTTGCATTCCTAGCACAAAGCAAGCTACTTGGTAAAAATGGGTAATAATGTCACTGAACTGAATAAAGGAGTCCTTGCTTTCAGGGTCCCCGAGTCTGGTGGTAAGGAGCACTAGAAAGCTAGGAATTCGGGTCTGAGAGATGGCTCAGCTGTGAAGGCACTTGCCTTCAGACCCTCAGGACCCAAGTTTGATTCCCCAGTAGCCATGCAAAGACAGAAGGCACAAAGTGGCAAATGCATCTGTAGTCTGTTTGCAGTGGCTGAAGGCCCATTCTCCGCTTCTCTTCTACTTCTCTCCCTGCTTGCAAATTACCAATTATTTTTTAGAAAGTAACATTTGGGGCTGGAGGGATGGCTCAGCAGTTGAGGCATTTGCCTGCAAAGCCAAAGGACTGAAGTTCGATTCCCCAGGATTCATGTTAGCCAGATGCATGGAGGGGGAGGGATGCATGCATCTGGAGTTCATATGCTGTGGCTGGAGGCCCTGGCATGCCAATTTTCTCTCTCTCTCTCTCTCTCTCTCTCTCTCTCTCTCTCTCTCTCTCTCTTTCTCTCCCCTCTTCTTTCTCTGTCAAATAAAAATAAAACAAGAAAGTTTAATTTAAAAAAATTAAAAATTTAATAAAAACTAACATTTTAAATTTTCACAGAGTCTTTCCATGGGGAACCCTCATTCTCCGTTTAGTCCATTTAGAGAAGACTGCTTCCAGTTCCAGCTCATTCTGCAATTGTGCTCTGTTGGCAGAGCTCACTTGGAGATGACCGTTGGAAAGAGAGTGGGGCCCGGACCTAGGCTGTGGCAGCCTAGAGGGTGTCAAGGGGCCACAAGGGAAAAGAAAAGACAGGGAGTCCTGAGGACAAAGTCCCTTAGACTCTCTGGTTCTCTACTAGAACTCGAGAGCCAGCTGGAGTCTGTTGAGACACCTTCATATTCTTCTCACACCAGGTTGAGCCTGGTTTTCTGGTTTTGCTAATGGAAAATGTCCCAATAGAGGCTAGACAGATAAGAGTTTGCTAAGGATAATGCAAAAGCAGGTGTGAAGGCCGGCCCGGAAGGAACATTGCTAAAACCCAGAGACCAGGGCTGTGCCAAAGTGGCCCCGAGTTTTCTCCTACCTTCAGCATGGTATTGGGGGGCGGAGCACCAGCTGGGTCTGGCCTCACACATGGGCTTTATCTCCCATCCTCAATTCCCCCCTCCTCACTGTCCACACACACTGAGCACACAGTGATGGTGGCCCCTATAATGGCTGCCAAGTGCCCATTGAGCTCACATGTCAAAGCCCTGTTTAAAGTGCTCCGACCTGAGAGAGAGGAGGGAAGGTGCTATCAGAAGGAGACATGCCTCTGCTCACACTGTATTTTACTTAATAGCTCAAAGACTTTCAAAAGCTCTTCCCCAGATGAACAAACGTACTGGTTCTCAAAGCCCATGCTAATTAAAAGCACCATGTTCAATCCTCAAACACAAGCAAGACAGGAGTCTGCTTAAGTCAAACATGTAGGTTGGTTTCTTATTATTCTTTTGAGAAATAATGATGTGTATTTTTAGCAGTACCTAACTATCAATTATAGTCATTTCCAAAAATGAAGTCAAAGTCACCATTCAGTTTTTCTCAGGGCAGAAATTCATTGTTTAGGTAATTATTTGGCTTTCTTTTTTTTTTTTCTGTCCTGCACATCAATTTTTTAAAGAAACATTTTACATCTCAATGTTTTCTCACTCCACTTTGCTGTGTAACAAACAATAAAATTCCAAAGGTTCACAGAATACAAATTTTGTGGTTGCCACACTCGTAATTTTTTTCCATCATTCTTTTCTTTTTTCTTTTTCTTCTTCTTTTTTTTTTTTTTTTGCAAGGCAGGGTCTCATTCTAGCCCAGGCTGACCTGGAACTCATTCTGTAGCTCATGGATGGCTTCAAACTCATCATCCTACCTCAGCCTCCCAAGTTCTGGGATTAAAGGTGCATGCCACCACACCCAGCTCTGGCATTCTTTAAAAAAAAAAAAAGAAAAGAAAAGAAAAGAAAAGAAAAGAAAAGAAAAGAAAAGAAAAGAAAAGAAATCACTGTGTATTGGTTTTTACCTCTATACTTTCTGTAGTCTAGCCAAGAATTTGGTTCATGAATAAAATTACTGCAAACATCCTACATGAATAAGCAATTTAACCATAACATTAGTATGATGCATAGAACTTCAACTCGTTATCTATTCTAAATTTTAACAAGAGCTATATAAAATTACTAATAATTACTAGTAAACCGTGCACAATGGTGAAAGCCTCGAGGCACTGTGGCAGGAGATCACTTAAGCCAAGGAGTTCACGACTGGCCTGGGCAACATAGAGAGACCCTGTCTCGGCTACTGCTGAGGCTGTTGGTTGCGCACCAGAAGAGGCTAGGACCTTAATGCCCAAGCCTTCACGTGCTTTGACTCCAGGTCACCAAGAAATCAATCTGGAGCTGAGTTAGAAGTGTTTTCCCTACTAACTAGCTGTCCAGATACTGGGATGAGCTACACAGAACACAGCCTTTGGGAGAAGAGAAGTCATCAACAGTCTTAACCAGCAGTTGACTCTGCAAGCGGGACAGCTGGCAAGGCAGGCCGAATGCACCAACTGGAGCAATGTAGCATGTCTGTTTTTGGGGAAACCAACACATCTCTGATTGGATCTGAGGCCAGCTCCACAGAAGGGAATTGGTGCCTGGTACTGAAAACCTAGTCAAAAGCCTATGGCTGGGAAGGTCATGAGCCCTAGATGGTTAACCAACTACTTTTGTTTGGCTAAATGGATCTATTATGACCACCAAACTGCCCTCTAAACACTTACATTTATGGCCATATATTAACACTACTTTCAGTTCTGGTTAGAGAAGCTTCTCTTTACAGATGGTGGTGACCATTGGGGTGACTCAAAAATGGCCAAAGTGCTGAGAAAAAGCAACAGTGGAGTGTTCAGCACTAAGAAAGACATCTCTATCACACCCTCCAAGGCTCAGGGGCCGTCGCAGAAGTGGCAGAAAGGATATAAGAGCCAAAGGAAGGGGAGGATTGCTTACAATCCTGTCATCCAGACACAATATGGGCCAGATATTTGTGACCTCACAGTAGCTGATGCTACTACCTAGACAAGACTTCCATAATAGCAGAAAACTATGATGGCATCAAAACAGAAGACAGACTAGTTGGAAAGAACAAGGGATTCAACAAAGGGTGAATTTGGGAAAAGAAAAAGGGAGTGTTGAAAGGGAACATTATCATGGTATATTGTTGAGGCTGTCAACAAAAACTTTAAAAAAGGGTGGAGAGATGGATCAGCAATTAAGGTACTTGCCTGTAAAGCTTGATGGCCCAGGTTCAATTCCCCAGTACCCATGTAAAGCCACATGCACAATGGTGCACACATATGGAGTTAGTTTGTACTGACTGGAGGCTCTGGAACACCTATTCTCTCTTCTCTCTCTGCTTGTAAATAAATAAAAATATATTTAAGTAAAAAAAAAAAAAAGAAGAAGACCATGTCTCAAACACACACACACACAAATTGTATTTTAAAGTTACAAATATTACTAGGAAAATTTCACTAGGTCATATCTAAAGATACACTTTCCATTTCAACCTTCCTGAGGAATCCAAGCATTTGAAATGTTGTCTTCCTAGATTTCCAAAGGAATCCATTCAATGATCCTTCTGTGCAGAAAGATGCCAGGACTATAGGGAAGGCAGTGATCTTACAAGGACCAAGAGAGTCCTCACTTTAGTTTACTTCTTTTCTTTTAAAATATTTATTTCAGGCAGAAATAGAGAGGAAGACAGAAGATAGAGAATGGGCATGCCAGGGCCTCCAATCACTGCAAACCGAACTCCATAAGTATGAGCCACACCTTGTGTACCTAGCTTACGTGGGCACTGGGGAATCAAACTTAGGTCCTTAGACTTCACAGTCAAGTGCTTTAACCATTGAGCCCTCTCTCCAGCTCTTTAGTTGACTTTTTTTTTATAAGATTTATTTTTTATTATTTTTATTTATTTATTGTGAGTGACAGAGACAGAGAGAGAATGGGCACGCCAGGGCCTACAGCCACTACAAACAACTTCCAGGTGCATTCACCACGTTGTGGGTTATGTGGGCCCTGGGGAATCGAGCCTTGAACCGGGGTCCTTAGGTTTCACAAGCAAGCACTTAATCACTAAGCCATCTCTCCAGCCCCCTTTTAGCTGACAGTCTTACTGAGCCATGTGGAATTTCCCTGTGGCCTTCCCACATGTAGTACGAAGCTCCCGACTGCTCCCCAGGGCCAATTAAGTTTACCAAGATGTCTTCTCAAGCCTGCGAATCATCCGGTCCTCTGCCAATTCCCGCGAGCTCCCCCCTTTCCGAACAGAGGCTTGGAAATGCGGTACATCGTGTCTTCCCTCCTCCTACACGGATGGAATGGGATGTGGAAAGGACAAGAAAGCACAGACAACTCCCTTGGGAACCGTTTCTTCGTGCTATAGAGACCCAAACTGGAAAGGGAACAAAAACAAGATAGAAACCAGCCAGGAGGCTTTCTGGCCAGGCTGCAGCCAGAAGCGCCAGCGAGCAGCTGGGGCGTAGGTGTTGAGTTGGACAACACGGGGAAGGCAGCAGCCACTCCTGGAGCGGCCGACAGCGCAGCCACAGTCCCACTGCTGGGCGTGCCAAGCAGCGGGGGGGGGGGGGGGGGGGGGGGGTGGAGGGTGGGGGGGTGGCGGGGCGGCCTGGCGGCTCAGCCCTCTTATTTCAGCTAGGAAAAGTTCCCAAATGCAAGTCCATAAGACACAGAAAAGGGTCACACAGGTCACTGATGACCAGCAGTTGCCCAAAGTCCAAGATGTAGGCAGTGGCTTGCTGTAATTTCACTTCAACTGGGGGAAATTCAAACAAGGGCAGGGAGGAAAAAAATATACATATTGAACAATTGTCCAGAACACTATTACCCAGGCAAGAGGGCATTAAGCTCTGTGTAAACAGAAGTGTCAGGCTCAAGAAGGAGGGCCTACAGTGTTCATCTCTGTATTTTAATTCTTTTTTATTTAGTTGAGGGGGGGGAGAGAGAGAGAGAGAAAGAGAATGGGTGCACCAGGGTCCCTAGCCACAACAAATGACCTCCAGACACATGTACCACCTTGTGCAGCTGGGTTAAGTGGGTACTGGGAGTTGAAGATGGGTCCTTAGGCTTCACAGGCAAGCGCCTTAACTGCTAAGCCATCTCTCCAGCCCCACCTCTGTATTTTTAAAATGATAAATGCTACATTTATCAAGGACAAATGGTGCTAACTGACAGCCACCTGCTGGGGCAAGGCCTACCATGCCCATTTTTTTTTATTTTTTTTTTCACTTTTATTTACTTATTTGAGAGTGACAGAGAGAGGGAGAGAGAGACAGATACAGAGAGAATGGGTGCGCCAGGGCTTCCAGCCACTGCAAACAAACTCCAGACGCATGCGCCCTCTGCTGCATCTGGCTAACGTGGGTCCTAGAGAATCGAGCCTCGAACCAGGGTCCTTAGGCTTCACAGGCAAGCGCTTAACCGCTAAGCCATCTCTCCAGCCCTACCATGCCCATTTTGTGGAGAAACTGGAGCTCCGAGTGGCTAAATGCCTTGCAGATGCCGTCCAGGCTATGCTTCTTCCCCATGCATAAGAAACAGAAGGTGGAGAGAGGAGAACTTCCTGGAAGCTTGGCCCAGCTAGGACAGTCCATGCAGTGGTAAGTAAGACTGACAGACCCTTGGCCTCAAAGAGGACTATGAGGGCTGACCCAAGAAAGTTGTCCTCCGAACGCCACATGCGTGTCGTGGCGCATACAAGCATGCATGTGCACACGCACATTCAAAGTTCGATTTGCTCTGAAATGTGAGGTTTTTGGCTTCATAGGACTGTTTAGCAACTCATTAGTGCTTTAAGAGTCACTGCTAACCTCACTTCCATCCCTATCCAAGCCTCCAGGGTCCCTTCCCACTGGAGTCCAGGCTTGGGGCGCACTAGGTGGATCAAACACAATTCTAAGAGCAACAGCGAGAGACATTCATAGTGACAAGGGACAATGCGTTCTCACTCCTTGTCCTACAAGAAGAGAAGCATTCATGTTGTGAAATGGCACAGATTTGCCAAGTCACTGCAAGTTACTGTTCACACAATGTTAAGCTTCAAAGACCAAAAACCCCAGCGCCTCACTCACGCCTGCCAGACGGCTCAAGCCACCTGTTCAGATGAATGTTGCCGTGGGCAGGCGGGCTCCCACCCACCATGCTGTCCAGCCCCACAGGAAACATGTGGCTGAAGAGTACACTTTCACCCAGCATTCAGAGACCACCTTCTGGCATCCCAACTCGGTCATCTATCAGCTCAGTTAAACTCACGCCCACTGTCTGTCCTGTGTCCTCTCAAACAAGTTTGTACCAGCTACCCTTGCTGAAGCGCTGTGAGCAGCTATCACGACACAGACCGAAGAGACTCGGGTATGTCAATGAAGTTTTCCAATGAGAGTAGTCTGAAAGACTTGGGAAAACTCCACAAAGTTAAATTACTAAACAACATACTATTGAATTTCGTACCGCAAAGACATCTCATACTTTGTGGCTGAGGGAATCGATAAATGGGGAGCTAAGCATGCATTTCACCATTGAGCTACACCCCCAACACGAAGGGGTGTTTTGGGGGCTGCAGTCCAAGATCAAGTGGCCCCATTGTCTTGGGCCTCTGAGGAATCTAGCCTGTCATGCTGGGAGTGTGACAAAGGAAACCACTGACCTCACAATCCAGGAAGCCAAGAGAAGGAGGAGACTAGGTTCCCACAATCCCTTAGGGGCGCACCTCCAATGACACTCTCCTGGAAGCAAAGCCTTTGACACACAGCTCTTATCCAAACTATAGAAGCATGCAATGGTATCTACCCCTGCATACTGCCAGCATGCATTCTATACTCAGGAGAATTTTCTAACACAGACAGACAGACATTCCTCTCCTAGTCCAGTTTCCACAGCACAAACGGCACATCGTGGGGCTGAGTAATTAAAGCGGGGGGGCGCAGAGGGTGCATTAGTAGGCATGGCTGTGATGATGATGATGGCCACGTTGGGGTCCAGAACTGGGAAGAACCAAGCATATGAACAAATGTGCCAGATGTTTTTTCAATGCTTATGTTTACCGTTTTAATTTGATCTCCAGGCCACGGGTGCTGTGGTTTGAACATGAAATTTCTCTCACAGGTTCAGGTGTTGAAGGCTAAGTTCCCCAGCTGGAGGAGCCAGCTCTCTGCAATGGTAAACGGAACCTCTGAGACTGAGAGCCCAAATGAATCTTTCCTCCCTAAAGTTCTTCTGTCAGGCATTTTTTGCCCAGAAACAAAAGTTTGACACCAATGGTGTAGAAATGACTGTGTTTTTTTTTCTTTTTCTTTTTCTTTTTTTTTTTTTTTTGAGCTCTCATACTTTGTGAAGTTAACTAACTTTCCCTGTAGAAGGGGTCTTCAGACCATCCATTCACATCTACTCTTTCGATGGATCCTTGTAGAGCTAGCACATAGGCATAGCATGTGTCCTATGGGGGTAAATAAACCTTCGGGCTCAGGAGATGGCTCAGTGGCTGAAGACACTGCCAAGCCTGTTAGCCATAGTTCAATTCCTAAGCACCCACAGCCAGCCAGACATAAAAGGCAGCACAAGCATTTGGCGATCAGCTGCAGTAGCAGGAGACCCTGGGATCTCCCCCCGCCCCCAACACACACACACACACACGTATCTCTCCCAAAGTTACACAGGCAGTTGCTGGTGTGACTGGATCTAGAACCCAAACCTTGAAACTGTTTTAACTTCATTTCTATTCTTCCTCCCCTAGTCCAACAAATCATGACACACTTGAACCGTGTCAAGTGTCACCAAGTTACAGAACTCTTACATATAAGCAAGGTTTCACTACTCAACAGCCAATGCTGGCTGAGCTCACTGAGTCACAGATAGCATACTAGGCACTGATATCATATGCCCTTGCCAGGGACCTGTCAAAGCCCACACACCTAAGCAAGCAACAGAGCCAGGACTTGACCCCAGCCCACCTGACTCCCACAGCTGAGCTCTCAACGGCTGTCTCTACCCAGTGCCAAGCAAGTGCGTCAGAACAGCTCGGTGGTTTTGTGCACTCCTCTTCTGAGCACTTACAATGAATACAGCTGCCCAGGTACTTGATACACACAGGGGTCTCCTGTGTTGCTCTTCACAGCAGCAGCTCTGAAGTCTACGCATACAGACTGGCTGGAGACTGAAAATGCAGTGATTGCAGACAGCCGAGGCTGAGCCAAAGACTACATTTCTACCGACGTCCAAGCCACGTGAAGTCTTAGACCACCCTTGAGCAGTGAAGCTGTAAAACACGACTTTTCTCCCATAAATCTTATCACGTTAAGTAAACACTACGTAGTCCCAGGCTGGCCTGGGAATTTTACTAATTTTTATATCAGAATGAGTGAAGGACCTTGGCATCAGGGATGGTAGAAAATCAGAGAACCCCCTCCCCACAGAGCTCATGAGCAGCAGTCTAGAAAGGAGTCTTGTTCACCTCCAAGTATCCCTGTCACTGTTATCGCGCTGGGGGTAGCGGCGTCGGTCACGGGGTTTCATGCTAAGCAGCCTTTACCCCTGAGCAACTCTGCAGCTCCCACAGATATTATTTACATTAGTTAATTTTGCTTTTGAAGCAGTATGGGTTCTTCAGAATCGAAGCCTTGTTATCTTTGTGACTCTGAGCTTTCACAAGTCACTTCCTAACAGTTTCTGCAAGGTGTATCAAGAATTAGGGTTGAAACGAACACAAATGGCCCTCCCAGCTCTAACTACAAAGACACTAGGTGACTTCAAGGAACGTGATACGACAGGAGGCTAATTACCCAGCTGTCATGCGCGCTGGGCTTAAAGGTGGCCTGAGAACTAAGTGAGGCACAGTGTCTGCCACATAGTAGGCATTCCACACCTGCTCACCATCCTTCCCTTGGAAAAATCGCTGCCTACAATTCAAACCTGTCTCAAGAAGCAAAACTAAACGACAAAAGCAAATCACGTTTATTAACACTTGGCTCTAAAGGGGAAATAGCTGAAAATAATGGCACTCAGGAAAGAGAGGTAGAAGGAGCAGGTGTTCAAAGCCTGGACTATGTGAGACCCAGTCTCATAAAACAAATAATAATAATAATTACTCAACACCAACTAGGATAGCAGGCAGTCTTGGGGGAGCTACCTACTCTCATCCTCTTTTCTGGGCAAGGAAACAGGCTCAGAAGGATGAGGCCACCAGCCCATAATTCCATGCCAGTATTCCAACCCCATGGTTTGCTCCCTTCAAATAAGCCACAGGTGGAGGAACGTGGGGTGTAGAGGGACGCAAGGCATCCAGGGACCCAGTGAGTATCTTGGCATTCCCTGAATCCTTTCATCTCGGTCCATAACATTTCCTTCCATTGAACTCAAGAAAAACCTCACACGAAAGTCGCAGTTTTAGTTTTCCTTACTGAAACTGCTTGTTTTTATTTTTCCAATTCCAATGCACGTTTGCCAAAGGCCCAAATCACATGTTAGAGATGAGTGTGTTTCATAAACACAGCCTGGAGTCCAAGGATGCCCAAGCACTTGGTTTAATATATTATTTGTTGGGAGCTTTATTCTGTTTTTTTTTTTGTTGTTGTTGTTGTTTTTAATGTTGTTTGTTTTTATAGTTTTACCCTGGCCCTCAGCACACTAGGCAAGTGTTCCACCGCTGAGGTATAAGCCCTGACAAAACCTGAGGTTGGTTCTTTTGTTAACTCTAGCGTGGATTCCACAAGCAAGATGCTTCAAATCAGCACGGATGTCGACAAATGCCAGAAAGAAAAAAAAAAGGCTTTAATTTGCAACATGATGGAAATGAATGCTGCAGAAATTCTGCATGGTAAATAATAAAGGAGACAAGAAACCCAAAAGCATGCTGGTGGACATTTTCTTCTTCACCCCATCTTCTAGTGAATGGGAAGGGGTCATGGCTTAGAAACCATTATGCATTATTATCCTTCAGAGAAGAGTTGGGGCCAATCATGACATCTCAATTGCCCAATCATCATCCCCATAGAGCAATTCTGATGACACCACTTAAGACAGTGTTAATTATGAACATGACAGTGACAGATGTGCTCCTGGAGAGCCAACTGCAGATCTAAGAAGAGTCAGAAGAGGGTGGTGAAAGATTCATGAAACACTCGGCAGTGCACAAAATTATATGGGAGCCGCGCGAACTCATTATTCTACTCACAACGACAGGTTCGTAAGCTTTTCCGACTGCTAACAACAACAACAAAAAAAAAAAAAACCAATTCAGATAGTTCATGGGCCTCTGTCTTGAAAAAAAAAAAAATACCTTCAACAATTTAGCTTAACTGAGTATGATTTCATTGTTATACGAACTGTTGCTGAGTGAGGTCTGAAGCATTTACTACTTCAAGCTTTAAACCTCAGGCCGGGGTCGGAGCCAGCTCACCGTGTTGTAGTTGTAGCTGCAGGGTTCACCACGATCACCACGCTGTACCATACTTGCGAGGAAGGAGTCCTTGTCTTGGAAAACAAGGTTACAAAAAAAACCACACCACCGTCACCACCAAGAACAAAAAATTCCTTCAAATCTTCATAAAGCAGTTAACATTTGCTCTGGAGTTGCACTTTCTCACTTTTCCACCAAGAAAAGATACATACCAGTCTGGAGAGATGGCTCAACAGGTAAGGCACTTTTCTGCAAAGTGTAACGACCTGGGATCAGCTCATCAGTGCCCATGTAAAGCCAGATGCACAAAGTGGCATATTCATCTGGAGTTCATTTGCAGGGTTGCAAGAGGCCCTGGTGCACCCATTGTCTCTCTCTCTCCTTGTAAATAAGCAAACTAAAAAGAAATAATTAAAAAAGAGAAAAGATACAGACCTCAACTTTTATCACCCCCTCATCCTTAATATCTTTAAGTTCTTCTGTGTCCTGACCCGTTGAGATATTCCAAAGCTGACCTTCCAAGTGTCAGCAGCAATGGAGAGCGGCGGGTCGGAGACACAGCTCAACATCACCGCCTGTAGCAATCTGGGGAATTCTTTCCAGAGGTCTACTCAAGTGAAGACAGGATTCTTTGTCACAGAAAAGAATTTCAGGGTGAGTCAGTAGTGAAGCAGAGTTGGGGCTTATTAGGAAAAGGTTTTTCATACAGATTTAAGCATGTGGCTATTAGAAAGAGGCACTCAGGGAAAGGAGAAAGGACACCCCAGCATAGGTGCGTGCTCCTCAAAGGCGCTACCAAGGGTCTCAGCTGCAGGTGCACACAGAATGCTGGAGGCTTTTGAATCACAGTGCTCAACAGGCTCCCTTCAGGACTTCATTTTCTTTAGGAAAAAATTTATTTTTTATTTTTATTTATTTATTAATTATTATTATTATTTTTATTTTTCAAGGTAGGATCTCACTCTAGCCCAGGCTGACCTGGAATTCACTAGGTAGTCTCAGGGTGGCCTTGAACTCATGGCGATTCTCCTACCTCTGCCTCCCGAGTGCTGGGATTAAAGGCATGGGTCACCACGTACCAGCTTTGTTTATTTATTTTTTAATTATCTCCATAACAGTGAGTGGAGGCAAACGGGGGTCTGTGTTTCCTTCCCTCTCCAGAAGAGGCGATCAATCAGCCTGTCTCACAATTAAATTCACATATAAACCTAGCCTTTGTCTCATGGCTTCCTTTAAAATATAAGGTGACCACAGGCACTGTGGGAAGGAAATTAAGACTCCCTGCACCCTTGGCCAAGCTGTAAATAAACCCATTCTCCTCAATCAATTTCTGGTTCCTAATTTCTTTAGGATTCAGAGAAACTGAGGCAGCAGGTTTATGGACTTAAATGTCTAACAACATTGGGCGGAGGGGAGGGAGATAAATATTACCAGAACTCTGATTTTGTCAAGATACTGATAAAATCTTAAGAGCTCAGAATGCATGAAGCCTTCAAGCGTCTTCCATCTAAGAGCCCAAGCTTCGAGCGTTTGCTCTGTCTTTCAGCACTCCCTTCTAACCCCGACTAAGATCTGCAAAATGAAACACCAGCAGGGACAGCTGACAAACACCACCCAACCCTGTCATCGCGGCCGCGGCTAGCGAGCGGCAATGGGGGACGCAGGGAAGTGGTCAAGTGCCAAACCCTCAGCATTTCACCGCACGCCACACAACTTCTCACACACGGGTTTGAAAATGAGTCACGTTCTGCCGAAAGAAAGCTAGCGTGAGTCATCCGAGAACTTTCCCAAGATTGAATTTTTGAGAATTTGCTGAAAAACTGTCTATTGTTAAGAAACAAGAAATAGTAGGCTGAGGGCTCAGCTCGGAGTTAAAGAGCGCCTGCCTAGGATGGGCTCAGTCGTCAGCACCAAAGTAAGTAAATAAATAAAATAGCAGCCGGGCATGGTGGCGCACGCCTTTAATCCCAGCACTCGGGAGGCAGAGGTAGGAGGATCGCCGTGAGTTCGAGGCCAGCCTGAGACTACATAGTGAATTCCAGGTCAGCCTGGACCAGAGTGAGACCTTACCTCAAAAAACCAAAAGGAAAAAAGAGCAAAATAAAATAGCAGTAAGTCTTTTCAGCTGTGGAATCGGCATGACAATTTCAATTACCCTAAATCCAAAAAAAGAAAAAGAAAAAGAAAAAAATCCAAAGCTTATACAATTGGCAGTTTGGTTTCTTAAACCATAAATGAGACCACCAATTAGTGAAATCTGACAGTGAAGAGAAGAAGGGGGTGCAGGGATGGCTCAGTAGCTATAGGTGCTTGCTTGCAAGCCTGCCTGACTCCCCAGCACCCATGCAAAGCTGACACACAGTGGGGCATGCATCTGCAACTGGAAGGTGCCTACTACCACGGGTGGCCAAACCAAGAGAATCCCAAAGCTCCTGAGCCACAGGCAGAAGCAAAACAATAAAGCCGGGCATGGTGGCAGAGGTAGGAGCATTGCCATGAACTCGAGGCCACCCTGAGACTACCTAGTGAATTCCAGGTCAGCCAGGGCTAGAGCGAGACCCTACCTCGAAACCCCCCTGCAAAAAAATAAATAAGGAAGACTATGTCTCAAGCAAGGTAGAAGAAAAAGACAAGATCCCTGAGGTTGTCCTGAGACCTCCATATGTGTGCCATGGGATACGCGTGCAGGTGCACGCGCACACACACACACACACAAAACCATAAAGAGACCGAGTTAAAACAAAGTGGCATTCTTTCTACTGGTGGGGCAGATAGTTTTGTATGTAAATACTCTAAAATATAAACAAATAATTTTTTTCCCATCCAGCTTCTTTATGTATTCGGCAAAAGCTCTCAAAGTCCACAAATGGTATTGCTAGCTACAATCTCCTGTACATCATATTTAGTATACATATAGCATACATTTTATTTATGAATACCAATCATTTCATTGTTTTCCTTTAAAGGATTTTAATCCTCCTATCTTAATATCTAAAAGTGTATACTAACCCATACCAAAAATCTTTAAAAAAAAAACAAAACCATTAAGTAAAGCAGCCATACCGCCACAAGTTCCTGAGAAAAGCAAATTGGAAAATAGGAAAAATAAGCCTAGGAAAATCTTCATTCTTTCGAGTTCCCCTTGGGTACACAGCAGTGCCTCCTTGATACCACAAAGCCTCTTGTGCAAAGGCCATTTCTCCCAAGCAGTCTATGTGCCAGTACTTGCCACCTGCTGCTTCCTGCCCCACACACAGAATCACTGCTGGGGCCCTCAACCATGTAGACCTCTTTTCTGGTATTATCACAGCTTTCCAGAGACCGAGGAGTTATAGGAAGGAGCCTCTGTTCTTGCTGGAAGAAATTTATTTATTTCTTCCTCAGTCCTACTCAGCTGGTAAGAGTAAGGCTACACACACACACACACACACACACACACACACACACACACCAGGTTTCTTCTGTTGGGAGTTTAAATTCTAAGTGTTGCCCTGCAACAAACAGAGAATATAAAGAAATGACCACTGCCTTTCTATTTAGATTTGTAACATCCTCTGCATTACTTTAACATATTTAATTAAAAAGGTCTGATTATGTTTATGGTTTGTATGAACAGAAAACTGCAATCTACAATCCACTCTTATTACCAGGCTCCTTCATTCTATCACAGGCTCATTAACACTACTTTTTTACTGTACAAAGACAGAAATCCACACATTTTCAGCTATATAATAAAGCAACAACATTCTGGAAGCATAATTTGCCAAAATAAAAAGCAAATGTTTCACTCAGAAAAAAAACAAACAATACCAATTTCTTAAACTTTGAAGTTATTCTATCAAAAAGACAGATTGCAAAGATGATAATGGCCATGTACTCTTGGCATTAGTGGGCCTGAAGAGATGGCTTAGCAGTTAAGTGCTTGCCTGTGAAGCCTAAGGACCCACATAAGCCAAAGGCACAAGGTGGCACATGCATCTGAAGTTTGTTTGCAGTGGCTGGAGGCCCTGGCGCACCCATTCTCTCTCCCTCTCTCCCTCTCTCTCTCCCTCTCTCTCTCTCCCTCTCTCTCTCTCTCTCCCTCTCTCTCTCTCCCTCTCTCTCTCTCTCTCCCTCTCTCCCTCTCTCCCTCTCTCCCTCTCTCTCTCTCTCCCTCTCTCCCTCTCTCCCTCTCTCCCTCTCTCCCTCTCTCCCTCTCTCTCTCAATTTCTCCCTGCCTCTTTCTCTGTGTCTGTTGCTCTCAAATAAATAAATGATAATAAACAGTTTTAAAAAACGGCATTAGCTTTGGATCTACTGAGCCACCGTACCATGAATAAGACAGTTCCACCTCCTGTAATGACAGACACAGCTTCATTAAAAATACAGAGCATATCTACTGTAGCAAGAGAGCCGATAGCTTATGCTGACTTAAGTAAGGCCTTCTCGGAGACCCCAGAAGGACTGAGACATTGACCCCAGAACTCCCCTCTTCCTTCTGTGGACTTTCATTTCATCTGCAAGCACACCTTGTGAACACATGCTGTAGCTCTGCCCCTGTGCAGGCTACACACATCCACTCCGCTGTCATCTGAGCCATGCTATCAGGTTCGGGACAATATCCCACAGCGTCCCCAGTGCTCTGAATGGACCCTCCTTTTACACACCTCTTCTGTGTTGAAGCACTCCACCCTGGCCTACTTTCACAACTTTGTTTATTTTTATTTTTTTTGCTTTCCCCAAGCACATGCTTAGACACCACGTCTTAAGTTCTTTGCTGGTGTACCATTAGGGGACATATGGTAGGTCCACAATTTTATGTTTGATAGGTTCCCTCTTGTTAAATAATCCTCCTTTAAATAACGTTAGACTTCAAAGACTCCAAAAATCAAATACAATTCTTTAAACTTCTTTACTGAGGGATGGCGAGATGGCTTAGGGGATAAGGTGCTTGCCTGCAAAGCCAAAGGTCCTTGGTTCGATTCCCCAGGACCCATGAAAGTCAGAGGCACAAGGTGGCACATCCATCTGGAGTTTGTTTGCAGTGGCTGGAAGCCCTGGCATGTCCATTTTCGCTCCCCCCTCTTTCTCTCTCAAATGAATAAATAAAAACAAAATATTTAAAGCAATAATAAACTTTTCTACTGATACCAAAATTCATAAAATTACCACAGATCTTTGTCTTGTTTATACTATCAGTGAGCCCTAAATGAATCAAATATCAACTTTGTATTTCATTTGTTTTTGAAAATCTTTAAACATTTTTTTGTTTGTTTGTTTGTTTGTTTTTCATGGTAGGGTCTCACTCTAGCCCAAGCTGACTTGGAACTCACTCTGTAGTCCTAGGCTGATCTTGAACTCACAGCAATCCTTCTACCTTTACCTGCCAAGTGCTGGGATTAAAAGTATGTACCGCTACTCCTGGTGTGTTTACCTTTGCTGGACACTTAAAATGAACCTCACATTGTGCTAAAATTAGAGGTTACATATATTGTAGCTTACATATTCCCTTACAGTCACCTTATAGGGTAGGTGTGACTCATTCGCTTTGGAAACATGAAGAGCTATGACGTAACTGCCATCGTGCCCAACATCCCAGGAATCACATGCAGGCAGTTTTGGTTGTATACACCTTACCCAGATTTTATTACTACATCTGAGCTTAATAACTCACCTTTAAGGCTGGAGAGATGGCTTAGCGGTTAAGCGCTTGCCTGTGAAGCTTAAGGACCCTGGTTCAAGGCTCAATTCCCCAGGACCCACATTAGCCTGATGCACAAGGTGGTGCATGCATCTGGAGTTCATTTGCAGTGGCTGGAGGCCCTGGCACGCCCAATCTCTCTCTATCTGTCTCTCTCTCTCTCTCTCTCTCTCTCTCTCTCTCTCTCTCTCTCTCTCTGTCACTCTCACATAAATAAAAATGAACAAAAAAATTAAAAAAAAATAACTAACCTTTAAGACATTCCTACAAACAAAGGATGGGCAGAGATAAGGATTCACAGTACAGACCTAATGAAAGCATGAGATACAATACCCAATTTCTGCATCTTGAGACTCACTGCGCCACTATGTCCTGCAGGTTCCCTTGGCTTTGCAACTTAATACATAGCAGGCACCTGAAATGAAAGGGATGTGGGGGTGCAACCTGAAATGAAAGGGATGTGGGGGTGCAGGGACTTCATCCACTTTTTATTTTTATTTTTTTACAAAATGGGATTTTAAGCAATATGAAAAGTACAGATGGCCACATGTTATGAGTAGTTTTATGCTCAAAAGCTCATCTGAAATCCTATATGCATTTTCTCACGTGAAGTAGAGAGTCATAAAACGCAGGTAAATTTCGACAATCTCACCTCCTGCCCCAAAGCCTATTTAATTCCCAGGGTAATTGGCGTGTTATTGATCCTTTATCAGGAGACATTTCTGGCCAATTTTCTTCAGCCTTTTCCCACGGAATCTGACCCAGGGTGGGCCCACCAGCATTTCCTCTGCGGTCACTTCACTTTCACTTGTCGTCGGCTCGTGTTCCTGACCGCTGTGACCGACCCCACTGCTCTGCCCTCTCTGCACTCTGTGCCCACGTCTTCCGTGCCCTTCCTCATCCCCAACACAGCGTGGCCTGATGGCTCCCTCCACTAGGCAGAAGTATTGGGTCTAAGCATTCAAGGCAACATGTGTGTCCCGTCTCTCTGCAGAGCCACCTAACAAGACACGAGCCAGGCTCTTTGGTATCGTGTGGGGGGAGGGAGGGAGGGAGGGAGATGCTATATATATCTGAGTTCTCTCTCTAGCCCAACCGCCCCCCCCACCCAACGGCTTTCTTAATCTCTAGTGGAAACTGCTCCAGGACTCTCACAAAGACTCCAAAGTATTTCTATCTGAAACAAATTCATCTTAAAGGTCTTCAGGCATGAGCTGCAGGCTTGGGTTCTGAGCAACAACCTAGCCAATGCCAAGAACAATGTATACAGAGGGGATGAGAGGAAAATGTCCTTTATATAGAGCTAGGGGGTAAGGTGGCACAGGCACCTGGATTTCCTTCTCAGGGTAAGAGGCTCTGATGCACCCATACACTCTCACACACACACACTCTCTCTCTCCCCACCCCCCTTCCCTCCCTCTCTCATAAATAACTAAATAAGGGCTGGAGGGATGGCTTAGCAGTTAAGGTGTTTGCCTGCAAAGCCAAACGACCCAGGTTCAATTAATTCCCTAGGGCCCACATTAGCCAGATGCGCAAGGGGGCACGTGCATCTGGAGTTCGCTTGCAGTGGTTAGAGGCCCCAGCACACCCATACTCTCTTCCTCCCTCTCTCACAAACAAAATATTAAAATAAAATGCCAAGTCTTTCTATAAGGATCACACTGAAGGTAAGGACACCTTTCCAGCCCCAGTGTGGCCAGTGCTGTTACAATTCCCTAGCCACGACAGGGCATGGCCATACCCTGGACCCTATCACTCAGAGGGATTCTATTTCTGAACCCTAAGACGTGATGTCCCCTCAGGTCACAAACGTCCTGCCTTGACCCTCCCAGCCATACTACAGCTGCACAGAGACCCTGGACTTGCACACCCTTGCCACACGTGCCTCTCCTGAGACTCTTCCAGGTGGTACATCCCTTGTCTATCTACGTGGCCTCTGTGGCCCATGATTGGGGCCATTAATTTCCATGGCTGTAAGAAAAATCTCAAATTCTGGATCAAGCCAAGATTCTGTGTGTACGCACACATTCCGGTGCCCGTGCTATCCATTCCCTGGGACCCGCGATGCTACCGCTTCCTAAACTCGGCACCCTCCTCCGTCTACACGGCAGCTGTCATCCTTCCTTCCCTGCTTTGCAGTGTTTTCAATATAGAAGATGCTAAGCTTAAATTTCCTTGATTTTTATCTGCCTCACCCAGCTGGAATTTAAGTTTCCAAGACAGCTGAGAGCTTGTCTTACCCACCACGTGTCCCCCATTCACAGGAGGAGACACATTCACATATTTGCAAAAGGAATGGGCGTGTCCTATTGCTTGCTGCGGAGTCTTGATTTGCCATGGTGACTGCCATGGCTTGGATATCTTTTGTCCCCTCCCTATCCTGAGCCTTGTCAGTGTGGTGATGTTAGGAAATAGAGACTAGTAGGGTGGGGTCTTTCGATCCACTGGGAGAATGCCTTCAAAAGGGACTGTGGGACCCAGTCTATCCATTCCTGGCTTCCTCTTTGGAGATCTTTCACGCTTGCTCCCACCATGGGCTGGATAAGGGTGTGTCTGCCAGAGCCTTCACCACACTCCTTAGACTTGGAGTCTCCCAAACTGTAAGCTAACTAAGCCTCTTGTGTTTATGTTTAGCCTACCTCTAGTATTTCATGATTTAAAAAAAAAAAAATGAACAACCCTAGGTCAGGATAGATGGCTTAGTGGTTAAGGCACTTGCCTACAAAGCCTAAGGACCCAGGTTTGATTCCCAAAGTGCCCATGTAAAGCCAGATGCACTGGGTGGTGCATGCACCTGGAATGTGTTTGCAGTGGCTGAAAACCATGGTATACCCACTTATTCTCTCTCTCAAATATAAAATCTTTTCTAAAAAATTAACAACTCCGGGCTGAGAGGTTAAGGCATATGCCTGTGAAGCTTAAGGACCCAGGCTCAATTGTCCAGGTCCTATGTAAGCCAGGTGCACAAGGGGGGAGGTGCATGTATCTGGAGTTCGTTTGCAGTGGCTAAAGGCCCTAATGCACCCATTCTCTCCCTCTCCCTCTCATAAATAAATAAATAAATATCTTAAGATACACCTTTAAAAAAAATTAACAACTCCACTGCCCCTGTGGTATATTTTCACAGTAGTGTTCGTTCTTGCAGAAGTACCATTGTGCTGCATCACATCATCCTTTAGTTCGCTCTTCTTCAGGACAAGGTCTTAGTCCCCAGCTTGTGGTGCTTTGTACTTAACTCACCAAAGAGCTACTCAATGTGTTTGAGTCAGTAACATTCAAAGGCTTGTGTGTGTCCAGGGTAGCATCTGATGACACACTTGCTCAAGGGGATAATGACAAGGTATTCTTACATAGAGGTCTTCTAAAAAATATCGTATTAGCCAGGCATGGTGTTGCACACCTTTAATCCCAGCACTCCGAAGGCAGAGGTAGTAAGGATCGCCATGAGTTCAAGGCCACCCTGAGACTTCATAGTGAATTCCAGGTCAACCGGGGCTACATGAGACCCTACCTCAAAAAAAACTTTTAAAAATGTTTTATTTATTTACAAGGAGGGAGAGAGAGAAAGCATGGAACAACAGAGTCTCTTGCTGCAGACACATGAACTCCAGATGCATGCATCACTTTGTGCATCTGGCTTTTCATGGGCATTAGGGATTTGGACCTGGGCCAGCAAGTACTTTAACTGTTATATCCCTAGCCCTCTTTCATTTTGTAAAGTACATGAGTTTAAAAAAAATTATGAGAGAGAGAAAGAATGGGCATGCCAGGGACTCTTGCCACTGCCAATGAACTCCAGACACATGTACCACTTCATGTATCTGGCTTTATGTAAGTACTGGAGAACTGAATCCTGGACAAAAGGTTGTGCAAACAAATACCTCATTAGAAATAAATCTCTCTGAGGATTTAAATAAGTCATAAAGAAACCTGCTTTTTTGGACAATGGAACACTCAGAAGCCATAGATTATTACTAGAGAATTTTCAGTGCAGGGATGGGATACCTTCCATTGAGTTGCTGGCCAGGGAGATCACTGATGCCCCCAAAACAATACAGGCCAGTGCCAAGCTCTTGGTTTCCCACCAGGAATAGATGGTAAGACCCTATTGAGAAAGACTCCACATACTGGGGCTGCAAGGTCACTGAGAAACCCTGCTGGAGCTGAGCTGATAACCTCCTCCATGTAGAACAGCTGATAGAAACCTGAAAAAAGCATGCAGTTCAATGGGAGAGAAATCACCAGTGAAGACACTCAACAGTGGACACATCAAGCCTTAAATTTGGCCACCCAGGCCAAATGAGCCAACAGGTTCAATAGTGGCATGTCGGCTATGGAGGAAACCAACTGCTTTCTGGAGGCCCGCTCCATGGGAGGGAATACATGCCTGATACTGAAAACCTAAAACAAGAGGAGTCATGAGCCCTAGGGGGGTTTAACATCTGGTGGTACCTGGCTAAATGTATATACTAAGCTCACCAAACTGCCCTGTAAGCACTTCTACTAATGCTCATACCTATATATTAATGCTACTCTCACTTTTGGTTACAGAACTTTCTCTTTTGAGATGGTAGTGACCTTGGGATGATTCAGAAGGTACCATGGTGTTGAGAAGAAGTGACAGAGGAGTGCTCACCACTGAAACATCCCTATCACACCTTCCAAGGCTCAGGGTCCATTGCAGAAGAAGTGGTGAAAAGAATGTAAGAGCCAAAGAAAGGGTAGGACTCCTCACAACGTGCTCCTCCAGACAAAAAATGGCCTGGATATCCATGACCACACAGTGGCCGACACTACCTACACAAGACCATTATAACAGGAGGAAGATAATGACATCAAAATAAAAGAGAGACTAATTGAATGGGGGAGGGGATGTGATGGAAAGTGGAGTTTCAAAGGGGAAATTGGGGGACGAAGGGAATTACCATGGGCTATTGTCTACAATTATGGAAGTTGTCCATAAAAAAGTAAATTAAAAATAAAAAAATTCTCTGAGTGTGTGTGTGGTGGGGGAGAGAACAGGTGCACCAGGGACTCCTGCCCCTGCAAATGAACTCCAGATACATGTGTCCCTTTGAGCTTTACATGAGTGCTGGGGAATCAAATCCAGGCCTTTAGGCTTTGAATTAAAGAGCCTTTAACTGCTGGGCCACCTCTTCAGTCCTAAGCAAGTAGTTTTAACTGGTGAGCCCCAGCCCTACCTTGGAGTTCAATGGTCCAATAAATGTTCAACCAAATGTTCACGTCCAGACTTTTAAAATTTCTAATATACTAACAATATGTAATCTGAATCTGTAAGGATTAACTTTTTCACCAATACAACCTAAAGCAGTATATGTGAGACACAGAGAGAGAGAGAACGAGAAAGCACATGAGCGAGCGCGCGTGCGCACACACACACACACACACACACACACGTGTGCAAAAGGGAGACAGGATTTGTTTGAATTACTGCTGCAGAGAAGAGAAAAAATAACTTATCAAAACAATCTAGGTCGAGTTAAACCCTAGCTCTAACAACCAAAAAGAACAACCAACCTAAGATATTTATCCCATAAGTTGTTCAAGACCATATTAAGACCCCTTTTCATTATAAAATAGTTACAATCAGGAATTTTGATAATTAATATACTTATTTGGACTAGGTAAGTCAGCACATGGCTATTTAAAGATGCACTGCCACAGCAACATGGCCTCAGAAGGGAGAAAGACAGCTGCTCACTGAAGCTCTGAGTGAAATGGAAGTCCACAAGGAAAAGAGCACACGGTTTGGGGGAACGGTGGGAGATAATGGCTACACAGTAGAACTGTGGTCCAACAGCGTTCCAGGCTGCAAAAAACCCAGGATGAGATGGATATTTTTTTTCTTTGAAAAGGCAAAAAATAAATAAATTCATTAATTAACATAGTCCTAACCTTTTTGGTTTTGGTGCAGGGAATTAAACTTGGGGTTTGGTGCATGTTAAACTAGTGCTCTGCTACTGAGCGCTACCTGTTACCCCTCAAAACCTTTGCTGCAAGAGAGTGCTCAGGTGCTCCTCAGAGGGGTAGGGATGACTTCTACCAAGCAGAGTTGTTTCAGGAGTGATATGAAGTGACTTAGAGAACCCAAAGTAAAAAAGCAAAAGCCAAGACATTCAAAACCTCAACATAGGTACACTTCACACAAAATATAACCCTTTTAACCAGGCATGGTGGAGCACACCTCTAGTCCCAGCCCTTGAAATGCTGAGGTGGGAGAAACCCTGTGAGTTCAAGGCCAGCCTGGGGCTAGAGAGAGTTGAGAGTATGCCAGGTCAGCCTAGGCTAGAGTGAGACCCTCCCTCAAAAAAATAAAATAATCTACTTCAATTTTATTTATTTGAGAGAAATTGGGGGGCAGGGAATAATGTGTGCACCAGGGCCTCTAGCCACTTCAAATGAACTCCAGATGCATGAACCACCTTGTACATGCGGCTTACGTGAGTCCTGGGGAAATCAAGCCTCGGTCCTTAGGCTTTGCAGGCAAGTGTCTGAACCACTAAGCTGGCTTCACAGGTACATGTCATACAGACTGACTGGGCTCTGGGCCCGGTTTGACAGTCTGATGCTGCTCCGGGATTTCTCAATGACTCCTGAACAAGGGCTCCACCTTCTCTCCAGGCCTAGACTACTACTTATGAGTGACTCAAATTTTTATCAAGATATATTTTCAGTTATCTCGTCAACATCAAACACTGCCTTATCTAATCTGTTTACCCACACACACAAAAAGGGAATTCTTTCAAGATATATAATTTTCGTTTCCTGACTTTCTCATTTCCTGACTGTCAACACCGTGTCACAAATACTGATGTGCTTCCCAGTGGAATTCCTTTAATCAGGAAATCTGGAGACCAGATAATATTCAGACAGTTTTTCTTAAAAGCATGTGGTGCTCTCAGCATGCCCTTTCCTTATCTGAGCATGCTGTTTATCTCCCTACCTCATTGCTACTCTTGTTTACATGCGGTGACTCAGGGACCCAACAAGTACAACCTACTATTAGTTGAGTATTTTTATTTTTACACATTGTAATTAGCTGACACTTAATGACTGTGATTACACAATCAATGATCAAACCCACAACACCTTGTTCGAGTTGTCTTATTAAAGTATACACATTTCAGGTTTCACTTGGAAACGTTGACATGGAAACTTTCCATCCTCTCCCCAGTTGAAGATGACCGTGCTGGTTTTTACACCCACCCCTTGTGTCCCTTTGCCATGTTGACTGGCTGCTGGTTTCACGCGTCAGCCCCGTCCGCGACCACGTACTGACTGATCCTCACTGTTCGGGATTCTGTATCTGCAAATCCATCAATTTATTAAAATTTGGTTTTAATCCTAGAATAACTACTTGTGGCCATTTTCCATGGTAACTCTATAAATGCAGAATGCACCGGGCTGAGCAAGGAGGCGCGACCTTGCTTCAGCATTCATGTTAGAAACAAGTAGTCTCTCGTAGTCTATTCAGGGCCATCTTCCCTCATTTTTCTTTCCGTTGGTGGTGATCGAACAGCTTAACATCGTCCCCAAGCATAGTGCTCAAGTGCTGGCTGGTGTTCCTAAGCAAAAGAAGGCTGCGATGTGGTTTATGGGGAAAACACACATTGGAAAAGCTATATTCAGCCGCTGTAGCGCTGACGGCCATGAAGTCAATGCTAACAGCTTGTCAGCAAGCACTTAAGATTCCTTAAACAGAAGATACAGAAGCAAGGTCTCATGTTAACTGCTTGATGATAATGCGGTGACCACAGACTCTTAGGAACGAGACTCTTATGTCTCCTACGCGACAAAGCCCAGTATTTCCTAGCGCTGTGTGTGTGTGTGTGTGTGTGTGTGGTGACATCACAGAACACCTGCAAATGGACACTGACAGCTCTGTTCCCTAAAATGAACCCTCGACTTCTCCGACACCATTTTCCACAAGGTTCAGTCCCACTCGTAGCCCCTGACTGAAAGGTCCACGTTTCCCCAGCTTGACTCCCGGGCCCCCTGCATTTTTGTAGCATTCAGTCAGCACCGAGATGCTGAGAGAGGACCACAGTCCTCTAAGGATGACGATGCTCCCCCTGACAAAACCGGGAGGGAGGGAGGGAGGAGTCCTCCGCGGAGCCCAGGCTCACGGACACAGGCACATGGGGATAAGGCAGAAGCAGCAGCCGGCTCGCGTGCCACTCTCTGCATGGAGACTGGCCCTCCTAGGCCTCAGGGGACCTCGACAGAGGACGCACCACGCTTAAGCTGGCTTCACAGGTACATGTCATACAGACCGACTGGGCTCTGGGCTCGGTTTGACAGTCTGATGCTGCTCCGGGATTTCTCAAGGACTCCTGAACCCTAAGGGCTCCACCTTCCCATTTTACACTGGACTCTAGAAACGTGCACGCACTTCTGCCCAAAGGACCCTGCACCACTGGCCCCAGGAAACGGAGGCTCACATCCGCCAAGGACATGAGTCACAAAGGCAGCAACAGTCACAAGAAATGGCACAGAAGGGACTGTTGAGTGCCATGGGAAGAGGCCAGTGTCTGGGAAGGTCTGCCTTGAACTCCTACAGCCTTGTTACCTCTAACCAAATGTTCTGTTTTGTCCTTAAATAAGGAACGGGGACCCAGGGACCTAGTCCCTCTGCTAACACGAGTCCATCCCTGGCCTCAGATAAGAGACTCAAACAAGCCTTGGGAGGGAATTCAGCTATTTCCTTGCAGGATATCCTCAGATGTTTTCACACGTAGTCTGAAAAATTGTCTGTAGTCAAAATGTTTTCCCTGTTATGTTTTCTTGGGTCAAACCAGGCTAACAGAAAAATGCTTTGCTACATAGGCTAGGTTTACATTTTACTGCAGGAAAAACCAATAGCTTCAGTCCACAAAAAGAACATATACAGTCTTTTAGGCCTCCCATGCAGGCAATTTGGAATGTTATCATTCAACAAAATTGTTATTTCTACTTCATTAGGCCAACATTAAAGTGATTTGGGTAATTTATTTCAAGAAGAAAATGTACTTGGCTTTTTTCCTGTCTTATACATGCATGAGGAGGGGCCATGCACTCTTAGTGAAAGGCTTTTGGTCCTTGTTACTGTCTTTGTGCCTATTCAACCTTTCCTGGCTCCTGGGGACAGCAGAACTTATCAGCATGCTAATAAGGTCCTCTGGTTCAGCATTCACATTAGCAGCAATAAGGGCAGACAAGGGGGTGGGGCATAGTCAACCTCTTCCTGCGGGCTGAGGCTAGAGGTCCTGCCCTCTGTGTGGACTGGCCTCTTCGGGTCTTTTGCCTGTGCCCCACCTTCCTTCATGCTAGCCTGGCCATGGCTGGATGGAGAGGATCTCCCAGGCAGTTATGCGGGGCTTCCTCTTGCCACCATCGCCCTGCTTGGGTGGTGGAGGGACCCTGCACACCCACACTGCAGTAGGGCCCTGTTTCATGAGAAGCAGACACTCTCAACACGCTCCCTTTGAAGTTAAGTCCACTCCTGCTTCCAAGACTCTCCCAGCTGTTAGCAAATTCTGACATTTTTCTCAATACTCCTCTTACTAATGTCATCTGCCCAGATCCCTGTTCTCCTGCTATGTGCCCGCGGGCATGATGTGCGCCCGCTGTGTACATGACGACGTGTGCCCGCATGCCTGATGTGTGCTTAGGAAGGTGCAGGGTGGAGGCATGGAGGCATGGAGGCGGGGGGTGGGGGTGGCGGCAGGAAGGACCAGCTCTTGAAAGTCAGCCTTCTTAACTTAGCCTGCTTTCACAAAATCTTCACAATTCCTCCAGGTCATGATTTCATTCTTTTAAAAAAAAATTATTCATGTATTTTTACTAACAACTTCCATGATTATAAAAAGTATCCCATGGTAATTCCCTCCCCCCAGTTTCCCCTTTGAAGCTCCACTCTCCATCATGTCCCCTCCCCCTCTCAATCAGTCTCTCTTTTATTTTGATGTCATCATCGTTTCCTCCTATTATGATGGTCTTGTGTAGGTAGTGTCTGGCACTGTGAGGTCATGGATATCCAGGCCATTTCGTGTCTGGGGGGAGCACATTGTAAGGAGTCCTACCCTTCCTTTGGCTCTTACATTCTTTCCGCCACCTCTGCTGCAATGGACCCTGAGCCTGGGAAGGGTCACGATTTCATTCTTTAAGAGAACTGACTGTCCCTTTGTTGCTTTCTCGCCGTGTCACACGCTGAAACTTTCCTCACCAAGCAGAGCGGACGTCTGAAGTGCAAGGCCCTCAGTGCACCTGTGTGGACAAAGTTTAGAGACGCCACAAACCAGGAAACACGATGGAACATAAATACTGCACAAATTGTATTTGGTCTAACTTCCTGGCATAGAGCAGAACGTAAACCACAAACATAGTTACATGAACAAGGAGATAATCTTGTCAAAGACATTTCTCTGTAATGAGTGAAGGGTGGAAAAAATCTGAGTTCAGGGAGGAGTACTATGGGTTTTTGTTTTGTTTTGTTTTGTTTTCTAAAATAAGTAGGAAAACTTTTTAAAGCAATCATCTTAGTTACTGAAACATTTATTGAACTATTAAAATAGTTATTAAAATTATTTCAGGGTATTGGAGGGATGTGTCAGTGGCTAAAAGCACTTGCTTGCAAAGCCTGAAGGCCCAGGTTCAATTAACCAGTTCCCATCAAAAGCCAGATACACAAAGTGGCACACTTATCTGGAATTCATTTGCAGTGGCAGGAGACCCTGATGCTCGCGCAGACACTCTCCCTCTCTCTCCCTCCCTCCCGCCCTCTCTCTCTCTATCTCTCTCCTTGCAAATAATAAAATATTTTAAAAATCATTTCAGTGAATTGTTTTTTAGATGTTTTATTTATTTATTTTCAAGGAGAAAAAGAATGAACATGGATACACCAGGGCCTCCAGACACTGCAAATGAAGTCCAGATGCATAGGCCTTCTTGTGCACCTGCCTTACATTATGTGGGTCCTGGGGAATCACACGTGGGACAGCAGGTTTTGTAGGCAAGCACCTTAACTGCTGAGCCATCTCCAGCCCAAAAGTTCTATTTTTAAGAGCAGTTTTTACCAATTGCCAACAAGTATTTGACATAGGCCAACAAATCATATCACGAGCCAAATCATATCACGAGCCGAATCATGAGAGCCGCAGCACTTATTTTCCAGGCTGCTCATAATTGTAAGAAAAGTATATTTTTTCTTTTGCTAGAAAGAAGCACATTTGTAATCTAAGTTTCCTTTTGGTCACCATTTTTATATTTTATGGTTATTTATAAGTGTTTCACCAGGAGCACAATATCACAGTCCTTTTCATACCGCGGGGGTAGGGTTTTCCCACTACAGCCTGGAACCAATTACAGACCATGAATGGTCATGTCAGACATGGCCCACTGGCACCTAGAGAACGTGGCACATCACTTCCCTGTGGTGCCAGCATTCCTTCTGAACAGCAGTCCTGAGAAATATGACCTACCACAGACATGTCCAATCATGTGACAAGAAGCGCAGTCATGCTAATGCCCCAAAACCCAATGGTCACATGTTAGAGGAGACCACGGGGACCCAACAAGTAAAGTGGAGTTCTGGATCAGATGTCAGACTACAAAATGACACTGTTGGTGGGGGGGGGGGGGCAGAGAGATGGTTCAGAGGAAAAGGTGCTTGCCTGCAAAGCCTAACAATCTAGGTTGCATTCCCCAGCACCCACGTAAAGCCAGATGGGGCATCCGTCTAGAGTTCACCTGCAATGTCTATCTGTCTCTGTATCTCTCTGCTTGCAAATAAAATATTTTTTTAAAAAAAGAAAATGACATTGGTAGACACCTGGCTTAATTGAAATAATAAGGTCTAGAGACTAACTAGAAGTATGTTGTCAAATTCCTGGTTCAGACAAGCGTCTGTGTTTCTAGGGTCTAGAGTTCTTTTGCAGTGGCTCGAGGCTCTAGAGTGGCCATTCTCTCTATCTGCCTCTCTCATAAATAAATAAATAAGAGTGTAACTTAATATTATAATTATGGGTATCAACTGCTGTTAGCAGGTTGTCAATACTTAGCTATAACCCCCCAAAATGATCAGTTAACTACACAAACATCTATTATAAGTAACGTTCTAGACTAAATTCTAAGCTCCAACGTCATAAAGGAATAAAAGACTTCTGACATGCAGGCAAGGTTATAAAGCAAACAATGAATGAAGATCTCTTACTTCAATTTTAGAATGGCCAGGTCCTATAAAATGGGCTACCCACCCCTCGCCCCCCGTAAACTCCGTATTTTCACAAAAGTCAGTCAACACTTCCTTTGGGCACAAAACTGATACAGGTCAACATACTTATTTTCGTTTCATCAAAGTCGTTTCTAGAACAGGAAGTAGCAAAGGTGAGGCAGTAAAGGACAACAGGTGAGCCTCAATTTCCTCAACAGGATTCTCCCAGCATTCTCATTATTCCATGCAGCAGACTCGGTGGACAGTGTACTTGGCTATCAGATCTACTTCATTTAAAAGTCTCTCCCAGCTGTGAAAATACTGGGACCCACACCTTTGGTTTTGCCAACTGGGACAATTTTTTCTCTACACCTCTGATTGTATCTCTCAGACCACAAGTGGAGAAGAGTCATTTGCAGTAATCCACCCCTAGGAATTGATCCTCAAGAAAGGCAGTGAGGCTGGAGAGATGGCTTAGCAGTTAAGTGCTTGCCTGTGACCTAAGAACCCGGTTCGAGGCTCGATTCACCAGGACCCACGTTAGCCAGATGCACAAGGGGGCGCACGCGTCTGGAGTTCGTTTGCAGTGGCTGGAGGCCCTGGCGCGCCCATTCTCTCTCTCTCTTTCTCTCTCTCTCTCTGTTGCTTTCAAATAAATAAAATAAATATAAATAAAAAAATTTTTAAAAAAGGAAAGGCAGCAGTATGAACTATGGCAAAAATCTAACACAGCAAGGGGATCAGAGGATCAAACAAGAAATAACTGGAAACATCAAATAGGTCAAATAAATCCAGGTGTATCTAGCCAATTGAACATTATTCAGCAATACGAAATACGAAGATTACATAGTGACACTGAAGGGTACATTGAATAAAAAAAAGGCAAGTAGCAGAAACATGACATGAAAGCAATGCTACGCAAGAACTGTTCGCACATGCGTATTTAACTGCATTAACAAAACACACTGCAGATTCCTTCTAAGTAGGTGGGGCTGGGGGAATAGCTTATTATGCTTTTTCTTTAAGTCACTCATTTGAATTTTTTTAAATTGTTTTCGTTTATTTTTATTTATTTACTTGAGAACAACAGACAGAGAGAGAGAGGCAGAAAGAAAGAGGGGGGAGAGAGAGAGAGAGAGAGAGAGAGAATGGGCATTCCAGGGCCTCCAGCCACTGCAAAGGAACTCCAGACGCACGCACCCCCTTGTGCATCTGGCTAACGTGGGTCCTGGGGAATCGAGCCTCGAACCGGGGTCCTTAGGCTTCACAGGCAAGTGCTTACCTGCTAAGCCATCTCTCCAGCCCTCTCATTTGAATTTTTTCCAATGCAAACGTAACATTATTTGGGTAGTTTTCTCTTTAAGGGTCTGTATATTTGTGAACCATGCACATATATGAAAAATATAGCATTATAATGAAAGTGTGTCATTTTTCTACATCTTCTCAACTGTCCACATCACATACATCAATTTTAAAATTAATTCCATCAAATAACTGGAAAATTAACTTTTTGTCAAGCAGATAATCACCCTATTCTATCTTTTCCTTTTTCAGCTCTTGTCTAACACATAAGAATATAACCTACGATTAACAGATCATAGATGAATACTAAGTGACACTGCAGTAGTCTAAATTTAAAAAAAAAGTCCAAAATCAGCTTATTTGCTATTTGTCTTGTGTTTCATCATTACCACTGAAGCTTATCACAGGTCCTGACCACAGGGGCTCACAGCAGTCAGGCAGAGTGTGGGTCTGGAGCCCCATATCTGGGCAAGAAGCCCATCTCAACCCACAGCTGAAGGATTCCAAATATATTACTGGATCTCTCTTTGCCTTAATTTCCTGACTTTAAAATGAGAATACTGATACCTAACATTTGAGTAATATAAAATTACTACTGAACACTAATTCAAAGGGCCAGTGCTATGTTTGGCATAGTAAGCTATCAGTTACCTATGAATTAACCAAGCTCTTAGCTATTATTCTAAGCATTGTAAAAAAAAAAAAGCATATATACATGCATGCATATATATGACATAATAATCACTAACATATTCAATGAAAATATATTTATAGCAAAAATTAAAGTATCAACTGTGGTATCAAATTTTGTATACAATTCAGTTTGCTTTTTAGTATTTGAGAAAGAGTAGGTACACCAGGACCTTCTGCTGCTGCAAATGAACTCCAGACACACATGTCACTTTGTGCATCTGGCTTTACATGTATACTGGGGGATTGAACCCGGTCCATCAGGCTTTGCAAGCAAGAGTCTTGAACCACTGAGCAATCTCTCCAGTCCAAATTTCAGTTTAATAAAATCATTTTGTGTGGACTTTATGCCTTATGGATGATTCAGGTTTACCCATCAGTAGAATAACTCAAGGAAAACAATTTTCAGTGATGTCACTTTCATTTCACCATGTACCTTGTATAACTCACTGAGAGTTTAATTAAAAGCTTCTTTTAGAAATTGCTTCTAGTTTGCAAATGTAGTAACTGTGTCATAGGCGTCTCATCACCTTCCCCATTAACAGGGAGAATATACTTGAAATAAGGGGATATTGCTTAACAATGCAATCACAATGGCAAGATACAAACTTTAAAAAAACAAAACCTCAGGCTAGAGAGATGGCTTAGTGATTAAGGCACTTGCCTGTGAAGCCTAAGGACCCAGGTTTGATTCCCCAGTACCCATGTAAGACAGAGGCACAAGATAGTACATACATCTGGAGTTTGTTTACAGTGGCTAGAGGCCCTGGCACATCCAATTTTTTTTTCCTCTGTCTCTCTCTCTCCCTTAAATAAATAAAATACAAAAATGTTTTTTGGTTTCTTACTCTAGCCCAGGTTGACCTGGGATTCACTATGTACTCTCAGGGTGGCCTTGAATGCATCACAATCCTCCTACTTTTGCCTCCCTAATGCTGGGATTAAAGGTGTGTGCCCCCACGCCCAGCAAAAGTATTTAAAAAAAAAAAAAAGACTCTAAATACTTCTGTCCCTCCACTTTTCAGATCAGTTTTGAAAAGTGGGGCTTACCAAGCCAGATCTTAAACTCTCTCCACTTTTAAAATCCAAGGTAAATCTCTTTGTATCAGGACTCAAATAAAATACCACTTTCTCTCTATATATACCTGTATTTCCCACTGCACTGAAACATCCTCCCAGTTGCTCATTCACCCTGGTTGGGATAAATTTCCCCTCATTACGTGATGAGGACTACCTATCAGTAAGCTATAGGAAAGTATTTATGAATGCAGACTAACCATTCAGTTTTTATGTGGTCATTTAAAAAATATTTATTATTTGAGAGACAGAACAGGCATGCCAGGGCCTCCAGCCACTGCAAACAAACACCAATGCCTGCATCACTTTGTCCATCTGGCTTACGTGAGTACTGGAGAATCGAACCTGGGTCATTAGGCTTTGCAGGCAAGCAGTTTAACCGCTAATCCATCTCTCCAGTCCTTATGTGGCCACTTTTAAGAAGATATACTTTACATAAATATGATTAGGTCATTACAAAGGATGAAACTTCTCAAAAATGTAAGTCCTGGAAAGCAAAGATGCAAAGCAAATCTTTATAGTGTGGTACCCGTGAAGTAACTACACACTATAAAAAGTGAAAATGGAAACCTTCCTAAATGCTACGGCACTTTATATGACAGCCACGTCAAAGGCCATTGTGCTCCCCAGCAAGGATCCGCTGCACGTGGGCATCCAAAGGTTGGCAGTGGGCCCAAACATCTGGCAGCATTTTACCCCTTACAGCATCACCTGCAAGCAATTTCTGAATCTGTTTTGCTTCTGCCCATGACAAGAATCAACTTGTTCCAAAATTCTACAAAATATGTTTCTTTTATGTTAAAACTCTGCTATTTCTGGGACTGCAAAAAGCTAGAATTCCTTACAGATGTAGACAAAAAGTTATATTTGGATCTTTTAGTCCTGTAACAAAAAAAAGGACATTTATGTAGAACTTTCCCCACTGTGAATTATTGTTAAGTCACTCTGATTTTCAAACTTATTTTTCAAAAGCTTTATTTTCCTAGAGAAGCATTCCCTTTGAAATTTTCGTTGAAGGTTTTGTTTTTCATTCAAGTATTTAATAAAAATTAACTGCATATTTAAAGGGAAGTAGAGAATGGTTATAATTTCTACTTACAGATTTTTTTTCTAGCCAGCACATTTATAAACACGTGGCTTATGTACTTAAGAATTTGCATTTTCCTGTCTTCCTTTTCCTTTCTGCTGTGCTGAGGATGGAATCCAGGACCTTGTCTATAGTAGGCGTGTGCTCTACCACTGATCTATATCCGTAACCTCAAGTATGTACATTAAAAAACAAAAACAAGACAATAACCATTATGTGTCAGTCAGCTTTTTGTTCCTGTACTGAAATACCCAAGAGTACACCTTAAATGAGGAAAGGTTTATTTTGGATCATGGTTTTGGAGGTTTCTGTCCATGGTCAGCTCACTCCATTGCTTTGGGCCTAAATGGGAGGGCACTCACCTCACAGCAACCAGCAAGCAAAGACAGAGATAAGCCAAGGAAATGCCTCCGAAGACCTACTCCCTTCAACAAGGTCCACCCTCCTAAACTGCTGTCACCTCCCAACAGGCAATCCAACTAGGAAACAACCAATGGGTTAATCCACTGAGGAAGTAGGAGGTCTCATGGATCCATTACTTCCCCAAAGCCCTTCCTCTGGCAACCAAACTTTTCACACAGGGCCTTGGGAACCAATTAATTCCAAACCATTGTCCTGGAACATGGCTTTTCAATTTACATACTTAAAGGCAGTAGATTAAATAGTGATGCCCTGTGCTGAACTAGGTAGGTACATGTCAAACCACTTAACTTGCATGCGAAGCTGGGCCACCCACCCACACACTGGTCTCACACAGTGACAACAGGAGACTGGAATCCAAGAAACTAGATTCCCAGGCACAAAATTCTAACGCATTCGCATCCATTAGATAACAAGCTGACAGACCAGCTATGAGGACATCCGTCCTAGGGTTCAGCATGTATTCTAATAGCAAAGTCAATACTCAAATGTTAACTTGTTAATATGTCCTAACAAGTACTTCCCTGTGTGTCGTTACTCTCAACTAGAATCTGTGGGTCAGCACCCCTGTGGTGTGGGACCTCACAGAGGTGTGTTGTAGGATGGCTACCTGCACCTCTGGTTTCCAACCCTCAAAATTCCAACAGAACAACAGAATGTTTACTCATTGTGATAACCAAACAAGGATTCTAGGGACAAAACAAAAACAAAAATCCACTCCTGGTTTAGAACAACTGCTTCATGCTACAGAAAACAGAGATGGGCTGGGGAAATGGCTCCGCAGTTGAAGGCACTTGCTTTCAAAGCCTTCAACCAGGGTTCAACTCCTCAATGCCCACACAAAGCCAGACAAAGTGGTCCATGCATCTAGAGTTCGTTTGCAGCAGCAAGAAGCACTGGCACACCCATACTCACTTCCTCTCTCTCTCAAATGTAATAAAAATACTTTAAAAAGAAAACCAAGAGTCCACATAGACACAAAACATGACATGATTTTACAAAGATTTAAAATACATGACTTAGTTGTACTATTCCAATCAGATCTTGTAAATGGAATCCACAGTGGCATGAAGGTGCATTCATCCATTTTATAGGAAAAAAAAAAAAAATTCAAGTACCCTTCTGTAACAACATAAATGCCATTGGCACACAGTATCCCACCATGTCTTCAATTCCCAAAGCTTTCAGGTCCATTAAAGAAAACTGGGGTCCCTTAAATCTTTAAGTGTCAGAATGAGATTAGTGACTATTCATGGTGAACTGCCTAAAAGACAATTACTCTCTTTGTGTCAAAGATCAGATTAATTTTAAATCAAACAAGTTTGTGTATGAAGAGACTTAAATGCATAGAGACAGCCCACTAACAGATCTCAGTCCCTTTTTTGTGTTTTAAAGAAAAGGTGTCTTTTTGAAAAGAATCTTTAAGTCAGGCATGGAGGCATAGGCCTTTAATCCCAGCACTGAGGAGGCAGAGGTAGGAGGATCATCAGCCTGAGACTACACAGTGAATTCCAGGTCACACTAAGCTAGAGCGAGATCCTACCTCTCAACATCCTCCCCCGCCTCTCCCCAAAAGAACCTTTACAAAGGTGCTGGAGAGTCAAAGGCAGGGCATGAGGCTTTGCAAGTAAGTGCCTTTACCCACTGGGCTATCTCTGAGCCCAACATCGATATTTTTTAAAATACCTAGAATTTATTCTTAGAATGTTAGGAGGAGGATTTAATATCTGGTAGCATGTGAGCCCATTAATCATTATTTCCAAAATTTTCCTGTCTATTCTTTCAGATTAACTTCTAAAGTTATTTTGTAAGGCTCTCTAACCCCTGTTCCAAAACCCCCTTTGGATACTTAGTGAAATTACATTCAACTATAAATAAAGACAGGGAAAAGCTGAAGGAAGAATGTTCAACACTGGCGCTATCTGATGTGATCTTGGAGTTGAGGATCGCAGAAATCCAGTATTTTGCTTAGCAATACATTGGCTTTTGGTTTTAGAGCATTAGGGAGCATGTAATTCACTTTCTATTGTTAATACTGAATCTTTCATTAAACATAGATCTTGTATTTTACCAAAGGCCTTCGTAACATCTTCTGGGGATGTGTGTGTGCTGCCATACTATATCCTATAGCTTGCAAGTAGAATGAGCTTTTTTTTTTAAAAAAAAATATTTATTTGAAAGCAGAGAGAGAGAGAGAAGAGGGTCTCCAGCTGTTACAAACAAATTCCAGATTCATGTGCCACTATGTGCATCTGGCTTTACATAGGGTACTGGGGAACTGAACTCTGGTCATTAGCCTTTGCAGACAAGCATCGTAACTGCTACGCTGTCTCTCCAGCCCAGAAAAAGTTTTCTTAACAGAAAGGAATCCTGGAATTAATGCCACCTCTCCTCATCACACTGTGGAATGCTAACCATGACTTGGAGTGGCTGGCATTTTAGTTGACAATTTTGTATTTATAAACGGTGATATCTTTGAAGAAATATATTTGGCTATTAAAATTTCAGTAATTCTTTCAATGAATTGTCCAACCACTTTTTTCACTTATCTATTCCTCAATTGTCATTCATTTGGAGAGATCCAAATTTCACTTCTCGTTTTTGAAAGCTTGTCTGCAATTGCTATTGTATGCCATGTTTATAATGTTTATACTTAATGTAGTGGGGACTGAACCATTATCTTGGTATGGAGCCCAGGGTAGCGTCAAATTTGCAATTCTCCTGCCTCGCCCTCCCAAATTCTGGGATTACAAGACTATGCCATCATGCCTAGTTATGCCACCTTTTTCCAGCTTAGCACATTTGGGTTTCATTTTGGCTTTCAAATATATGAAATATTTGTCCCTATACTTCCAATTTTTTATGCCTGCCAATAACTACCTAATTTATTTTATCTCCTTGTTTTCTTGTGGCCTAGTTTCACATACCTATAAAGTTATACTGTACAAAACTGTCTTCATTAGCACTGTGAGCCTTCTCGGGAGCAGGCTACAAGGAAATATATCCACCATTCTAATACTGTGCCATCCTGATGTGATCTTCAGAACCTACTTATTTACTTTTCACTTATTTTTAAAATATATTTTTATTTATTTAGCAGAGAGAAAGAGGCAGAGAGAGAGACAGAACATGAGAATGGGTGCTCCAGGGCTTCCAGCCACTGCAAACGAATTCCAGACGCATGTGCCACCTTATGCAACTGGCTTAAATGGGTTGGGAATTGAACCTGGGTCTTTTGGCTTTGCAAGCAAGCTCCTTAATCGCTAAGCCATCCCTCCAGCCCAACTCCGCACTTGTTTTTGGTGCTGGGAATGAACTCTGGGCCTCGTATAAACTAAGGATACACATTTCCACTAAGCTGTACACTCAGGCCCCAGAAGCTATTTTAAATTTTTTGCTAATGTTGCAGAAAACTAAATATGGTCTTAGAAAACTAAAAATTCATTGTTTTTCTGGAATATACTTTTCTAGTGTTTTATTATTTATTTATTTTAGTTTTTCAAGGTAGGGTCTCACTCTAGCCCCGGCTGACCTGGAATTCACTGTGGAGTCTCAGGGTGGCCTTGAACTCAGTGATCCTCCTACCTCTGCCTCTGAGATTAAAGGTGTGCGCCACCACACCCGGCTTTTTCCAGTGTTTTATATTTTGTTTTTAGCATTACAAGAAACAAACATTTCAAAATAAACATGTGTTGGGGAATAAACTGAAGTAATTCAATGCTTGAAACTATGATTTTTTAATATAAGGCAAATATGTAACTACATGCAAACTGGAAAACTTACTTCAGACACCACATGTGTCATTTTAGGAATCATCAACTTGTGGCAAATTCAATTTTTTTAACATTTTATTTATATGTATGTGAGAGAAAGAGAGAATGGGCACACCAGAGCCTTTAGCCAGTACAAATGAATTCTAGACATATGCAGCACCTTGTGCATCTGGTTTTATGTGGGTACTAAGAAACTGAACCCGGATCCTCAGGCTTTACAGGCAAGTCCCTTAGCCACTGAATCATCTCTCTAGCTTAATGTTCAATTATTTACTAATCACTATGCATGTTTTCTTACAAAGTACCCATGTTATCAGCTCATTAGATTTCCTGATATAACCTGACTTTCACTTTTAAGAAAAAAAAATGTTTACTCTTCACAAGTGCTATTTACTTTTATTGTTGCCAAGAAACTTCCATGGGCTTTCCCATAAAAGTTTTGTTTTTGAAATCCATTTTCCACATTACACATAAGTTGGGAGAAAAGGCCTTTCTTTATTTTTTGCTTTGATTTACTTAAGAGAGAGACCAGAACTATGCAGGGAGATAAGAGAGAGACACAGAGAGAGAATAGGCATGCCAGGGCCTCCAGCCACTGAAAACAAACTCCAGATGCATGCACCCCCCTTGTGCTCTGGCTTACATAGGTCCTGGGGAATCGAACATGGGTCCTTTGCCTTTGCAGACAAGTGCCTTAATTGCTATGCCATCTCTCCAGCCCAAAAAGCCCTTTCTAAATGTTAACTATCATTAAGGTTGACGCTGTGATGTGCAAGCCAACAACTTTATACTTCCCTTCCAAACTTTACACTTATTTCCCTACACACACTCTAGAAGTATACAACAGATTTTCTTTCCCTCACATATTTTTTGAGCTATCTGGAGAAACACGAGCTACTTACATCATTCACGATACAGGTTAACATATCCAATCCACCCCTCATGTAGACCAGAGTAGGGTTCTCCCCAGGAGGTGACTGAACTTGGGGAAGGAACTAAGGTGGGACAGAGTGCCTGGGCTCGGAGACGTGCCTGCAACCTCAGCCCTCGGGAGGCTGAGGCAGGAAGATCCCAAGGTCAAGTCAGCCCGGCTATATCTATATAAAGTTGCAGGCCAGCATGGGACACAGTAACACAGTCTCCAAGAAACAATGACAGGGACCACAGAGACATCAAGGCAAAGTAAAGATGGGGGGCTGGATGAACAGAAGCACCTACCTGCTTCCCGTCCACGGTGCACAGCCTCTTGACCACTCCCGAGTCTAGCTTCACTGCCTCTGTGATATCAGTTAACACCTGCTCAAAGGAATGAGCAGTCTTTTTGTTCAGGAGGATCCGCACGGCTTTCCTGGGCTTGACCCCACTTCTGATCACAGTCACTAACTTGGGCTTGATGAAATCCTTGCTCTCTTTCACTTCGCTTTTCACCGAGGCGGCGGCCGAGGCCCGGGTCGTCCCGCCCTTGATGTTCACAGACCAGTTCGGGTTAGTATTTTTGGCGTAATCAACCTTGCGAAACGGCTCGTTGGATGCGCACACGTAACTTTCACCTACAAAGCAAAAGTTTGAATTTTATTAGCACCATTATCCCCACCATGCATGCAGCTTGTCTGAAGAACAGCCGTTAGAAATGTATTGTCAACTCCTAAACTAAGGGTCACTGATGGGGGGGGGTGTAATATCCCCTTTTCCTGTTCTTCCCCGAACCCCACGTCACTTCTGAATCACATCTTGGTTGGTTTGCATACATCATCTAGGAATCTAGGATGAAAAGCACTAGGGTAAGAAATTGGAGATCAGGGTTTGATCAATAACTAAACATGTCACCTCAAATACATTATACACTCTGAAAAGCTAAATTCTCAAGTACCCACTAGTTCCAAAAGCCTACTAAACTACTTTATTCTTGATAAAAATAGCAAATCTGGGGCTGGAGCGATTGCTCAGTGGTTAAGGTGTGTGCTGTAAAGGAGTGCATGCATCTGGATTTCGTTTGCAGAGATTGGAAGTCCTGATGCACCCATTCATATAGTCTCTCTCTCTCTCTCCCAGGCATGGTGGTATACACGTTTAATCCCAGCTCTCAGGAGGCCAAGGTAGGAGAATCACTGTGAGTCTGAGGCCAGCCTGAGAGTACATAATGAGTTCCAGGCTAGCCTGGGCTAGAGCAAGAGCCTACCTCGAAAAACCAAAAAGTAAAAATAAAAAGTAATCTAACCAGCTGTAGTGGGGTGCTCCTGTAAATCCTAGCTACACAGGAGCCTGAGGTGGATAGATCACAAGTTCAAAGTCAGCCTCGGCTAAACGGAGAGACTGTATTCCAAAAAGGAAAAAATAAAATAAAATATAAAAAAAGCTCTCTGTGTTCATACACATCATCCTAGTACTTGTGAGCCTAAGGCAGGAGACTGCATCAAGTTTGAGACAAGCTGGGCTTTGTGGTACATTCTAGGCCAGCCTTAGTTATACAGTGAAACACTGTCTCACTAAATAACAAACATATTCTGATTGAAATAATATCACAAAAATATCCCTGCAAAGAGCAAGCACTGCATTGAGATCATGTATTCAATTAGTGAGGCACAAATGAAATAAGGAGTTTTGGCATCTCCAAAGAAACATACCTCTTAGCATTTTTTTCTCAAGGAATATAAATTTAGCTGGGCATGGTGGTGCATGACTTTAATCCCAGCACTTGGGAGGCACGGGTAGGAGGATCACTGTGAGTTCGAGACTACCCTGAGACTACACAGTGACTTCCAGGTCAGCCTGGGCTAAAGTAAAACCCTACCCCCCACACACACAAGCCCAAAAAGGCAACATAAATTTAAAATGATTTTTTAGTTTCAATAGAAAACATATTCTAGATCTAGTTAAATGAGAGGCTATTAAGCAGTTAAATAATGTGTTCATTACTCACGAACCCTTCCACTTTTTATTAATTGCAACATAAAAGCTATATGCTTTACTACCTGGTTTATCAATGTTCTCTAACTTCCTAGGTTTCAAAATTTCCAAAATTACAGGTTACCATAAATTTTCCCCTGGCCAATTCTTTTTAGTAATGATTTCTTTTTTGACACACAAGGTAAGAGGGTTCCATAATATTTTCTCTAATAACTTGGGAAGAATACATTATTCATTACACATATTTAGTGTAGTACTTATTCTTAATATAGTAATTATATCATATGAGCTTTAAATATTACAAAGAAAATAGTGAGAGGGAATGCCTGAGGAAAACCCATTAATGCCAATATTAAAGACTATCAAAATGTTCTTCAAATCCTGATTAATGGAGAGACTCCCAAAGGCACAGGAATAATTGAGAAATAGATCAGGGAGATGAAGAGGATCCATGAAGAACTGCCCTGTCTTCTTTTTAAAGATTAGGGCATGCCCAAGATAAGTAGGGGACCAATTAGACTTTATAACACTGTTTTTATGTCAGTAATCTGAAATATAGCCCAACCACCACCAACTGGTTAAAAGACTTCTCATCTATGTAGATTCACTTTAATCATTTCTCAGTGAGGTTATAGGAAAATGGTACATAATCACAATAGCTACCAACTTAATAAAGCTATGTAATACATATGGATGCATAATGGGCAAAAAAGAAACCATGGTTTCACTTTAATTTTATAGAAAAATTAGCTGTCATGTTTAAAAAGTTAAACCTATTTCTATGTATAACAATAATTTAGATACATGTTCTAATCCAAAACATGAAAAAAACTTTTAATCTTAAGAAAGTGATTGTTTCTCAAAGGGCAGGCAGAAGTCAATAAGCTGGGAATCTCATTTCCAAAATAAGAAAAAAAATGACAAAAGGGAAAAATATGAACAAATTTAAGATAGCAAATTCCCTTGACAAACCAGTCCCTGACATGTCAACTTTCTCACTGCACCTGTGTTCCATCATCACATTGGCTCAGGATGCAATGAAGACAGATAAATTTAAGCCCCTTCATTTGTTTGTTTGCAGTTACCAATATAGTTTTTAAAATATTCTTTTTTTTTTTTTTCATTTACAAGCAGAGAAAGAGAAAAAATGGGCACACCAGGGCCTCCAGCCATTAAAAAGTAAACTCCAGATGTGGGCACCTCTTTGTGCACCTGGCTTTACCTGGGAGGGAATTGAACCTGGGCTGCTAGCCTTTACAGGCAAGTGCCTTAACTGCTGAGCCATCTCCTCAGTCCAGTTATGATACATTTTAATTCCTTCCTCTCTCTCTTCCCTTCATAATGCTTCTAATACACTTCCTGCACCAGCATGAGGGCCTGAGAGAGCTCAAGTTTAAAAATCACCAAAACTTCACCTAAACAGCAAGGCCTGGCCACACATGTCTGTAACCCCAGTTCTTAGGAGAGCCGAGACAGGAGAACTGCAGGAAAGAGAAGGTCCAGAATCAGTGATTCCAGCACAAGGAAAAATGAGGGCACGAGGGATGGAGAATGACACCGGATGCTCTGGGGACACCATAGGAGCACATACACCCCCCCCACACACAACACCACACATACTACACACAAAAATTAAAAAAAAAAAAAAAAAACAATAAGTTTCTATACCAGGTCTCTATTTTGGAAAGCTTTGAACCTGAGTGTCAAGTACCTACAGGATACAGCCTCATCCCTTGTCGACGTCAAGGCAGACATGCATAATAGCTTTGTGTACACTGAGCTTACAATAGATTAGTTTCTCAAAAATCCTTTAACTGTCTCTTCCAGTGGCTACTAATAGAGAATTTCTTCAAAAGCTGGGGGTTGGAGAGATGCCTTAGTGGTTCAGGTGTTTGCCTGCAAAGCGAATGGACACAGGTTCTATTCCCCAGGACCCATGTAAGCTAGACGTATAAAGTGGCCCACACGACTGGAGTTCTTTTGCAGTGGCTGGAGGCCCTGGTGTGTCCACTCACTCTCCTCACTCTCCCACCTGCTTATTTCTCTCTTAAATAAATAAAAATAAAATATTTTAAAAAATGAAACTGAGAATTTCTTCAAAAGTCAGGTGATTGTTTCATAAGTACAGACGCCCCACCTCACCCAGTCCAGGCAAGCACCTTAACCACTGAGCAACCTCTCCAGCCCTCACCCAGTCTAAACGAAACAGCTGGCAGATTGGGTCTGAAAACATACCCAAGGTGGGTTTTTAATTTTTTTTTTTTAATTTACACAAGTGATTCTATAAAAGCAGTCCCTCACATACACTGGAAGCTTTTTTCCAACAACTGATTGAACCTTCTTCCCATTACTAACACCTAGTGCGGGACAAGATGTACAGCAAGCACTCCAGGGATATTACAGAGGAAGAAAATGGATTATTTCTAAGAGAAACATCCATGCTCCTTGGTTAGGATCTGTATTTCCTTTTAGATAAAACATCTTTTTCACAGTATAGCTCATTACATGCCATGACACCAGTTGGTTCCTAAAGGACCGCAAACACTATGTGAGACACTCTCAAGTCATATCAGCCCATCAAAAGGCACCAGAAGGGTTGGTTGTGTATAGTTCATGCTTAGCACAAAACAGGCCCTGGCTCCCATCCCCAGCATAATAAAAAGACAAAAGAAAAACAAACAAACAAAGCAGTAAGAATTTAAGCAGCAGATAGCAGACATAAGGGATTCTAGGAACAACACGCCACTGACACATCAAGAGTCCAGAGAACTTTATAAATGTAAATACACCTTCATTTTAATCAATGGCATATATATGTTTACATATTTATGTCTTCACAGCAAGACAGCAATCTCTCCGTAATTCCTCAACATTTAAAATCTTAATTTACTGTGAGATATTAAACTGCTCTAATGAGATGTATAGTTTGCAAATGTGCCTCTTCCTCCAGGTTGTCTTTCGCTCCATTAGTGTTACGTTGTAAAGAAACATTTTCATTTGCCGTAGCCCCCACCACCTTGTGGGCCTTCTTGTACTTTCACCCTCAAGAGATCGAGGTCAAGGACACAAAAATGCTCCTCTTGGGAAAAAAAAAACAAACAAACAATTCCCCTGCTTTTCTTCCAGAATTTGTATAGTTTCTGATCTTGTACTGAATATGTCACACCACTTTGAGCTGATCTGTGTATCTCAGGGAACATTCACTCTGTTGTACTGCTTACCTGGTTCTTCTAATACCACTGTTCGAATGGCCTGCCACTTCCTGTGTGTTCTAGAACTTGGGTAGATCAGTTGGCCGCATGTGTGTGGGCTTACTTCCAGGCAGTGCATTCCGTTCCGTCTGTGTGTGCTGCGCAGTCAGACCGTCACACTTCCTATATGCTTCTAACACACTTTCAAGTCAAAAGTGTGATGGGGGATGGAGAGATATCGCCTCATCCCTATTACAAATGACCAGGATAAAAATAAAAATTTTATTTTTTATGTAGTTTTTAAATTTGTTTTTACCTATTGGAGAGAGAAAAGCAGGGCGAGACACAGAATGGGTGTGTCAAGGCCACAAGCCACCGCAAATGAGTTCCAGACGCATGCGCCACCTTGTGCATCTGACTTACATGGGAATTGAACCTGGGTCCTTAGGCTTCCCAGGTAAGTGCCTTAACCACTAAGCCATCTCTCCAGGCCAAAATGAAGATTTCAAATAGGGCTAAGAAGATGGCTGTTAAAGCAGTTAAAGGTGGCTGCTTGCAAAGCTTTCTGGCTAGGGTTGAATTCCCCAGTACCCATGTAGCACATGCATCTGGAGTTCATTTGCAAGAGCAAAAGGTCCTGTTGTACCATTATAATTCTCTCCCCTTGTTAATAAGTAAAAATATTTCTAAAATTTTAAAATAAAATAGCAAGTGTTGAAGACGATACAGAGAAACAAGAATCCTAGCACACTGTGTGTGTGTGAAATGTTATGGAAGGCAGCATGGAGGTTTCTCAAAATTTTAAACTAGAACTACTGAGCTGTAGCTATTGCCTCAAGGGTAGAGGACTTGCCCAGCATATGTGAGGTCCTGTGTTATCTTGACCACTGTACCCTCCCAAAAAGGTCAAACAGAAATATCACAGAGTGCAGCAATCACACGTGTAGGCATATGCCCAAAACAATCAAGAACAGGAGCCCAAAGAGATACTTGCATTTTCCCTGCAGATTTATTCAAGGCATAGAAAAAGCTGAAATGTCCAGTGACAGATGAGTGGGTAAAGAAAATATGGTACACATCCGGGCGTGGTGGCGCACACCTTTAATCCCAGCACTTGGGAGGCAGAGGTAGGAGGATCGCCGAGAGTTTGAGGGCACCCTGAGACTACATAGTGAATCCCAGGTCAGCCTGGGCTAGAGTGAGACCCTACCTCGATAAACCAAAAACAAAAAAAGTGGAATGATAGTTGCCAGGGGCTGAGAGGAGAGAAAAATGCAAGCTGGTATCCAATAGGATAGCTAACAATAATGCACTGTATAGTAATAAAAGTCTGGAGCCAGGCGTGGTGGCGCATGCCTTTAATCCCAGCACTTGGGAAGCAGAGGTAGGAGGATTGCCGTGAGTTCAAGGCCACCCTGAGACTACATAGTTAATTACAAGTCAACCTGGGCCAGAGTGAGACCCTACCTTGAAAAACCAAAACCAAAACAACAACAACAAAAAAAAAATCTGGGGCTGGAGAGATGGCTTAGTGGTCTAGCGCTTGCCTGTGAAGCCTAAGGACTCTGGTTCAAGGCTCGATTCCCCAGGACCCACGTTAGCCAGATGCACAAGGGGGTGCACGCGTCTGGAATTCGTTTGCAGTGGCTGGAGGCCCTGGCGAGTTCATTCTCTCTCTATCTGCCTATTTCTCTCTCTGTTGCTCTCAAATAAATAAATAAACAAAAAGAATTTAAAAATCTGTAGTGATATCTCACGTTAAGTGTTCTTAAGACATTAAAAGAACTTGCTTTTTCAGATGGCATACAATCATACATATAGTAGGAAATTTCAGTTTCAGCTCACATCTCAGTCACATACTCCACTGAGAATATTAACTAGTGAATACCACTAACTAGTATATGATTTAAAATTATCTTCATATTCCTGGTAGAAATTCAGTCATGCAAAATGTGGACCCTTAGACTATACCCAACTCTTGAAGCAGAAGCAAGTACCTTGAGGAAAGGAAGACCTGCTTATGAACCAGAAGTGCAAACACCTAGAGTAAAAGACAGGCATGCTTACACACGTACTCTCTCTTAAGGCAACACAAAAATGGGAAGTCAGAGAAGGAAAAAAAAAAATGGGAAGACACCTTACTGTCTGTAAAATCTTAGAAACCTAAATGTCTAACTCCTAAAACTAAAGGGACAAGGTGCCCAAATGACTGCTGTGGGGGTAACCAAACAGTATGATTGGATTTAAGGCCCACTCTATGGGAGATCACTCGTGCCTGGTACTGAAAACCTAGTCAAAAGCCAGGTGTGGAGTTGCACGCCTTTAATCCCAGCCCTCTAGAGGTGGGGCTAGGATCACTGTGAGTTGGAGGCTAGCTTGGGATACCGTGTGAGTTCTGGGTCAGCCTGGATTAAAGCGAGAAAAATAAACAAAAGCCTATGGTTGGAAGGTCATAGGCACTAGGAGAGATGAAGCCACTACAGGTTTTTGGGTACACGCACATGTTGTGCCCACCAAGCTGCCCTCTGGGGACTTCTGTTTATGTTCCTGTCCTACAGCTGCTGTCACTTTTAATCAGGGACACTTCTTTCCGCAGATGGTGTCGACTACTGGAGAGACAGACTCCAGGCAAGCGCCAAGAAACAACAGGTAAAACGCTCAGCTTTAAATGACACATCACTATCACACCTGGGATCATAGCAGAAGAGGCGGCAGAAAGATTGTAAGGACCAGAGAATGGGGAAACAATGTTTTGGGATGTTGTATTAGGGACATGAGGTGGCTGCTGCACCCGTGTCCTCACAGCAGCTGTCATTTCAGGACACTGACATGTCATCATGGATGATGAGGGAGGGAGAGGGAAGCAGGGACAGAGGGAGGGGACAAACGTCACAACAGAAGAGGGTCTGGTTAGAGGGGGGAAAGGGGGTTCAGAGGAAGAGGTGTGGGGAGGAGAGACAAGAGAGGACAGGAAGGGATTATGATCAAAATACACTACACACAGCCATAGTTGTTAACTGTCAATAAAAAGTTAGAAGACTCTAGGATTTTGGGTGGAGTATAATGTAACGTGCAGGCTTCCTCAGAAGGGCATGGTAGAGGGGTCCACACACCCAGTTGATTAAGAAAACTACAGAGTGAAGAAAAGTAACACTGATTTGGTCTGTAGTGACAAAAAACGAACAACAAAAAACCACTGAGTTGGGCTTCCTAACCATGCTGTATGGGGCCGGAATTTTTTTTTTTCATTTTTGTTTATTTGTTTATTTGAGAGTGACAGACAGAGAAAGAGACAGAGAGAGAGAGAATATGAATGAATGAATGAATGGGCGGGCCAGAGCCTCCAGCCACTGCAAACGAACTCCAGACGTGTGCGCCACCTTGTGCATCTGGCTAACGTGGGTCCTGGGGAATCGAGCCTTGAACCAGGGTCCTTAGGCTTCACAGGCAAGCGCTTAACTGCTAAGCCATCTCTCCAGCCTGGGGCCAGAATTTAAAATCACTTGAATCAGCAGAGTGATGATGTGAGATGTCCCACTTGGGTGGGGTGTTTCTGCTCCGCTCTTGCGTGGTGGGCCTCTGGACCACTCCTAATGCGTTCACCTACATAATACATACTGAGAGCTTTGGCATCTCAGACCATCTGAGGGCAAGCGGCAGACCAAAGTCCTCTCCTAAAGTCCCACGCAGCTGTACAGCCCTGATCTTTCCCACCAAGAAAAGATACTGTGAACAAATATGGATCCATGAGGCTCAAAGAGATATGGGAGGAGGTCATTACCAAGGAAATTAGTTTAAAATGAAACCAAAAACCCCACCCACCGAGACAGAAACTTTACTTAATCTGTTGGATGTAAACGATAAATCAGATCCATCATCTATTTTTTTTTCCCCTCTCTTCACACCTGGGCCAAGATTATTCTATACTCAGAGCTCACTACAGGCATTGTGTGCCTTAGGGCTGGGGAGCTGTCTCCGTGGTTAAAGGCAGTTGCTTGCAAAGCCCATCAGCTGAGTTTGACTCTCTCCAGCACCTATACAAAGCCAAACACAGAAAGTGGCACATAGGTCTGGAGTTCATTGGCAACAGCATGAGACACTGGGGCACCCATATGCGCGCACACACACACTTGTGCAAATGTTGTTTTTAATTACGCTTTTCAAAAATATACAGAGCGGGGGCGGAGGGCTGGAGAGATGGCTTAGCAGTTAAAGTGCTGCTTGCCTAGGAAGCCTAACGACCCAGGTTAGATTGGACAACACTCGCATCAGCCAGGTGCACGTGTCTGGAGTTCATTTTCAGTGACTGGAGGCCCTGCTGTGCCCATTCTCTCCATCTGCCACTTCCTTCCTCCCTCTCCCTCCTTCCCTCCCAAATAATACTTTTAAGAAGTTTTTAAAACTGCACAAAGGGGTTGGGATGCATGTGTGAGCAGGTGTGGAGGCTAGAGGACAACTCTAGATGTCATTCCTTAGAAAAATTCATTGATTTTTTTTTTTAAACAAGGTCTCTCATTGGCCCAGGACCCTCCAACTAGGCTATACAACTTAGTCAACAAACTCCAGGGATCCTCCTGTTTCTGCCTCCCCAGCACTGGGATTATAGGTTCTTTTTTTTGTAAATTGTTTTTTGTTTTTTTTTTTTTTTTTTTTTTGGTTTCTCAAGGTAGGGTCTCACTCTAGCTCAGGCTGACCTGGAATTCACTATGTGGTCTCAGGATGGCCTCAAACTCATGGTGATCCTCCTACCTCTGCCTCCTAAGTGATGGTATTAAAGGCATGTGCCACCACACCCGGCTGCATTATAGGTTCCTGACACTACACCAGGCATTTTCACATGTGCTGGGTCCTCTTGCTTGTGAGGAAGGCACCTTACCAACTAAGCTATCTCCCCAGCCCCAATTTTGGGAATCTGGATGACAAAACGTCACCTATTCTGGAACTTCTATCTCAATGATGGCTTCTATAGGAATCCTGGCCACACAATTCTGTGTTCAAAGCCTCAATTCTTCGGGCATCAATGGGCACAACTTTGCCAGGGGCAAGGGAAACCAGTGAGTGGTCGAATAATATACAAAAGGCATGTTCACAACGAATTCAAGCCACAGGACATGCGTTTACCCTGCAGGAACAAAGGCTCATTGACAGTGTAAAGCTGACTTAGCACACGACATTCAGAAACACCACATACCAAATTGAGCACTGAGTACTAGAACCACATAGGAACACCAGTTTAGTGGAACAAACAGTTGCTACAGCTGTATATTCCTATTTTGCATTTTTTAAAAAATATTTTTATTGATTTGCAAGCAGAGGGGTGGATGGGCATGCCAGAGCCTCTCACCAATGCCAACAAACTCCACATATATTTGCCACTCTGTGCACCTGGCTTTACCTGGGTACGAACCAAGGCCAGAAAGTTTTACAGCCAAACACCTTTAATAGTTGAGCCATCTTCCCAGCCCACTGTTTTGCATTTTTATTGGTCATGAAAATATGTTGGTATTTTTTTTCCATTCAGATTGCATCCCTGTATAAGACCTTTTCATGAGTATATCTACTTTTACATGTATAAACACTTAAGTGACAATGTAATGAGAGCAATACCTGGCTTCTATAATTTGGATGTTAGATTTTATTACATGCATGTATAATATGAAGGCATGTGTTTTTGTGTTCATATGTCTGTGGGTATAGGTAGAGACCAGAGGTTGAGGTCAGGTGTCTTCCACAATCTGACCATGGCCTATTACATATAGGCATGGAGATGCCACACAATCATACATATGTGTGTGACTACTACGTGTCGAATCAAAGTAAATTCTCATGTGAAATAACACTGAAGCCCTATGGCCACTGAAAGAAAGTTTCAACCTGAAATGTAACTATATAATAATATTTGTAAACAACTGCGGCCTAATGGATATAGGGCCCATCCACTAACTGGCTTATCTTCTAAGCAGTGGTTAAACTTTCCTCAATAGAGTTTCCCCAATGTCTAGAGTTCTTTGCTTAACAATCTCCTCCTTAATCCCAGAATGTTGCCACGAGTCTGACCGAAAGCTGATGTGGTAGTTTGAATGGATGGCCCGCAATATATTCAGTGTTTTATTAATTTGTAGTTTGCAGCTGCAGCCACCTGGCTGGAGGCGGTGTCACTGGGTGGATCTTAAGGTGTGTTGGTGGGTTTGAGATTTCAATCAAAAGATGTGTCTAGCAGGTGTTCCTGAAGTGTGCTGTGTGCCGTTTGATTTTTAGGCTTGTGCTTCTCTCTCTGCATGTCTGGTCCTGTGAAAGCAGGCCAGTTTCTTCTGCCATCATGGAACTTTCTCCGGATCTGTAGGCTTCAATAAAGCCCTTCCTCCATCGCTGTGCCTGGTGTGGAAGCTCATCTCAGCGAACCTGAAGCTGTCTCATATAGCTGATAAGCATTAAGTAATAACTGTGACCCAAAAAGATTTGGCATGATGAGACATTCAGAAACCAGATGTTTGTCTTAAAAAAAAAAAAAAAAAAATGAAGTACTCCTCTTCAGGAAAGTGGGAGGAGGGGGAAGCTGGAGGACAGCCTGGTGACCACTTACAAACGTCTGACAGGCAGCTGCAGGTAGATGGGGCTGGGTTAGCGCGGTGCCTCAGTATACACCAGGCAGAAAGGGGGGAGGAAGAGGAGGAGAAAGAGGAAGAAATGGCAGTAGGATGCACTTTTGCAGCTCCAGAGGACGTGTCCAGAAGCGGAGGAGAGAAGTTACAAGGGCACACATTTTGATGTCCAGATGCTGGAGGACCACCGCTATTTATTCATCAAGCAGCCCTGGGTACTAGCTGCGAAGTGTCTCAGTAGGTCATGAGACTCACGTTCCAGCTCCTGACAGTGACGGCTAGGCCAGTGCGAGGCAGGTCTGCCCTGGGCTCTTTCCCGAGTTCTCCCTCTCACACACGGTTAAGGAACAAGAGCAGGGGGAGCAATACATTTTTTGTAACCTTTTTTGTTTTTTTCTTTTCTTCTTGATTCTTTCAGATGAAACAAGGACATAAGGGAACAGAATATTAATCGCTGCCTGTGAGAAAGGATTGCATTACTATTAGTTTTGAATTAATCTTGAATAGCGACCAATGAACATATTTTTAAAAGCATAACGTGATAAGCTGTAATCACCCACAGCCAAAAGGTAACATGGGTCATAACCAGTTTATTTGAGTCTGTTATTCGAGATGTTAATAATGGTGTGATCCAAAGTATGTCAGTTGGTCCCACTAAATGTTTTCCCACTTATTTTCCCATTTATGCAATCTATAGGGTCCTCCTGACAAATGACATTATTACACACATTCTGCTTTATACAACAGAAAACATGGCTAACAGGTCAAGCACCCTGAGTCAGAGGACAAAGAAACTATGAGAACTATGGTATCTTTCAAGGAATGAAAGAGCACCCATCGAGATTCTAGCCTTAAAACATTTCTGACATACAAAGTAAGAAGTCAATAGAATGTATCAAAACTAAATACGGGAAAATAAACTATTAAGGGCTGAAGAGATGGCTGAGTGGTTAAGGCGCTTGCCAGCAAAGCCAAAGGACCCAGGTTCGATTCCCCAGGACCCTCATAAAGCCAGATGCAAAATGTGGTACGTGCATCTGGAGTTTGTTTGCAGTGGCTGGAGGCCCTGCTGAGCCCATTCTTTCTCTCACTCAAATATTTTTTTTTTATTTTTTAAAATTTATTTTAATTTTATTTGAGAGCAACAGAGAAAGACAGAGAGAGAGAGAATGGGTGCTTTCAGCCACTGCAAATGAACTCCAGACACATGCACCCCCTTGTGCATCTGGCTAACATGGGTCCTAGGGAACTGAGCCTCGAACCGGGTTCCTTAGGCTTCACAGGCAAGCGCTTAACCACTAAGCCATCTCTCCAGCCCAAATATTTTTTAAAAACTACATGGGTTGGAGAAATGCCTCATTGTTAAGGCGCTTGCCTGCAAAACCTAAGGAAACAGGTTTGACTCCCAGAACCCACATAAGCCAGATGCACATGGTGGTGCATGTGTCTGGAGTTTGTCTGCAGCGGCTGGAGTCCTGGGCATACCCATTCTCTCCCTCCTATTCTCATTCCCTCTCTCAACTAATAAGTAAACTTTAAATAAAAACTACTAAAAGCAATCCTTAAAATTTAATGGTAGGGTTGACAGAAACACTGAAACTAGTAGGAGCGGAGTTAGAATAATGCTGGGGTGTAAATACACACACAGGAAACGAAGGTGCAGGAATACGGCAATGACAGGCATCCAAAGAGGAAATTTAAGCCAGGCATCTCAGACACTGGCAAAACTGAAAAACTGAAAACAAAGATGTTGCTCTTTTCTTGAACAACTTACTTAAGGCTGGTTAAAGGAAAAAGGGTGTTTGCCTTGTGCACTGACATCTACCTCTGCAAAGCTGGCCAAGTGTCCAGGGAGCTGTCTTAACCAGAAGCGCGCGTGTGCGTGTGTGCATGCGTGCGTGCGTGCGTGTACATATGCATCTGCACTCACACATGTGTGCCTGTGCTTATGGAGGCCAGAGGTCAACATTAGGTGTCTCCTTCACCTATTTCATTATTTATTTGCCAGAAGAGGGAGAAGAAGAAACGGAAGGAGCAAGACAGGGCCTCCTGGCACTGCAAACAAACTCCAGATGCCTGTGCCACTTTGTGCATCTAGGCTGCATGGGCACTGGAGAATTGAACCCAGGCTGCCAGGCTTTGCAAGCAAGTGCCTTTAACTGCTGAGCCATCTCTACAGCTCTCCACTTTATTTTAAAAATATTTTATTTATTTATTTACTTGAGAGATAGGGAGGGAGAGAGAATGGGCATGCCAGGGCCTCCAGACACTACAAACGAACTCCAGACACATGTGCCAGTTTGGTGCATCTGGTTTACACTGGGTACTGGGGAATCAAACCTGGGTCCTTAGGCTTCACAGATAAGCACCTTAACCGCTAAGCCATCACTCCAGTGCCCCTCTATTTTTTGATACAGTATCTCTCCTTGAGGGCTCACCAATTCAGTTAATCTGGCTAGCCAGTAAGCCTCAGGCATATGTGTCTCCACCTCCCCAGCATTAAAGCCACTGCACCCAGCATCTTAGATGTGTGCTGAGGATTCAAACTCAGGTCCTTGTGCTTGTGCAACAAGCACTTTAACCACATAATCATCTTCCAGAATTCCTACCCATAAGATACCTGGAGAGATGGCTCAGCAGTTAAGGTGCTTGCCTGCAAAGCCTAAAGACAGGATTTGATTCCCCAGCACCCACACAAAGCCAAATGCAGAGCGGCATATGCCTCTGGAGTTTGTTTGCAGGCAGGAAGCCTTAGTGCACCCATTCTCTTTGTCTTTCTCTGCTCACAAATAAATAGGTAAAAGTACTTAAAAACAAAGATGGAGCTTTATTAAAATCAACTAAAATGAAATAAATCCATTTGACAACAGAGGCTATACCACTGACCTTTTCTTTTAAAATCATTTTTATTTATTTGAGAGCGACAGAGAGAGTAAAAGAGAGAAAGAGAGAACGGGCGCGCCAGGTCCTCCAACACTGCAAACGAACTCCAGGAACTCCAGATGCATGCGCCCCCTTGTGCATCTGGCTAACATGGGTCCTGGGGAAATCGAGCTTTGAACCAGGGTCCTTAGGCTTCACAGGCAGCTCTTAACCGCTAAACCATCTCTCCAGCCCACCACTGACCTTTACTGAGGCGAGTAACGCTAGCCCATTCTCCAAGATAATAAATCTGAATTTCCCAACCCATGATTTTTAACTAAAAGTTCAAACTGCTTTCCACAATGACAGACAGATAGTACAGAGGGGTGCCTTTGCAAAAGAAAACAGTTCTATAAGAGTATATTATTTCTTCTATGAGAATTGCAATCATTTCTGTTTTCTTTTTTCCATAGTCTTGGACCAAACTGGTCTCAGATTTGCAAAGATCCTCCTGCCTCTGTCTCATGGACTTGCACCATGGACTAAGGAAAACCTACTCTCAGAATTCTAGGATTTAAAAATATGACAGGCTGGGCGTGGTGGCGCACGCCTTTAATCCCAACACTTGGGAGGCAGAGGTAGGAGGATTGCCATGAGTTTGAGGCCACCCTGAGACTACATAATGAATTCCAGGAGATCCTGAGCTAGAGTGAGACCCTACCTCGAAAATCCAAAAAAAAAAAATTTTTCTTTTCGGTTTTTCATTCTTTCTTAGACAAGGTGTCCCAGGCTGGCCTCGAACTCGATATGTAGAGAAGGATGACCTGTACTTCTGATCCTTCTGCCTCCACCTCCCAAGTCTCTCAAGTGCTGAGCTTACAGGCATGCACCACCACACCTGGTTCACGTGGTGCTGAGGATGGAGCCGGGCTGGGGCTTTGTGAATGATAGGCAAGAACACCGGCAGCTGAGCTACACCCCCAGCCTGCACCCCACTGCCCAGTTTTCTCCTTCTGCAAAAATTTTAATATATAAAAACTGCTTGAGCCAAGTGAGCAAAGCCACCGAAACATCTGTCATAGAAAGGCTCGGTCATCACTCATCTCACTGGAGTGGAATCGGGACTCGGCATGCTATACTGTGCTTTCCCAAATCTGCATCCTCCCAACATCAGTGAACGAATGCTGAAGGGAACGTGTCCAGAGCCAGTTTGTACTTGACGTTTGACCCAGATGGCCATGCATTCCCTGGGTAGTGAGAGACTCAGTATATAATGGGTTTCTCATTACTGCACAAAATGATCATTCAGTCATCTCTCCCACAAGGATATTCACCTTTGAAGCACCTTGACTTTATGTACGAAACCCATTGTTAAATAACTTAATAAAAGGGTGTTAAAATTGACCTGGGCTGGGGAGATGGTTCAGCAGTTAAAGGCACTTGGTAGTAAAGCCTGCTGGCCCAGATTCAATTCTTTAGGACCCACATAAAGCCAGATGCACAAAGTGGCACATGTGCCTGGAGTTTGGTTGTAGCAGCAAGAGGCGCTAGCATGTCAATTCATTCTGTCTGTCTGTCTGTCTCTCTCTCTCTTTCCTTGCAAATAAATAAATATTTTGGGGGCTATAGATATGGCTTAACAGTTAAAGGCACTTGCTTGTAAAGCCAGACCACCTGGGCTTAATTCCCCAGTATCCACATGAGGCTGGATGCACAGGTGGTATGTGAGTCCGGTGTTCACATGCACTGGCAAGAGGCCATGGCATGCCTATTCATATATTCATTCTGTCTCTCAAATAAAACTACATTACAATTTGTATATTTAAAAAAAATTACTGACCTTGAGAGACCACACCAGGTGTAGTATCCAAAGGGCACGTGAGTAACGCCTACTTAGCTAGTAACACTGCCTCGCCCCTGGCAAGGGATTGCAACTCTGACCTTGGACCAGTCAGAAAACTGATTTCTAAATTTAGAAATAACTAAGCAAGGGCTGGAGAGATGGCTTAGCAGTTAAGGCACTTGCCTGCAAAGCAAAAGGATCCAGGTTTGATTCCCCAGGACCCACATAAAGCCAGATACACAAGGTGTCATGTGTGTCTGGAGTCTGCAGTGGCTGGAGGCGCTGGCATGTCCATTCTCAAATAAACAAACATTTTTAAAAAAATTTTTTAAAATATCTAAGAAAAGGTTGCTTTTAAGAATTTCACATGATTGAGAAAATACGATCTTTGTAACGATATCTTTATTTGACCTACACACCCGCCCCCAAAGATTGTCTTTCAAAACCAAAACACACCACTGAGACAATGTGTGAAGCCACAGCCAGAGATACACACACACGCACCAGCTTCATTTTGATTGGGTTGCACATAGCCAGAGCAAGGGTATCAAGTCATAACAGGGACCAAGAAACCCCACCCCCCCGCAGGCCTCCTCCGTGTAGCTACATTAACTTATTAGAGTTGAGCTGCAAACAGTGTTATTTAAGTTTCCTCACCTGCAAAATGGAGAAAATGTTTTTGGAATATTAGAGCATGTTGAAATGATATTTTCTGAAATGCTTGGCTCAGGGATCAGTTTTCTTTCCCTGCCAAGCTAACACGCATGTTAAAGTACATGGGAATGTGCTATCTACATTAAGGAAGAGCTCACTACATGTCAATGCACAGTCACCACATACTTGTGATTTGCCTCATCTTTCTGAGTGCTACCCAAAAATAGAGAGCTCGATCTGCTAGTAGTACTTTTGCTCCCTGAAGCCAAAGAGGAGCAAATACTGCAAGAATTCAAGGACTCATACAGTGCCAAGTGGTCCGCTGAGTGCTGCCTATCTGACCTGGCTGGGTTACTAATTACTGATAGGCTCCAACTGCGGGTGCTCGAAGACCCTGCTATTCCAACCAGCTACTCTGTGCGGAGTGGACGCAGGACAGGTGATGACCTTCATTCACCTCATTTCCAGTCAAATGTGGAAAACACTTTCTCACAGTTGGCTGCCAATTTTGGTGAGGGAGTCTTCAAAAACTCCGAATGCCCAAGCCACACCCCAAACCAAATACATCGGAAGTAGCTAAGGGCCACTTAGAACCAGGCACCGCTTAAAAAGTGCCACCCCCAAATGTGATCTAAGATGCAGCCAAGGTTGAGACTGGCTATCTAGGGTCACCTTCATTGATCTACAGCAAGTGGAAAGCCAGCCTAGAGCTCGTCACCAACACAGCCGAGCCAAGCAGCGACAATGAACGGTCTGCAAAACCCTGGATCACCCACAGGTGCGTTGCACTGCGATCCAGAGCTCAGTAACCAGGGGTTACCCGGTTCCTTCCAGGACAGCCTTCCCCCCTCCCCCCCGAACAGTTTGCACTTTCACATGAAAGACAAATTGGCTAATCTTAAGAGATGCCACCTACGCCTAAATCTGCTCTTAGGATTCCTCCTCCCCCCATCGTCTGCAAGTCTCCTGGGAAGGAGAAAGACTATGTGGGCGCCCGCTCCCACACACCCCAGAACCTACAGAGAAACAGCAGCATACAATCCCCGTGGCCTCCTCACAAGCCCTCTGCGGGGCGGCCCCAGCGCAGCGCGGGGATGCGCGCACGGGGCCCACCCAAGCCACTGCACCTGCTGCCGCCGCGGCGCGCACCACCCGGGGGTCCCCCCCCCCCCGCGCACCTGCAGGGCAGCGCGGCGCCCGCCCCTCCTACCTTCCAGCAGCTCGTCCAGGCTGGTGACCTTCCGGCTGCCGTCAATGGTGTAGATGGTGCGGACGCCCTGAGGCAGGTTCACATTGTCAGACAGGGAACGGGTGAGCTCCACCAGGAGCGCGTCGAAGGAGCGGAAGCGGTCGCTGGAGATGGCGAAGACCAGGCCTTTGAAGTAGCGGTCCCCGTTGCGGTAGAAGTGCGCTCTCTTGGCCTTCTTCTCGGAGCTCAGAGCCTGCAGGGTCCGCGTGCGCGAGAAGCTGCAGTGGGCGCTGTGCGCCGGGCTGGGCAGGAGCCCGTTGCCCTTGGGGCCCGAGCTGCTGCTGCCCCCGGAGGAACTGGGGGCTCCTCTGCGCGACCCCGGCCTGGGCCTTTTGTCCCGTTCCTCAAAGTGCTCTAGCTCAATACTCCTGGTGCTGGCCATCGCGGCTGCTCAGGAGAGCTCTCCACTGGAAAAATAAATAAATAAATACATAAAAAAAAAAAATAAAGCCGATCCAGACCCCCTGGCGGCACTGCGGCGATGCGGGAGTGCGCGCGCGGGGGCCCCTTAAGGCATCTCCGGGACACCTGGCTCCAGCATCCGGCCCTCGGCTCGCAGGTGCGGCCGATCGGCCCGCCCGAGGCTAGCGGCGGCCGCGGCGTAGAGCTGCCGGGCTCATTGTGCAGCCGGCAAGGAAAGCCCCACGCCCCCTTTCCCGGCGCCTCCTCCGCCCGGCCACGCCTCACCACGCAAGTCGCGCCCTCCCTCCTTTTTTTTTTTTTTTTTTTTGGAGCCGCAAAGTTCGGCTACCCAAGCGTGCGAGGCTCGGCCCCGGGTACCCCCCAGCACGCACCGCTGGGCGGCTCACGCCCGCGCGCCCAGGGCAGGCGGGGACCGAGGGAGGGAGGGAGGGAGGGGATGCGTCACGCGCGGAGCCCAGGCCCGGTCCCCTGCGGCCGCCCTGGGGGGCTCTGCGAGGTCCTACGCTGCTCGGCCCGACCGCCAGGCTCCCCGGCCAGGGGCGGACACCTCGCGTCCCTCGCCGGGGACACCCAGGACGCGCGCGCAGAGGGAGATGGAGAGCCGGGAGGCGTGCGGGGCGGGGGAAGAGGATCCTCCCGGCCCTGGCGGCAGCCGCGCTCCGCCGGCGCCGGGGCAACGTAACCACGCAGGCCAAAAAAAAAAAAAAAAAAAAAAAAAAAAAAAAAACTACAAAGGACAGAGGCGATTCAAGGGCACCAGGCACATCCTGAGCCTACCTCTGTCTTGGTGAGGAATCGAGGCCAAAATGGGGCTGAAACCCAAAACATAACATTGGATTAGGGACGCAAGAATTGTTTTGTTTCTTTCACCAGCAGATGGGCTGCTTTATGGAAAAAAGGCTTTAAAAAAAAAAAATCCAGCCTTCACACTTCCCACTGCAGATTCGCTAACACGGACTCTTCAGTAACTTTGAATGGAGGAGCGATAAGAAGTTGCTGGTTTCCCACACGTTCTGAATCAACAGATATTTATGCAGAGCAGGGATCTTTGGTGACTGCAGAGGAGAGACCCTCGGAGCCCTTCCCCCACTTGGTCAGGTGCAAGTGATCATGTCAATTAGCTTTCAAAAGAAGAGGGTTGCTTCAGTTTATCCATTAGAATAAGATGAAAATCAGGTGTTGAGTCCTAATTTTTTTTTTTTTCCAAGGTATGGTCTCACTCAAGCTCAGGCTGACCTGGAATTCACTATGGAGTCTCAGGGTGGCCTCGAACTCACAGCGATCCTCTTACCTCTGCTTCCCGAGTGCTGGGATTAAAGGCGTGCGCCACCACGCCCGGCTTTGAGTCCTAATCTTGATGTGGGACTAAGATATCTGTAGGACTAGAACTCCCGGGCCACTGCGCTCTTGCCTGTAACTATGTTAACAAATAGAGCACAGATAAATCAGAAGGGTAAACAATGCAATTTATTTTAGGGAGAGTTAGGAGGATTAAGAGGGAAGGTAGGACTAGACATATAGCTTAATGGTTACGGTGCTTGCCTGTGAAGACCGAGGACCCATGTTTGATTCCCCACTACCCACATAAACAAGATGCACAAGGTAGCGCATGTGTCTGCAGTTCGTTTGCAGTCGCTAGAGATCCTGACTCACCCATCCTCTCTACCTGCCTCTTTCTCTTTCTCTCTCTCTCAAATAATTTCTTTTAAAAAAGTATTTACCAATACCTGGTAATTAAAAGCAGAAAAGAGAAGGGAGAGACGGAGAGATCCCTCTTACATGAGACAAACAAAAAGGGAGAAGAGAGTAAAATCTCAGAAGAGCCCAGAAAACAAGTGGCTCGCATACATTTATGAACCAAACATCCAATTAGAATGAGCCTCATCAGACTCATGTGTGTGTGGGAGGACCCTGACTCAGGAAGGGCTAAGCCTTCAAAACTGAGGAATAGGGCTGCAGAGATGACTTAGTGGTTAAACGCTTGCCTATGACGTCTAAGGACGACGGTTCGAGGCTCAATTTCCCTGGACCCACGTTAGCCAGATGCACAAGGGGACGCACGCGTCTGGAGTTCCTTTGCAGTGGCTGGAGGCCCTGGCATGCCCATTCTCTCTCTCTCTCTGCCTCTCCCTCTGCCTGTTGCTCTCAAATAAATAAATAAAAATAAAAATAAATTAAAATTGAGGAATAATTTGGAGGAAGCTGTTGTTTGTGTGTGTGTGGGGGGGGCTTCTGGGTTAGGAGGTTGTTCCTTACAGTCATCTTGGATGAGACGGGGCTCAGAGGGAGGAGAGAGTTCTAATCCTGCAAGAAGTGGCGTCCACGTTTCTGTGGGCCAGTCTCTACTCAATTCCCTACCAGAAGAAAGGACAACCTTGCTCCTAACCTATGTCCTTCTGATGCATGAGACTAATTATTTGGCACCTGGCTCTTTCAGCGGCCCTAGATAGCAATTACAATTGACCTTCAAAGATGGAAGAAAAGAAGGGCTTTGCTTAGAATGAACTGAAACTGGGAAGAACAGGAAGGGAAGAGAAGATGTGTGAAAACATATCTGACCTTCTTCAGCAAGCTGAAGGTGGTGCACACATCCTAGCCGGCCCCCCGCTAGTGAGGCCACACCAGTTTTCTGCTCTGTACTCCTGAAAGTGTTGAACCTCTAACCCCAGGACTGCAGCGTGCTGGAGAGCAGGAGTTTTCAATGGAGAATCTTTCTTCTTCTTTTTTTAAAAAGATTTATTTATTTATTTGAGAGCGACAGAGACAGAGAGAAAGACAGATAGAGGGAGAGAGAGAGAATGGGCGCGCCAGGGCTTCCAGCCTCTGCAAACGAACTCCAGACGCGTGCGCCCCCTTGTGCATCTGGCTAACGTGGGACCTGGGGAACCGAGCCTCGAACTGGGGTCCTTAGGCTTTATAGGCAAGCGCTTAACTGCTAAGTCATCTCTCCAGCCTTCTTCTTTTTTTTTTTTGGTTTTTTTCCAGGCTGACCTGGAATTCCTCTTCCATGGCTATTGGGAACATAAAATAATATTTCTACTTTGGACCGGTCTAGAAGTATCTCAGAAGACTAAACATATAACTACCATAGAACTCTGAAATTCCACCCAAGATAAATGAAAGCCATATGTCCACAAGCAAACAAAAAATGGACATGAATGTTTACAATAGCATTATTCATTATTTATAATAATAATTCATTATCACTCATAACTTAGGAGGTAGAGTGTACCCAAGTAACCATCGGATGGTAGATATATAAATAAAACGTGATAAGTCCCAATGCCGGGGAGGCAGAGACAGGAGAATTCCTAGGGCTAGCCAGTTTAGCCTAATTAGTGAAGTGCCAGGCCAATGAGAGATGACGAATAACACTGGAGGCTGTCCTCTGGCCTCCACACACGTTTGCACGTATACCTATCTGCACACACACACACACACACACACACACTAAAAAATATCCAAAATGCTGAGAAGTGAGAGTGGAGTGTTCAGCACTAAGTGAGACGTTTTGATCACACACCCCTCCTACCAAGGCTCCAGGACCACTGAGAAAGAAATTGCAAGAATGATTGTAGGAGCCCAGGGAAGGGGAGGACTGCTTATATTACTATCTTTGCATCTACGAAGTGGCTTAGATATTCATGACCTCACAGTGTCTGATGCTGCCGGCACAAGACCTACATAATAGAAGGGAGAAAAAAAATTGATGACATCGAGATAGAGGAGAGACCAGTTGGAAGGAAGAAGGGATTCCATGAAGGGGAAAGATCTTACTACGCAAATCCTGCAATGGCAGAAAAGAGGAGAATCTGCTTTGGATCTATATGTTTTTTAAATCATGAAGTAACCCAAATTAGTAGGTGCCTTCCTAATGCAACTGCCCTGTTTCTTAGCATTAAAATTCGAATGCAAGCCCCAATTTTCTCAGGGAGGGGATTGAGAAGGGGGAAGGGAGACTGCTGGGAGGGGATTATGGTCATGGTATATCGCCTCTGTTTATGGAAGATGTCAACAGAAGTTTTTTAAATGTCACTCCTAGTCTTGGCATTTCTTTAAAGCATTTTGCCTATAGCATGCATACAATTAAGATACAACCACTCTTCATAAAATCCCCTTACTGAATATAACAGATCAAGAACCAGTCTGCCAAAATTTGGCAAGGTAGAGAAAAATTGGTATAAGAAATATAGATCCAAAGCAGATTCTCCTCTTTCCTGCCGTTGCAGGATTTGCATAGTAAGATTTTTATAGTTGGCCTCTCATTTGCTGAGGTCATCCTTTTATTCCAGATGAGAAATACCATCTGATTTGCTAATCATTCATTTTTCCAGACTGATCCAATTCTCTTGGGTGAGATCTACGTTAATGCAGGCTGGCCACTGGCAGCTTCCTCTCTCTTCACTGTGTGGAAGCCTGCTTTGATTCTTTTATCTCTTTTGGTGGTGAGTTTCCTCCATACCCTTTCCTAACTCCCCTTTGCCTAGCATGTATTTGAAACTTTTTATATTAAAAACACTTGCATAGAGAACTTTCAATATGCCTCTATTTCTTAGCTACTGGCAAGTCTTAAAATTCGTACTTATTGGGGCTGGAGAGATGGCTCAACAGTTAAGGTACTGCCTGTAAAGCCTAAGGACCCAGGCTCCATTCCCCAGTACCCATGTAAAGCCAGATGCACAAGGTAGTGCATGCATCTGTAGTTCACTTTTGCAATGGCTAGAGGTCCTGGCATGCCCATTCTCTCTCTCTCAAATAAATAAACAAAATTAAAATTTTTAAAATTGTATTTATTAAGCTGGGCATGGTGGCACATGTCTTTAATCCCAGCACTTGGGAGGCAGAGGTAGGAGGATCGCCAAGAGTTTGAGGCCACCCTGAGACTACATAGTGAATTCCAGGTCAGTCTGGGCTAGAGTGAGACCCTACCAAAAAAAAAAAAAAAATCAATAGTATTTACTTGTGTATGTGTGAGCATGCATACCATAGCACATGTGTGGAAGGCAGAGGACAACTTTGAAGAATCTGCTCTTATGTTTGCAAACAAGCTACCAGACCGCAAAGAAACATCAGTCTAGCTGGCTTGAAAGTTTCAGGCTCTCCTGGTCCCCTCTCCTATTGCCAGCAAGGATAAGATCACAGATGCAGGCTCCACTTTGCATCATCAGGGTTTATGTGGGTGTTGCGGAATTGAACCCTGGCTAGCTCTGCATGCAAGAACCTTTAACCCCTGAGCCATCTCCCTAGTCCCGAAGTATCCCTTTTATACAATTAGAAATCATCTCTTTCTGTTCTAAGTACATAATAATTTAAAATTACAGGGCTGGAGAGATGGCTCAGTGGTTAAGGTGATTGCCTGAAGAGCCTAATGACCTGGGTTTGATTCCCCAGTACCCATTCAAAGCCAAATACACAAAGTGACACATACATCTAGAGTCCATTTGCAGCAGCTGGAGGCCCCGGTGTGCCGTTCTCTGCTTGTCTCCTGTCTCTCTCTGCTTGGAAATAAATAAATAAAGTTATTGTTTAAAAAAAAATCACAGAATATATAGTGAATGTGAAATTTTTATGGCAATCTGCCAAAAGGATCTTCTAAAACCTTCTTGTTAGGAAAAAAACCTCAAACAAGCCAGTTGGAAAACTGACTTTGTTTTTCTATACTTCTCTTTGGACCACGCAGCCTAGCCATACAATTTAGAAGGGACTTTAGCCCTTACCCAACACCCCACCCCAAACCCATCTTGCTCAAGACCGAAAAAAAAAGAAAAGATTTTCATTTCTTAGGGAAAACTTCATTTGATTCTTCATGATGGGGCTTTACATAAGAAACTCACCTTGAAAAGCCAGGCGTGGTGGCTCATACCTTTAATCCCAGCACTTGGGAGGCAGAGATAGGAGGATGGCCATGACTTTGAGGCCACCCTGAGACAACACAGTGACTTCCAGGTCAGCCTGGGGCTAGATCAAGACCCTACCTGGGGGTGGGGGAAGGAATTCACCTTGAAGATTTCCCAGTTTGCTTCCTGTGACTTTATGTCTCCAATGCCTTGATGAGCCTTCATGTTTGGCTCAAAACTTAGCTTTTAAAGGCAGTTTTCCAGCTATTCCATTACGTATTACATAACGGACGCCTGTGAACCTTTTCGACTGCAAGCGCTTTGACTTTCTGCTGCCTTATGTCTGCATTTCTGTGCGCTGTGTGCTAAGCGCTGATCCCAGAAGTAAAAATGATGAAACCACGCTTTCAGTGGAAGGGTACAGCTAAGTCTGTGAAGCTAACCATGGCTTTTTAATTTCATAATTTTAAAAAAATTTTTTTAAAATTTTTATTAGCATTTTCCATGATTATAAAAAAAATCCCATGGTAATCCCCTCCCCCCCCAATTTCATAATTTTTAATAATTATAAATTCTAATGTTTTCTGATAAACTTTACTGGGAAAAGATATAAAGCCAAGAGCTCAGAAAGAGACACTCCACCTGTGCCTAAGAACCAGTGCCCAGACTGGAAAAGAGGCTCCAACAAATGTTTTCTTCTTTTTTGTTTCATCCTGTAAGAATATATATTAGAGAGAGTGAGAGAAAGAGGGGGAGAGAGAGAGAAAGAGAGAATGGATGTGCCAGGGCCTCTAGCCACTGCAAACTAACTCCAGACACATGTGCTACTGTGTGCATCTGGCTTATGTGGGTATTGGGAAATCTAACCTTGGTCCTTAGGTTTCACAGGCAAGTGCCTTAACAGCTAAGCCATCTCTCCAGCCCTCTGTCCTGGAAGTCTCAATGTCGTTCCCATCCATGATTCTTATATCACTTTATATAAAACATTAATGTGACTATATTCATTCTTTCCAAATATGTGTAAAGAAATGATTAAAACTTCATTGTCATGTTCAGAAAATTCAAACTTGGTTCACTTTTTAAGTCTTTCAAAAATTCTATTAACTTTTTAATGAAAATGCCAGCAAAGTTGAAAAATGCACATGTTTTTCATAGTTATCTAAGACTATTTCTTTAGCATGAGACAATTATGGTTCTTCTTACTGCAAAATTTGACTTCCAAAAAGTCTCAAGGACAAGTGACTTCCATATTTCATGTAAATTTTATATGTTCACAATTATATTGAGTTATTTTTATTTGATAATTCTGCTGAAATAAGTGTTAAAATGAAAATAGCAAAGCCATTAACGTCACAGAAGAATTTTCATAGGAATCATTTTTTTTCTTCATATCTCCTGGGGAACAAAATCTAAACAGGGACTGGAGAGATGGCTCAGCAGTTAAGGCAGTTTCCTGCAATGCCTAACAAGCACAGTTCAATTTCCCAGTTACCACATAAAGCCAGATGCACAAAATGGTTCATGCATCTGGAGTTCATTTGCAGTGGCCATCCCTGGTGCACCTATTCTCTCTATCTCTCTCTCCTTGCAAATAAATAAATAAAATATTTTTTAAAAAAATCGAAATAATTTTATCCTGCTTTCTTAAAGGACTACATATATAGTTGTTAGTTTCCACAATTATTTTTAATAGCAAAAGTAAAAGTCAGACTGGAGAGATGGGTTAGTGGTTAAGGCACTTGCCCTAGAGGACTAAGGACCCAGGTTCAATTCCCTAGCACCCACATAATCCTTGGTTGTGCATGCATCTGGACTTCGTTTGCTGTGGCTAGAGGTCCTGGAACACCCATTCTCTCTCTGTCTGCCTCTTTCTCTCTCTCCCTCTTAAATAAATAAAAATAAATAAATAAAATGTTTTTACAATAAGTGGAAGTCCATGAAAAGGTACTATATAGCACTCTTCCGTGTCTGTACAGCCAAATTCCCCAAGCCCAATATATAGTTTGCTCTTTACATTTTTTTTTGTTTCATTTATAATTCAAAAAAGAACTTAAAATCAATCACAATTTTAATGGCTCCCTCTTCTCAATAACACATTCAATGTTCACACAGATACCCAATGTGATTAATAGTCAGGTGTACTTACAGAATAATAACAATTTTATAATGATTAATAAGTGCCTACGACCTAGTTAAGGAAATAGATTATAGACCAGGAAATAAGAAAGGAAGGATTAAACAGCAGAGATGGAATTGCCTCTGGGGTGCACTACCTCCAGAAAACATTCATTTCAAGCTTCCAAAACCCATTAATCACAAGAAGTCCTGTCTTTGGGAATTTATAGTCTAAAATGAATGATTTTTTAAAAATATACACCACCAAGCCAGGCTTCATGCACTTTTGTTTGAGAAACAGAGAGAGAGAGAGAGAGAGAGAGACAGAGACAGAGAGACAGAGATTGGGTGTGCCTCTAGCCTCTGCTAAAAAACTCCAGACACATGTACCATCACCCTGTGCATCTGCCTTATGTGGGTACTGGGGAATCTAACCTGGGTCCTTAGGCTTCTCAGGCAAGCACCATAACTACTAAGCCATCTCTTCAACCCCATGAATTATATATATACATATGTGTGCGTGTGTGTGTGTGTGTGTGTGTGTGTGTGTGTGTGTGTGTGTGGTTGGTTGGTTTGTAACGCAAATCAGCTGGACATTTCAGAACAAATATTCCATACTCTCTATCTGTCTCTGAAACTTCCGAACATTGAAATATCACATTTATCTTATTTATGGAAAATAACAATACTATTCAGACTTGGTAAGTGCCCTTGAGTAAATCTACATTCACTTTTCCACAGATTTAGATTTTTTTTTAATTAGTCATTCCTTGGCATGTCCCAGGGTTTTGCCATCCAGGAAAAAATAACTGCTCATAATTGGTATTTACTGTTCATATAAAAAAATTCTGAGCTGGGCGTGGTGGCACACACCTTTAATCCCAGCACTCTGGAGGCAGAGGTAGGATTGCCATGAGTACGAGGCCACCCTGAAGCTCCATAATGAATGCCAGCTTAGCCTGGGCTAGAGTGAGACTCTACCTCAAACCCCCCCCCAAAAAAAAATTCTGAGGCTGGGGAAATGGTTCAGTGCATAGAGACACTTGTTTGCATAGCAAATCCCCAGGACCCATGTAAAGCCAGATACGCAAAGTGGTTCACGCATCTGGAGTTCAGTTTGCAGACGCACAAGGCACTGAGGTGTTCTCTCTCTCCTTGAAAATAAATAAAATATTTAAAAAAGAAAGATTTGGCATATACGTATGCATATATAGATATATATATACACACACATATGCATACACACATATATGGCAATAAATACTTAGGAGATTGTTATGATTTGGATATTTTTAAAATTTTATTTATTTGAGAAAAAGGCAAATAAAGAGTGAATGGGATCTTTTAAAAATATTTTATTTATTTATTTTCAAGCAGAGAGAGACAAAGAGGAGAGGAGAGAGAGAATGGGTGTACCAAAGTGTCTAGCCACTGCAAATGAATTTCAGATGCATGTGTCACCCTGTGCATATGGCTTTATGTAGGTACTGGAGAATCAAACCTGGGTCATCAGGTTCCACAGGCAAACACCTTAACTGCTGAGCCATCTCTCCAGCCCTGATTTGGATTTTTTTTTGGGGGGGGGTGGGGGTTACACATGAGATTTTATTGAAGTGTGAAGAAAAATGAAATTTTCAAGAAAACGGATGGATATGGAATGGACTACATTAAATGAAGTGACTCCAACTTGGACAAAAAAAAAAACATGTTCCTTTTCATAGAAATGGGAGTAAAACATGAGTAAAGCCTAAAAATCTAGAAAAAAAAGACCAAAAGGAGAGGCCAAAAACAAGATATTGAGGAAGGTGGGGTAGGGAGGGGTGACAAGAGGAGAAATGTGACGTGAAAGTGGAAAGGAGTCTGTGGGGACATAAGGAGACAAAAGGATGGAGAACACGTGGGGGAGAACCAACCAAAATAAATTCTGTTTGAAAATGTCATAATAAGCTGGGGGTGGTGGTACATACCTTTAATCTCAGTACTTGGGAGACTCTGAGGTAGGAAGATTGCCAAGAGTTCAAGACTAGCCTGAGCTACAGAATGAGTTCTAGGTCAGCCTGAGCTATAGTCAGATCCTACGTTGGCGGGAGGGAGGGGGAGGAAAAGAAAAGAAATGAAAATACCCATAATAATACCTAATACTTTGTACGCCAATCAAAAATTAAATTATAAAAGTGGGAGGGGGCGCTGGAGAGCTGACTTAGCAGTTAAAGTACTTGCCTGCAAATCCAAAGGACCCAGGTTCAATTCCCCAGTACCCACATAAGCCGGGTGTAGAAGATGGTGCATGTGTCTGAATTTGTTTGCAGTGGCTAGAGGCCCTGGCATGCCCATTCTCTCTATCTTCCCCCCTCAAATGACTAAAAATATACAATATATATTTCTCAAAAGACCAGGGCTGTTAAATGTCTCCCAAAGTCTCTCATTAAAGGCTTTGTGCACTAGCCTGTGGCATGGCTGGGAAGACATGCAACCTTTAGGAGGCGAGACCTAGGGAAAGGACATGAGGTCATTGCAGGCGTGCCCTTGAAGAGGCTCCTTGGGCGTCTGCCCTTGTCCACTCTGTCTGTCTCATGCTGCTATGCCCTGGCACATCCTCTCCCATCAAGACACTGGGCCTCACCACCGGTCCAATCCATGGGCGCAAGCAGCTGCGGACTGAAGCCACTAAAATCTTCAGCCCAGGTCAAACTTTCCTCTTTTTAAGCTGTTAAATTCAGTGTTTTGTCACAGTACTAAGAAAGTGATTAACACGGAGACGTACATATGCTTGACTGTGTTTATCATAATGTAACTAGCAGGTCATCTCTAATAGTTTAAGAGCAGAAAATATTATTTCTTTCTCTTCTTAGTTTAAATATTTTATTTATTTTCTACATTTGAGAGGGGGGGGAGGGCGAGAGAATGGGCACATCAAGGCCTCTAGCCACTGCAAACGGACTCCAGATGCATGTGCCACCTTGTGCATCTGGCTTATGTGAGTACCAGGGAATTGAACCTGGGCTCTTAGGCTTCACAGACAAGCACCTTGACTGCTAAGCCATCTCTCCAACCCTAAAATTATTTTTTCTTTGTAATGTAATTTACTTTCACTTGGATGGCATTTTGCTCCCTTGAATTCCTTTGTCCCTATAAGAAGCTCATGAGTTTCTGGGGCCAGACTTCCTTCCTTTCTTTCTTCCTTCCTTTTCCTCTTTCTCTCCCCCCCCCCTTTTTTTTTTGTTTGAGTCACTGTTTCAATCTAACCCCTGGTGTCCTAGAACTCACTTTGTAGCCCATAGCCTGGCCTCAAACTCACAGCCTCCTGAGTGCTAGGATACAAGGCATGAACCACCATGCCCAGCTTTTGCCTTGATTCAAATGCGGAGTCCAAACTAAGCTTAATGGTGCAAGCCTGAAGCCCTAGCTACTTGAGTCGAGAGGCTGGGCAGGAGGATCGTAAGTTCAAGGCCTGCTTGAGCTACACACTGAGGGCAAGGCCAGCAGGGGTGAATTAATGAGACTCCATTTTAACATAAAAAGTAAAAACGAGGACTGGAGAGATGGCTTAGTGGTTGAGGGCCTTGCCTGTGAAGCCTAACAACTCACATTCTACTCTGCAGGTCCCACACAAGCCAGCAGTGATGTAAGCACGCAATGTCGTACATGTGAACAAGGGGGAGCCCGTGTCTGGAGTTTGTTTGCAGCAGCTGAAGGCCCTGGTGTGCCCATTCTCTCTCTCTCGCTTAAGGAAATAAAATGAAAAAGGTAAAAAGATGGCTGAGAAAGTAAGTCAGTGGCCCAGTACATTTCCAGTAGGAATAAGGCTTAGATTCAATCCCTAACAAGTTAAATCCCTAATACAGATATAAATATGAAAACTCAATATAAGTAAAGAAAAAGTTAATCCAGTGTCCTCTCAAAGGAAAGACTGTAAAATTAGTGAAGCCTTCAGAAACCCCTGCCCCATATGCCATTTCTGTCAGCTCCCTTCGCTTCCTGTTACCATCCAGACCCAAGTGTGGTTCCTGGTCCCAGTAAGTATTTCTGAACGTATAGAGAAGGAAGGACTCTCCTCACCCCAGAAATAAAATGATGTTGCCAACGTGATTTTTCAGGGAACAATGAGTTCTTGAAGCGTCATCTTAGTTGTTTAGGCATGGGCTGGTTGGCTTAAAACTCTAAAGTTCTGGCTCTTAGAGTATCATAGCATAGTCTTATATAATTGCACATATGCAGAAAATGGATCTTTTTAAGTAATTACAAGCAACTCTGTTTTCCATTCTTGCTTGTTAAGGATAAACTTAATCTCTTCGGTCTTCTCGGATTCCTTTAATGGGACTCTGAGACAGGCTATGTAAATAATAGATCCTTAAATGGTGCAGAAATACCTCAGGCCAGTACTAATAGCTCAGTTGTTTTGTCCTGCAATGGTACTGAAGTGTCCTACTTCAATTTTCTGCCGTGTTCCAGCTTTGCAATGCATGACAATGGGAATTCTTAAAGAAATTCAGGAAGGCTATCAGCAAAATGCAACACAGTGGCCTTGATATGCCCTATACACAACTTGACATTTTAATTAGTCTTAATTCAAACAGCGTCTAAGCTTTTGATATAAGTCCTACTGTTTGAATGAGTAGATAATCACATTTTCTGTATGCCTGGTTTGCTCAAAGACTTTCTCTAGAGCACAAGTTTTATCCTGATTTAGGTTGTGTTAAGAACAGTATAAAGTTATTTGCTAAATTTAAAGGCATCCAACGAAACACCATGGCCAATCCGCGGATCTTTCTTGTTCAGTGATACAATGTCAAGATGTTCAGCTAAGTGTGGTGGTGCATGCCTTTAACCACAGCACTTGGGAGGCTGAGGTAAGAGGGTTTGAGGCCATCCTGGGACTGCATAGTGAATTCCATGTCAGCTTGGGCTAGAGTGAGACACTACCTCAAAAAAAAAAAAAAAAAAAAAGACAAATTGTTCAAACAGATAATATGTCAAGAAATGAGGAGGCTAGAGGTGTGACTCAGTGGCAGAGATTTACTTAACATGGAAAAGAAAGAAAGAAAGAAAGAAAGAAAGAAAGAAAGAAAGAAAGAAAGAAAGAAAGAAAGAGAGGGGAGGGAGGGAGGGAGGGAGGAAGAGAGGGAAAGAGGAAGGAGGGGAGAAAGAAGGAAAGAAAGAAGTTAAAAAGAGAAAGAAGGAGGGAGGGAGGAAAGGAAGGAAGAAAAAAGAAAGAAAAAAGGACAGAGAAAGAAAAGGAAAGAAGGGAGGGAAGACAAGAAGAAAGGAAGAAAAATAGAAACAGGGAGAGAAGTTCATTCATACCCCAAATCAGAAAAAAACCTATGATAACAGTTGGAGAAAGGATTCACTAACAAGGTTGCTGCTGATCATGTTTAAATACAGCTTTATCCAGAACAAATGAATGAGTGGGAAAAAAGATTGCCAAATGAGATCACAAACAAATGTGATCTGCCAGCTGTGTATTTTCTCCTGTCTTAGTCTAGTTTTAGTCCTATGCAGCACACTCAAAACTATCATTACCCAAAGTTTGTTCACTTAAGTCTTCTTTTCCTAATAACCTCACACTGACAGAGAAGGGATAAATTCAACATAAAGATTTTTTGAATCAATGGAGTATAAGTTGCCAACATAATATCTCATCAGCCCTAAATAATTAACAATGTATTTTCTATAAATAAAAATATTCCCCTACACAGCATGGTGCAACTTTATAGTTACAAAAACTATAAGAGCTAGGAAATGAACCTTGATAAGCTAGTAATATCTATCCTTTTTTAATTTATATTTATTTATTTATTTATTTAAGAGTGAGAGAGAATGGGTACCCAGGGCCTCTAGCCACTGCAAATGAACTCCAGACACATGTGCCACCATGTGCATCTGGCTTACGGTCCTGGGACTGGAACATGGATCCTTAGGCTTCACATATAAGTGCCTTAACCACTAAACCATATCTCCAGCCCTGTATCCTTTTTTAAAAAATACTGTTATTTTATTTCATTAATTAATTTATTTATAAGGGGAGAGAGAGAGGAAGAGAATGGACATGAAAGGACTTATTGCCACTGCATACAAACTCCAGATGCATGCTCTATTTTGTGTATCTGTCTTTGCATGCTTACTGAGGACTTGAACCCACACCTGCAGGCTTTGCAAGCAAGCACCTTTAACTGTTGAGCCATCTCTCCAGCCCGCATCTATTCATCAGATGCCACTAGGTTTTTGTCAGACGTCCCACAGTGTCTTCTCCGCAGAAGGATCCAGTCCAGACCGCTATGTGCTCAGCTGTCGGGTTCCTTTTTTTTTTTTTTTAATATACTTTATTTATTTATTTGAGAGTGAGAAAGAGAGAGAGAGAGAGAGAGAGAGAGAATGAGCACACCAGGGTCTCCAGTCACTGCAAATGAACTCCAGATGCATGTGCCACCTTGTGCATCTGACTAATGTGGGTCCTGGGGAATTGAACCTGGATCCTTTGACTTTACAGGCAAATGCCTTAACCACTAAGCCACCCCTCCAGCCCCAGCTGTCAGGTTCTTTCAGCTGACTGTTCTTAGAACATTTCCTGTCCTTCTTCATCCACCAGGACCTCCATAATTTTGAAAAATTATATTTAAAATCCCTCAACTGGGAGTTTGTCCTCAGAACGAGGCGTGCAACGTGTGTGTTTGACGGGAAGACTGCAGAAAAGATGGGGTGCCCATCCTGCTCATCCTTTCAAGGGAGGCTCAAATCCGGTTTGTTTCTGGATTCAAAGGGCACCCACCAAGCTTCTTCGCTATCAAGTTACCTTTTCTCTTTGGAACTAATGCCTGTTTTGAAGGGAGGAAATCTGCAATTTACATAATATCTTATCCATTCTACAACCTCCCTTTGGTTAGTTTTTATTTGTATGTGTTGGCTTCATGCACTTGCCAGTGTCTCTTGCTCCTACAAATGCCCATCCAGCTTTACACGGGTCGCTGGAGCATTGAACCCAGTCTGCAGGCTTTGCTGGCAAGTGCAAAATTTAGCCACTGAAGCTATCTCCCCAGTTCGGCATCCTCCAACTTTCAATTTGCTCATTGTTCTTGTCAATTTGGGCTCCCAGAGTTACAGTTGAAATATGAAATGTACCCCACAGGAAGTTATTTTGAATACTTGGTCTCTAGCTGTTCATACTATTTTCGGAAATGGTAGAAACTTGAAGAAGTGGAGCAGCCTAGCTTGGGGGAATTAGCCACTGGGGGTTATATATCTTTGAAGGTTATACTTGGATACCAGTTTGTGTCTCACAGCCTGTTTCCTGCCTACCAAAAAGTGAAGAATAGCCCATGCCAATAAATCCCAGTACCAGGATGTTAAGCCCAAACCCGTGGCACCAAGAAATCATGAGTTGGGGGCTGGAAAGATGGTTCAGAGGTTAAAGGTACTTGCTTGCAAGGTCTGACCACTTTGATTCTCAAGGACCCACATAAAGCCAGATGCACAAAGTGGCTCATGTGTCTGGAGTTCATTTACAGCTGCAAAATGCCTTGACCCCCATTCTCATAATCTCTTGTTCTCTTTCATTCTCTCTCTCTCTCTCCTTGTAAACAAACAACTAGGAAAAGTAAGAAATCATGAGATAAACCCTCTGACACTGTGAGCAAAATAAATCTTTCCTTCCTTAGGGTGTCCCTATTGAGTATTTTGTCACAGTGATGAGAAAACAAATACACACGTATCTATTTTATTTCAATATTGTTGTTATTTATTTGAATGTTCAAGTTATCTCCAAGTTAACTAGTACACCTAAGAGGACTCCCCTGTACTTTTGCTGTCTCTGTCATTTTTTTTTTAATATTTTTTAAATTTTTTATTTATTTGAGAGCGACAGACACAGAGAGAAAGACAGATAGAGGGAGAGAGAGAGAATGGGCGCGCCAGGGCTTCCAGCCACTGCAAACGAACTCCAGACGCGTGCGCCCCCTTGTGCATCTGGCTAACGTGGGACCTGGGGAACCGAGCCTCGAACCGGGGTCCTTAGGCTTCACAGACAAGCGCTTAACCGCTAAGCCATCTCTCCAGCCCTGTCTCTGTCATTTCTGAGCACTTGCTTTTAGTTTTGGGGTTCTAGACTCTTTTTGCTTCAGCCCTGTAGTTCATAATTTCTCTCAAGTGGAGAATGGTATTTGGAGTCCTGGCTTTGGGCAAATGGTATACTCACTACCACTGTATTATAGCTGCAATAAAAACAGAACAGTGTGGCTGGAGAGATGGCTTAGTGGTTAAGCGCTTGCCTGTGAAGCCTAAGGACCCCAGTTCAAGGCTTGATTCCCCAGGACCCATGTTAGCCAGATGCACAAGGGAGTGCATAGATCTGGAGTTCTTTTGCAGTGGCTGGAGGCCCTGACACACCCATTCTCTCTCTCTCTCTCTCTGTTGCTCTCTGTCTCTGTCTGTTGCTCTCAAATAAATAAAAAAATAAGTAAAAATTAAAACAGAATGGTGGAGCTAGAGAGATTGCTCAGTGGTTAAGTCACTTGCCTGGCTGGATTAAAAATAAAAACACAACAGCATGCTACTGTCAGGAAAAAAAAAAAAAAAAAACACTGAGTGGAATAGAATAGAGGTCACAGGTATCAGTCCCTGCAACTACAGCCAGTATACACAAAAAGCCAGATGCACAAAGTGGGGCATTCTTCTGGAGTTTGCCTGCAGTGGCAGGAGACTCTGGCATGCCCATATTCTCCCTCTCTCCCTCCCTCTCTCTCCCCCCCTTTTCTCTCTGCCTCTTTCTGTCTCTCAAATAAATACAAGCATCTTTCTAAAAAACTGGATAACTACATGTAGAAAAATGAAGTTAAACCCTTGTCTGTCACCGAGTACAAAAATCTACTCCAAATGGACAACGACCTCAGCGTAAGACCAGAAACTATGAAACTGTTAAGGGAAACAGTAGCGAGTACACCGCAAGATGCAGACGTAGGAAGGGTTTTTGGAATACAGCTCCACGGGCTCCCTAGCGTTTAAGCGCAGGTCCCCTAACATGAGTAGATAAGGCTTCTCTCAGAAGCCAGAGGATATTAATCAGATCTTTTTTTTTTTTTTTTAATTTTTAATTTTTTTATTTGAGAGCGACAGACACAGAGAGAAAGACAGGTAGAGGGAGAGAGAGAGAGAATGGGCGCGCCAGGGCTTCCAGCCTCTGCAAACGAACTCCAGACGCGTGCGCCCCCTTGTGCATCTGGCTAACGTGGGACCTGGGGAACCGAGCCTCGAACCAGGGTCCTTAGGCTTCACAGGCAAGCGCTTAACCGCTAAGCCATCTCTCCAGCCCATTAATCAGATCTTTGAGTACAAGTGCCCCTTAACCCCTTTGCTGAACAATGGTCACCTGCATGCCTGTGATCACAGTTTTCTTACAGCTGAAAGGGTGCAATTTCAATCTAGCCCAAAGAAGAAACTCAAGACATACTGTCCTCCATCCTCCTCATGTGTAACACACAGAATACTGCTAACCAAGGCCTGCTCAAGAAAAGTTTTGTTTTCTATTCTATTCTTTTATTTTATTTTATTATTTTATTTTTTGTTATTCAAGGTAGGGTCTCACTCCAGCCTAGGCTGATCTAGAATTCTCTATATCATCTCAAGGTGGCCTCAAACTCACAGCAACCTCCCACTTCTGCCTCCCAAGTGCTGGGATTAAAAAACATGCACCACCACGCCTGGCTTCAATTTTTTTTTTTAATTTATTTATTTGAGAGCGACAGACACAGAGAGAAAGACAGATAGAGGGAGAGAGAGAGAATGGGCGCGCCAGGGCTTCCAGCCTCTGCAAACGAACTCCAGACGCGTGCGCCCCCTTGTGCATCTGGCTAACGTGGGACCTGGGGAACCGAGCCTCGAACCGGGGTCCTTAGGCTTCACAGGCAAGCGCTTAACCGCTATGCCATCTCTCCAGCCCCAATTTTTTTTTAAGATTTATTTATTTATTTATTAGAGACACACACAGAGAGACAGAGAGAGGGGGAGAGAAAGAATGAGCACGCCAGGGCCTCCAGCCACTGCAAAGAAACTCCAGATGCATGTACCCCCATGTGCATCTGGCTTACGCGGGACCTGGGGAATCCAACCTGCATCCTTGGGCTTCAAAAGCATGCACCTTAACTGCTAAACCATCTCTCCAGCCCTGGCTTAGAATTTTTAACTGGGACTTGGTGATACAGGCATGACCGTGTCATTAGCCACATGACTGAGTTAATCTTCACCCTTGCCTCTTCTTAGGTTAGGCAGCATTAGCTCATGTAGCCAGCTGGTCTTTGCCCACGTGACCAGGCCCCATCCTGAGTCATGTCCTTAGGATGAACTGTCTAAAAGCCCGTTGCAGTGTCTGATTAGCAAAGACTATCAAGGCTCACTACAAATGACAACATTCCAGTACGGTGAGGGGAGCGGACCATGAGTCCTCACTGCCTGAGGTCCCTGAGCAGGGAGAGTCATTTGCCTCAGTGCTGTCTCCATATGTGGGGGGAAGAAAGAGGGCTCAGAGGAAGTGGGCGCAGGACGAGACATAGTAATGGGGTATAAATGATCAAAATACAATATATTTGTGTGGTAGTTTGAATGGACGTCCCCCAATAGATGCAGTTTTATTAAAGCTTCTTGGATTTCCAGCTGCCTGGCTGGAGGAGGTGTCACTGGGTGGATCCTAGGGTCCAGCCCTAAGGTGTGTTGAGGTGGGGGTGGATCTGAATTCGAGTCTAAACACATGCAGAGTGCTAGCATTCTTCCTGGGGTTCCTGGGGTGTGCTTGCTTATGCTGCTGCTGGTGATCTTTCTCTCTGCGTGGACCTGTGAAAGACAGACAGCCTCTTCTGCCATTAGGGAACCTCCCCTCAGTCTGTAAGCTCCAGTGAGTCCCTTCTCCAATAACTGTGACTGGTTTGGAAGTTCATCCCAGCAACCTGAAGCTCACTGTGACAATATGTATGTTTTTTAAGACTCTTTAATGGCATGTGAATCAATTGATTTTTTTCCTCTCATGTCTTTCCTCTCTAGTTCGTTCTGGATGTAATTTGGGTTGGGTAAATCTTTCTAAATGACTGCTCTTATCTGGTCCCTTTTGCTGGAAAACCTGCAACAGTGAATGACTTGCGCCTTTTCTTTATCTAATGGCCCCATTTTCAGTTTCACATTCAAAGCCTGCATTACGTGGCTCACAAGCTTAATGCCCCACAATTAATCCTTCAATGTGCATTTGGACCAAATGGTCCACTGGTCTTTCTTTGCTCAAACGCCTTTTATACATTCCCAGTCTGGGCCCGTGTTAGGTTCTCCTGTTTGCTCGGAAAGCCCTGTCCCTTTTCTCTACTTTCCAAATTGTAATCTTCCCTGCATTCTGCTTCCGTCGTCCTATCTGGGAGCCATCTCTCACTGAGAATCAGACGTAGTAATTTCCCTTTTCTTCTCTAATGACATGTCACATATTGCTCATTATTTACTTGGTCATTTACTTATACCTTTGAATTCTATTAATTAGATCAATATTTAAAGAGCTCTTATAATGTTCTAGTAATAAAATATGTATGATTTGTTTGAGCCCCAATGTGGACACAGGAAAATGTATCTTTTATCACAATTGATCCATCATTATTTCTCCAAATAGTTTGTCTCCCGTATCCTGCCCATTCTTTTCTTCCAGAACTCTGTTAGATCTTTCAAGACTGAGGCTGGATCTCTGAGCACTCTCCATGTTCTCTTCTGGTGGTCTGTGCATTTCTCTGTGTCCTGCATTCGGGAAATTCTGTTTATCATTTTTTGCCTGTATGCCCCATGCCTTGGAAATGCAAGATGTGCTCAAGTATATGTTCAAGTTTGCTAATCTTTCTTCAGATGAATAGAATCTGATTAACATACCCACCCAAACATAATTTTATTTTTTATTTATTTATTTATTTGACAGAGAAAGAGGGAGGGGGAGAGGGAGGGGGAGAGAGAGAGAGAAAGAGAATGGGTGCTCCAGGGCCTCCAGCCACTGCAAACGAACTCCAGATGTGTGCACCCCCTTGTGCAGCTGGCTAAAGTGAGTCCTGGGGAATCGAACCTGGGCTCTTTGGCATCCCTCCAGCCCCAACCATAATTTTTTTTTTTTTTCGAGGTAGGGTCTCACTCTAGCTCAGGTTGACCTGGAATTCACTATGGAGTCTCAGGGTGGCCTCGAACTCAAGGTGATCCTCCTACCTGTGCCTCCCGAGTGCTGGGATTAAAAACGTGCACCACCATGCCCAGCTCCAACCATAATTTTAAATGACTACTTATGGCTACACTTTCCAGTTTAGTCCCAGGTGGGAAGTTTAGTGTTAGCGTTCTGTAGGGATCCCAGAGGTACCACTTCCCTAGGAGTATGATAATTTCTATGCTAGAGGTTTTGATCAGGACCAAACAGTAATTCAGTATATACACCAATGAAAGAAACAATAACAGGTTTTATGCATGTATGTGTGTGTGTGTATGTAGGTACACACACACACACACACACACACACACACACACACACACACATATATATAACTTGTTTCCCTCAAAGAGTTGATTTTCATCTTTTATTTTTATTTTTTGAGGCAAGCCAATGGACTGGCCTCTTTTTTAATGAGAGAGAGAAAGAACTGGCACACCAGGACCTCCAGCCACTCCAATCAAATTCCAGATGTGTGTATGTGTGACAGCGCATGCTTGCATCTTTATGCATCTGGCTTATGGGGGACCTGGAGAGTTGAACATGAGTCCTTTGGCTTCACAGGCAAGTACCTTTACAGCTAAACCATCCCTCCAGCCCACCATCTTCTTTCTAAAACTATTCTATTTTTATTTATTTAAGAGAGAGAAAGAGGCCAATAGAGAGTGAGAGAGAATAGGCTGCCAGGGCCTCCAGCCACTGCAAATGAACTCCAGATACATGTGCCACCTTGTGCATCTGGCTTATGTGGGTCCTGGGGAACTGAACCTAGATCCTTTGGCTTTGCAGGCAAATACTTTAACTGCTAAGCCATCTCTCCAGCCCTTGATTGCCATTTTCTTGGACTCTGGCTGAATTGAAGCTTTTGAGGGACTTTAGGACTTTATATTGTTAGAAGCAGAAGAGAAAGTAGGCTTCTATCCAACTACATAATATCTGCCCCCGCCAGAAGAAGGCAGTTGGACACATACTGTTGTGAAAGAATGCCTGTAGAAATGCAGAAAAACAAGTAAATAAACTGGTTGCAGTGTTCGAGAAAGTCTCAATAGAGTAGCAGTCAATTTGGGCTTTAGAAAATGGACAGGATCCTAGCATGAAGAGGAGAGCCAGGAACAGCCAACGTCATCTGTGGAGTTGCTGGGATTCCTCCCGGCTGGACTTGTGATGCACTTGGTGAGGGTTAAGTCTTGGGACATGTGGCTGAAAACACATCCATACATCCACACATCCATATAGGGAGACACTCACATACAGTGCACAGGGTAATAGATGATAGGTCTTTACTGAATGGACAAGACTGTGAGAGAATGTTATGGGAGAAGACTTGAATGTAGAGACAATATACTATCTAATTGTGTCTCAATTTCCTTCCTAAATATAAGGAGGAAGAGGGGGTAAAGTGATGGCTCATAAAAAATTTCTTTGGCACCAATATCTCATTTGTCTAACTTATTAAAAAAATATATATATATATATATTTATTTATTTATTTATTTATTTGCAAGGGGAAAGAGAGAGAACGGGCATGCCAGCGCCTCTTGCCACTGCAAACAAACTCCAGATACATGTGCCACTTTGTGCATCTGGCTTTATGTGGGTGCTGGGGAATTGAACTTGCGATGTCAGGCTTTGTAAGCAAGTGCCTTTAACCACTGGGCTTCTCTCCCTGTTTATATCACTTATTGATCATTGTAATTAGTTCTGGTTTAGGCAAAGAAAACTTGTGGATAACTTTGTTAGCAATCAGTGAATTTGGTTGTTCATTTCTCAGGGAGAGAGCTAAACATAGTCTTGAAAAATGCTGCTTAATGTGTTGGAAGAACAAAAAGGATGAGAGGCCAACCCAGTCCAGGGAGCCACTTTTATTATCTGTGCAAAGTTGCTGCTATCCAGGGCAAAGGGGACATCGCTTAGAAGTGTCCTTTTGAGATTTCAATTTTCAAGAGCTTTCTCTGGCTGTAGCCCCCAGTTTCTAAAAATAGGCAAAATAGGAAGATGTATTTTCAGTGGAAACATTTGACAACAAAAACCATAGGAATTTGAAAGAGAAATGCCTTGTTCACCAAAGGAAGGAGAAAAGTTGAGTTGAGTTACCTTCTTTTTTAAAATTTATTTTACAGGCCAAGTTTTCTAAAAAAGAACTTAGAAATAACAATGAAACAGGAGAGTCAAGAATATGGAAGTTCATATTTAACATGAGTGAGAAACCAATCACCAACTATCTCTGCATCATTTAAGAATAGTGAATCTTGAGGAGATGGCTTAACAGTTAAGGTACATGCCTGCAAAGCCTAAGGACCCAGGTTCAATTCCTCAGGACCCATGTTAGCCAGATGCACAAGGGGGCACACGTGTCTGGAGTTCGTTTGCAGTGGCTGGAGGCCCTGGCGCACCCATTCTCTCTCCCTCTCTTCCTCTGTGTCTCTCACAAATAAATAAATAAAATATTTTAAAAAAAGAACAGTGCATCTAGGAGCTGGAGAGATGGCACAGTGGCTAAAGGCTTGTAAATCCTGTTGGTTTGGGCTCAGTTTCCCAGTATCCCTCTAAAGCCAGATGCACAGAGTTGTAAATGCTTCTGGAGTCTATCTGCAGTGGCAGGAGGCCCTGGAGTGCCCATACTTTCTCTCTTAAATAAAAATATTTTTTTAAAAAGATACTGTAAAGTGCCCGGCTAGCTCAGTCGGTAGAGCATGAGACTCTTAAAAAAATATTGTACTTATTCATTGTTTCTTTTTTTTTTTTTTTTTTGGTGTGTGAGTGTGTGCACAGTATCTGGTGTGGTGCGCATGTGATGCACACACATAGATGTGCAGATTCCTGTACCCCATGGTCACATGTGAGAGGCTGGAGTAGAATGCCAGGCGGCCCTGAACTC